>NC_142443.1:114606923-114921730 GCF_059453495.1 Arachis ipaensis | reverse complement strand
CAAGAACAGCCCTCAGCGTCAACCAACACCAGCATGAGGGACCTCTTAGTTGTACAAACACAAACAATACAGACAAATAATACACAATTAAGGTACAAGTAGAACAGATAGCATATAGTCAGCTAACATAGCATATATGATATAGCAATCCAAACAAATAGGCAAACCCAAATAATTCAAACATATGCAAATGATGTATGCCTGTCCTATGGCTGATGAGTCTCATCTGTCGATTATAAAGCCAACCCCACAAGTCCTAGTAGCTAACCATTGGACTGTTCCTCTGTCGTGCATCCCCAAATCGAGTTATTCACAATCATAATCATAATCACACAACACCCACACTGGTGTTTATCCACGGGGGCGAGCTCATCCGGAACTTTCACAGTGTCCGGCTACACTTACAACATAGGGTCAGCAGAATCTCGGATCTCAACTTGGAGCAAGTGGAGCCGACCCACTGCATCTACCCGAGAAAATCCAAAACTCAGATAGTTTCAACCTCAAATCATACTCGACCGGGAGCAAGTGGGGGCTAACCACTGCATCTACCCCAGGAGTCTCAAAACCAAACCCGGAGCAAGTGGAATCACTCCACTGTATCTACCCAGGCAGGTATGTCTCACCACATCCCGGAGCAAGTGGATCAATGCCACTGCATCTACCCAGGCAGGTATATTTCTCCACATCCCGGAGTAAGTGGGGCGAAACCACAACCCTTGTATCTACCCAGGAGATACGTTCTTATATGCCCAGGAGGAACCAAGGAGGGGATCCTAACCTCCCACCATCTCGCTGGAGGCGATTTTATAATACCAGGAGGAACAAGGAAGGGGATCCTCACCTTCCTTCATCTCTCTGGGGTCGCACTTTCAAGAAAGAGAGCTTGAGATAAAACAATCATTCAAAGCCATATTTTTATTTCCAGCCATAAATCAATATTTATCATAGACATCTGGCTCATAACATACACAGCACTCTCACCATCATCCTCAGCAACTCATACAATCATCATTACTCATCATTCATCATTGATTCTTACTTTACTTCATCCACAAGTTACCACATGTCCTAGCTTCTTTAAATTACTAGGCATGCTATAAAGATTTAAGACTTAAAGGATGAGAATGGAGGCTTAAAAGTCTGAAATTCGGCTTTAAAAACTCAAAAATCAACTTTTGCTGAAAACAGAGTCACGCATGGAAGGCTGAAAAAGGAAGTGACGCATGAGCGTCGTCCATGCGCGCGCATGGGAGTTAGAAAAGCAAAGTGACGCGTGCGCGTCAGCCATGCATACGCGTGGGTACATTATGTGCTCCTCGCACAAAACCAGCACAGTACCTGCGCAACTCTCTGGATTTTCTACGAGACATTTGGATTCGTGCAGCGATGCGTACGTGTCAGCCAGGCACATGCGTGAGGTAGTAAAAATCGTGAGTGATGCGTGTGCGTCGGCCATGCGTGCGCGTCGGGGTACGTTTTACCAAATATTTTACTAAGTTAAAAAGCTGCAAAATTACATCTTTAAACCCCAAACTTCCAACACACATAACTTCTTCTACAAAATTCTATTTTCAACCATTTCTGAACCGTTGGAAAGATCATTGAATAAACTTTCATAAAAATAAAAATCACCAATTTTTCCAATGTTCACAAGCCAAATTCATTTCCACTCATCCAAATGACCACAACCCAACCATATTCACATAATTACACTCAACCAAAACCAAACTTACTTCATCTACACAATTTCATCCAAAACTATCAAATTCCACACATTAATTCCTCAAACCTTATTATTCAATAATCAAACCAATTATTCACACATTCAATATCTAAAATTGGTGCACGAAATTGTGATACATATCCATGGCTTCAAAGGCCTGGTACTCTGATCTAGTTTTATTGTCTGTCACAACTTCGATACAACTAACCAGCAAGTGCACTGGGTCGTCCAAGTAATACCTTACGTGAGTAAGGGTCGAATCCCACGGAGATTGTTGGTATGAAGCAAGCTATGGTCACCTTGTAAATCTCAGTCAGGCAGATATAAAATAATTATGGAGTTTTCGAATAATAAATAATAAAATAGGGATAGAGATACTTATGTAAATCATTGGTAGGAATTTTAGATAAGCGAATGGAGATGCTTTTTGTTCCTCTGAACCTCTGCTTTCCTGCTATCTTCATCCAATCAGTCTCACTCCTTTCCATGGCTGGCTGTATGCAAGGGCATCACCGTTGTCAGTGGCTACATCCCCTCCTCTCAGTGAATAATATGCTCACGCACCCTGTCACGGCACGGCTATTCATCTGTCGGTTCTCGATCATGCTGGAATAGGATTCACCCTCCTTTTGCGTCTGTCACTAACGCCCAACAATCGCGAGTTTGAAGCTCGTCACAGTCATTCAATCATTGAATCCTACTCAGAATACCACAGACAAGGTTTAGACCTTCCGGATTCTCTTGAATGCCGCCATCATTCTAGCTTACGCCATGAAGATTCTGGTTAGGAGATCTAAGAGATACTCATTCTAGCTTATTTCATGTAGAACAGAAGTGTTTGTCAGACATGCGTTCATAAGGGAGAAGGATGATGAGCGTCACACATAATCATCACCTTCATCACGTTCTTGGGTGCGAATGGATATCTTAGAAGAGAAATAAGAAGAATTGAATAGAAAACAGTAGTACTTTGCATTAATCTTTGAGGAACAGCAGAGCTCCACACCTTAATCTATGGAGTGTAGAAACTCTACCGTATGAAAATACATAAGTGAAGGTCCAGGCATGGCCGTGTGGCCAGCCCCTATGGTCTAAGAACAATGCATTCCAAGATGCCTAATACAATAGTAAGAGGTCCTATTTATAATAAACTAGCTACTAGGGTTTACATGAGTGAGTATTTGATGTATAAATCCACTTCCGGGGCCCACTTGATGTGTGTTTGGGCTGAGCTTAAGTGTTGCACGTGCAGAGGCCATTTGTGGAGTTGAACGCCAGTTTTTGTGCCAGTTTGGGCGTTCAACTCTGGTTTTGAATCCTTTTCTGGCGCTGGACGCCAGATTTGGTCAGAGAGCTGGCGTTAAACGCCAGTTTACGTCGTCTATTCTTGGCCAAAGTATGGACTATTATATATTGATGGAAAGCCCTGGATGTCTACTTTCCAACGCAATTGGAAGCGCGCCATTTCGAGTTCTGTAGCTCCAGAAAT
Organism: Arachis ipaensis; assembly: GCF_059453495.1. NCBI lineage: Eukaryota > Viridiplantae > Streptophyta > Magnoliopsida > Fabales > Fabaceae > Arachis > Arachis ipaensis. The sequence goes on along the minus strand of NC_142443.1, from coordinate 114,918,515 downwards.
TCCACTTTGAGTGCAGGGAGGTCAGAATCTAACAGCATCAGCAGTCCTTCTTCAACCTCTGAATCTGAATTTTGCTCAAGTCCCTCAATTTCAGCCAGAAAATACCTGAAATCACAGAAAAACACACAAACTCGTAGTAAAGTCCAGAAATGTGAATTTAACACAAAATCTATTAAAAACATCCCTAAAAGTAACTAGATCCTACTAAAAACATACTAAAAACAATGTCAAAAAGCGTATAAATTATCCGCTCATCACAACACCAAACTTAAATTGTTGCTTGTCCCCAAGCAACTGAAAATCAAAATAGGATAAAAAGAATAGAATATACTATAAATTCCAAACTATCAATGAAACAGAGCTTCAATCATATGAGCGGGACTTATAGCTTTTTGCCTCTTGAATAGTTTTGGCATCTCACTTTATCTATTGAGGTTCAGAATGATTGGCATCTATAGGAACTCAGAGTTCAGATAGTGTTATTGATTCTCCTAGTTCAATATGATGATTCTTGAACACAGCTATTTTATGAGTCTTGGCCATGGCCCTAAGCACTTTGTTTTCCAGTATTACCACCGGATACATAAATGCCACAGACACATAATTGGGTGAACCTTTTCAGATTGTGACTCAGCTTTGCTAAAGTCCCCAATTAGAGGTGTCCAGGGTTCTTAAGCACACTCTTTTTTTTGCTTTGGACCTTGACTTTAACCGCTCAGTCTCAAGTTTTCACTTGACACCTACACGCCACAAGCACATGGTTAGGGACAACTTGGTTTAGCCGCTTAGACCAGGATTTTATTCCTTTAGGCCCTCCTATCCACTGATGCTCAAAGCCTTGGGATCCTTTTTATTTGCCCTTGCCTTTTGGTTTTAAGGGTTATTGGCTTTTTGCTCTTGCCTCTTGGTTTTAAGAGCTTTTGGCTTTTTCTGCTTGCTTTTTCTTTTTCTTTCTATATATTTTTTTTTTCGCCTATTTTTTTTTTCTATTTTTTTTTCTGCAAGCTTTGTTCTTTGCTGCTTTTTCTTGCTTCAAGAATCATTTTTATGATTTTTCAGATTATCAAATAACATGTCTCCTAGTCATCATTCTTTCAAGAGCCAACATATTTAACATTCTTAAACAACAACTTCAAAAGACATATGCACTGTTCAATCATACATTCAGAAAACAAGAAGCATTGTCACCACATCAATATAATTAAACTAAGTTCAAGGATAAATTCAAAACTCATGTACTTCTTGTTCTTTTGATTTAAAACTTTTTTTTTTTAAGAGAGGTGATGGATTCATAGGACATTTATAACTTTAAGACATAGTTACTACTACTAATGATCATGTAATGAAGACACAAACATAGATAAGCACATAACATGGAAAATGAAAAACAGAGAAAGTAAGAACAAGGAATGAGTCCACCTTAGTGATGTCCTTGAGCTCTTCTATGTCTCTTCCTTGTCTTTGCTGCTCCTCCTTCATTGCTTTTAGATCTTCTCTGATTTCATGAAGGATGATGGAGTGCTCTTGATGTTCCACCCTTAGTTGCTTCCAATAATTGTGTGGAGGAAAATGTATCCCCTGAGGTATCTCAGGGATCTCTTGATTTGCAGTCAAATGTTCTACCACTGAGCTTTAGACCCTTGATGGAAGCTTTTGTCTTCCCTTTCCTCTTTCTAGAGGCTTCTCTGGCCTTAGGTGCCATCAATGGTTATGGAAAAAACAAAAAAGCTATGCTTTTTACCACACCAAACTTAGAATGTTGCTCGCCCTCGAGCAAAAGAAGAAAGAATAGAAGAATAAGAAGAAGATATGGAGGAGATGGAGGGAGATGTGTATTCGGCCATATGGGTGGGATTGGGTGGGAAAGAGATGTTGAATTTTGAAGGAAAGTGGGTGTTTGGATGTGAGTGGTAAAGAGTTAATAGGGAAGAGTGTTTATTGGGAATAGAGGATGATTGAGAAGAGAGAAGAGAGTGAGTGGAGGTAGGTGGGGATCCTGTGGGGTCCACAGATCCTGAGGTGATCCTGTGAGGTCCACAGATCTTGAGGTGTCAAGGCATTTACATCCCTGCACCAATTTAGGCATGCAAAATTCCCTTGCACACAACTCTGGGCGTTCAGCGCCAGGTTGGTGCCCATTTTGGGCGTTCAACGCCCATTTGCTGCCATTTCTGGCGTTGAACGCCAGAACCATGCTTGTTCTGGGCGTTCAGCGCCAGGATGCTCCCATTCTGGGCGTTCAGCGCCAGAACTATGCTCTGTTCTGGCGTTTGAACGCCAGACAGATGCTCCTCCAGGGTGTGATTTTTCTTCTGCTGTTTTTGATTCCGTTTTTGAATTTTTTTGTTTATTTTGTGACTCCACATGATCATGAACCTAAGAAAACATGAAAAACAATAAAAATAAGAATTAGATAAACATTGGGTTGCCTCCCAACAAGCGCTTCTTTAATGTCAATAGCTTGACAGTGGGCTCTCATGGAGCCTCACAGATGTGCAGAGCTTTGTTGAGACTCTCCAACACCAAACTTAGAGTTTGGATATGGGAGTTCAACACCAAACTTAGAGTTTGGTTGTGGCCTCCCAACACCAAACTTAGAGTTTGACTGTGGGGGCTCTGGTTGACTCTGCTTGGAGAGAAGCTTTTTCTGCTTCCTCCCCATGGTTGCAGAGGGAGATCCTTGAGTTTTAAACACAAGGGAGTTCTCATTCCATTGAAGGAATATTTCACCTCTGTCAACATCAATCACAGCTCTTGCTGTGGCCAGGAAAGGTCTTCCTAGGATGATGGATTCATCCTCTTCCTTTCCAGTATCCAGGACTATGAAATCAGCAGGGATGTAAAGGCCCTCAACCTTTACTAACACGTCCTCTACTTGTCCATAAGCCTGTTTTCTAGAGCTGTCTGCCATCTCTAATGAGATTTTAGCAGCTTGCACCCCATAGATTCCCAGTTTCTCTATTACAGAGAGGGGCATGAGGTTTATTCCTGAACCAAGGTCACACAGAGCCTTAAAGATCATGGTGCCTATGGTACAGGGTATTATGAACTTTCCAGGATCCTGTCTCTTCTGAGGCAATGTCAGTTGATCCAGATCACTTAGTTCATTGATGAACAAGGGAGGTTCAACTTCCCAAGTATCAATGCCAAATAATTTGGCATTCAGCTTCATGATTGCACCAAGAAACTTGGCAGTTTGCTCTTCAGTAACATTCTCATTCTCTTCAAAAGAGGAATATTCATCAGAGCTCATGAAGGGCATAAGGAGGTTCAATGGGATCTCTATGGTCTCTAGATAGGCCTCAGAGTCCTTTGGTTCCTCAGAGGGAAGCTCCTTAGTAATCACTGGACGTCCCAGGAGGTCTTCCTCCTTGGGATTCACGTCCTCTCCTCTCCTCACAGGTTCGGCCATGGCGCTTATGTCAATGGCCTTGCACTCTCCTTTTGGATTCTCTTCTGTATTGCTTGGGAGAGTACTAGGAGGGATTTCAGTGATCCTTTTACTCAGCTGGCCCACTTGTGCTTCCAGATTTCTAATGGAAGACCTTGTTTCATTCATGAAACTTACAGTGGCCTTAGATAGATCAGAGACTAGATTTGCTAAATTAGAAGCATTTTGTTCAGAGTTCTCTGTCTGTTGCTGAGTTGATGATGGAAAAGGCTTGCTATTGCTAAACCTGTTTCTTCCACCATTATTAAAGCCTTGTTGGGGCTTTTGATCCTTCCATGAGAAATTTGGATGATTTCTCCATGTTGAGTTATAGGTGTTTCCATAAGGTTCACCTAAGTAATTTACCTCTGCTATTGCAGGGTTCTCAGGATCATAGGCTTCTTCTTCAGAAGATGCCTCTTGAGTACTGTTGGATGCAGCTTGCATTCCATGCAGACTCTGAGAGATCATATTGACTTGCTGAGTCAATATTTTATTCTGAGCCAATATGGCATTCAGAGTATCAACCTCAAGAACTCCCTTCTTCATAGGCGTCCCATTACTCATAGGATTCCTTTCAGAAGTGTACATGAACTGGTTATTAGCAACCATGTCAATGAGTTCTTGAGCTTCTGCAGGCGTTTTCTTTAGGTGAATGGATCCACCTGCAGAGGTATCCAATGACATCTTAGATAACTCAGACAGACCATCATAGAATATATCCAGGATGGTCCATTCTGAAAGCATGTCAGAAGGACACTTTTTGGTCAACTGTTTGTATCTTTCCCAAGCTTCATAGAGGGACTCACCTTCTTTCTGTCTGAAGGTTTGAACATCAGCTCTAAGCTTGCTCAGCTTTTGAGGAGGAAAGTACTTGGCTAAGAAAGCCGTGACCAGCTTATCCCAAGAGTTCAGGCTGTCTTTGGGTTGAGAATCCAACCATAATCTAGCTCTGTCTCTTACAGCAAAAGGGAAAAGCATGAGCCTGTAGACTTCAGGATCTACTCCATTAGTCTTAACAGTATCACATATCTGCAAGAATTCAGTTAAGAACTGAAAAGGATCTTCAGATGGAAGTCCATAAAACTTGCAGTTCTGCTGCATCAGAGAAACTAATTGAGGTTTCAGCTCAAAATTATTTGCTCCAATGGCAGGAATGGAGATGCTTCTTCCATGTAAATTGGAATTAGGTGCAGTGAAGTCACCAAGCATCTTCCTTATATTATTATTATTTTCGGCTGCCATCTCCTTTTCCTGTTCGAAATATTTCTGAAAGGTTATCTCTGGATTGTTGTATTTTAGCTTCTCTTAATTTTTTCTTCAGAGTCCTTTCAGGTTCTGGACCTGCTTTAACAAGAATGTTCTTGTCCTTGCTCCTGCTCATATGACAAAGAAGATGGCACAGAAAAAATAGTAATAATAATATGGATCCTTTATACCACAGTATAGGGATCCTTGTGTTAGTAGAAGAAAAGAAGGGAAGAAAATCTGAACTCAGAGAGAGAGGGGGTTCGGATTTTTGGAGACTTGAAGGAAAGATGTTAGTATATCAATAAACAAATAGAAGAAGATGAGAGGGGGAAGTGAATTTTCGAAAACAATTTTTGAAAAAGAGTTAGTGATTTTTGAAAATAGTTTTTGAAAAAGGTTAGTATTTTTTTCGAAATTTTTTTTTTAAATAAAAAATAAAAATAATTAGTTAATAAAAAAGAAATTTTTGAAAAAGAGGGAAGATATTTTCGAAAATTAGAGAGAGAGAGAGTTAGTTAGGTAGTTTTGAAAAAGTTAAGAAACAAACAAAAAGTTAGTTAGTTAGTTGAAACAAATTTTGAAAAGATAAGAAGTTAGGAAGTTAGAAAAGATATTTTGAAAAGATATTTTTGAAAAAGATAAGATAAGAAGATATTTTTGAAAAGATATGATTGAAATTAGTTTTGAAAAAGATTTGATTTTTAAAATCACAATTAATGACTTGATTCATAAGAAATCACAAGATATGATTCTAGAACTTAAAGTTTGAATCTTTCTTAACAAGCAAGTAACAAATTTCAAATTTTTGAATCAAAACATTAATTGATTATATTATTTTCGAAAATTTGATATAAAAATAAGAAAAAGATTTTTGAAAAATATTTTTTTAATTTTCGAAAATAACTAAGAATTTTGAAAAAGATTTGATTTTTGAAAAAGATTTTGAAAAAGATAAGATTTTCAAATTGAAAATTTGATTTGACTCATAAGGAACAACTTTGATTTTTAAAAATTTTTGAAAAAGTTAACTCAATTTTCGAATTTGATGAGAGAAAAAGAGAAAGATATATATATATTTTTTTTGAATTTTTATGATGAGAGAGAAAAACAAGAAAAATGATGCAATGCATGAAATTTTTAGATCAAAACAATGAATGCATGCAAGAATGCTATGAATGTCAAGATGAACACCAAGAACACTATGAATGTCATGATGAACATCAAGAACATATTTTTGAAAAATTTTTAATGCAAAGAAAACATGCAAGACACCAAACTTAGAATTCTTTAATGCTTGCGCACTAAGAATTCAAGAATGCATATGATAAACATGAAAAGACACAAAACAAAAAATCATCAAGATCAAACAAGAAGACTTACCAAGAACAACTTGAAGATCATGAAGAACACCATGAATGCATGATATTTTCGAAAAAATGCAAGATGCGTATGCAAGTGACACCAAACTTATGATATGACTCAAGACTCAAACAAGGAACACAAAAATATTTTTGATTTTTATGATTTTCTAATTTTTTTTGGATTTTTATTTTATGTTTTTTGAAAAATAATTTTGAAAAAGAAAATAAGGATTCCAAAATTTTTAATATGAATTCCAGGAATCTTATGCTCTAAAGCTCCAATCAAAGGGTCAGGCATGGCTTAATAGCCAGCCAAGCTTTAGTATGTAACTCAGACATGACACGCCTGACATTCCTTACATTCAACAGCCAATTGGCTAAGAAAGATAAAGAAGCTCTTCTCTTGAGTATAAGAATTGAGACATGGCTTTACAGCCAGCCAGGCTTCAACATGCTCCATGAAACACTAGAATTCATTCTTAAAAATTCTGAAAGGAAAATATATTTTTGAAAACATTTTTATTTTAAAATTTTTTTTTCGAAAACAAAGGAAGAATTTTTGAAAGATTTTTAAAAAATTTTTTGAAAACAAGACAAAAAGAAAATTACCTAATCTGAGCAACAAGATGAACCGTCAGTTGTCCAAACTCGAACAATCCCCGGCAACGGCGCCAAAAACTTGGTGCACGAAATTGTGATACATATCCATGGCTTCAAAGGCCTGGTACTCTGATCTAGTTTTATTGTCTGTCACAACTTCGATACAACTAACCAGCAAGTGCACTGGGTCGTCCAAGTAATACCTTACGTGAGTAAGGGTCGAATCCCACGGAGATTGTTGGTATGAAGCAAGCTATGGTCACCTTGTAAATCTCAGTCAGGCGGATATAAAATAATTATGGAGTTTTCGAATAATAAATAATAAAATAGGGATAGAGATACTTATGTAAATCATTGATAGGAATTTCAGATAAGCGAATGGAGATGCTTTTTGTTCCTCTGAACCTCTGCTTTCCTGCTATCTTCATCCAATCAGTCTCACTCCTTTCCATGGCTGGCTGTATGCAAGGGCATCACCGTTGTCAGTGGCTACATCCCCTCCTCTCAGTGAATAATATGCTCACGCACCCTGTCACGGCACGGCTATTCATCTGTCGGTTCTCGATCATGCTGGAATAGGATTCACCCTCCTTTTGCGTCTGTCACTAACGCCCAACAATCGCGAGTTTGAAGCTCGTCACAATCATTCAATCATTGAATCCTACTCAGAATACCACAGACAAGGTTTAGACCTTCCGGATTCTCTTGAATGCCGCCATCATTCTAGCTTACGCCACGAAGATTCTGGTTAGGAGATCTAAGAGATACTCATTCTAGCTTATTTCATGTAGAACAGAAGTGTTTGTCAGACATGCGTTCATAAGGGAGAAGGATGATGAGCGTCACACATAATCATCACCTTCATCACGTTCTTGGGTGCGAATGGATATCTTAGAAGAGAAATAAGAAGAATTGAATAGAAAACAGTAGTACTTTGCATTAATCTTTGAGGAACAGCAGAGCTCCACACCTTAATCTATGGAGTGTAGAAACTCTACCGTATGAAAATACATAAGTGAAGGTCCAGGCATGGCCGTGTGGCCAGCCCCTATGGTCTAAGAACAATGCGTTCCAAGATGCCTAATACAATAGTAAGAGGTCCTATTTATAATAAACTAGCTACTAGGGTTTACATGAATGAGTATTTGATGTATAAATCCACTTCCGGGGCCCACTTGGTGTGTGTTTGGGCTGAGCTTAAGTGTTGCACGTGCAGAGGCCATTTGTGGAGTTGAACGCCAGTTTTTGTGCCAGTTTGGGCGTTCAACTCTGGTTTTGAATCCTTTTCTGGCGCTGGACGCCAGATTTGGTCAGAGAGCTGGCGTTAAACGCCAGTTTACGTCATCTATTCTTGGCCAAAGTATGAACTATTATATATTGCTGGAAAGCCCTGGATGTCTACCTTCCAACGCAATTGGAAGCGCGCCATTTCGAGTTCTGTATCTCCAGAAAATCCACTTTGAGTGCAGGGAGGTCAGAATCTAACAGCATCAGCAGTCCTTCTTCAACCTCTGAATCTGATTTTTGCTCAAGTCCCTCAATTTCAGCCAGAAAATACCTAAAATCACAGAAAAACACACAAACTCATAGTAAAGTCCAGAAATGTGAATTTAACACAAAATCTATTAAAAACATCCCTAAAAGTAACTAGATCCTACTAAAAACATACTAAAAACAATGTCAAAAAGCGTATAAATTATCCGCTCATCAAAAATCCATCCAATCTCTTATATCATCACACAATACACACATCAACTTACCTTTCTTACCTCTTTCCGGCCTACAGCCCAAGATTTACGGCCTCCAGCCCAAATTCACAATTTAAATGCATATTCCACAAACCAATATTTATTATCCAATTCATCAAATTCTCAACACACCAAACATACCAATTAACACAATTCTCAACCCAATCATTATTTCACATTATATATCAACTATGCATATTAGTACCAACTATTTATACAATCCAAACTTATCCTAAGGGCATCTGGTCTAGGAATTCTCATCACAACACACGGTACTTAAATGAAACTTAAACCGTATCTCTTGTAGCCAAAATAATTGAGCTTTTTCTTGAGAGTCTCCACCAACCCTTAGCTCCAAGCCTCACCAAGGCCCCACAAGGAATATCAATCTTCCAATTATGCACCAAAATCACTCAATACTCTAACATAATCAATTTTCACACTTATAATCAACCTAGTGTTCATGAAATTGATAAATCACAAGGGTTAGAGGGTTCCTTACTTTAACCAACGAAGTTTTGTGATGAATATCACCAATGGCTCATACTAGAGCACTCGTAAACAACCAAAATCACAAGATTTCCTCAAAACCCAAACCAAATTCAAAATATAAGAGGAAAATCAAAACTGGGCAGAGGAGAGTTAAATACTCACCACAAAACTTAGATAGATTCAAAGAGGAGGAAAAGAGCGACGCGTGGCCACAAACAGCTTGTCAGTCGGAGTTCCGGAGAGAAAGTTATGGTGATTTGCAGATCAAAGAGAGTTAGGGTTTCTCTCTTCTCATCTCTATCTTTTCATTTCAGCAATAAACACACTAAATGAGGGTTATGGTGGCTGAATGGCTTTAAGTTAAGGCTTATATATGCTAGGCTTGGATCCACTTGGGCCCAATTCACTTGGTTTAGTCTGTTGGCCCAACTTTGGGCCAAAACCTTTAAGATTAGCGCTTTAAGTCGCATTTTAAATATTTCTACCTTTCCTAATTATAAATCCTAATTTCCTAACCTTATTTACTTATAATCATTTTTCACAGCTGCAGTACCAGACAGATCTCAGCCAGTACGGCCGGTCAAAATTTTAGTGCACGTTTTTACGCAGAAAACTATGTTTTCCGACTCAGAAAAATCCACTGAGTCCAAATATCACATTTAAATTATCAAATTCCAATAGCTAAATTTTTTAACCATATTCGCTCTTATTTAATTTATTATTTAATTAATTACAGTTTGACCGGGTTTTACATTCTACCCGCCTAACAGAAATTTTTGTCCTCGAAAATTCGATATCAAATCTTCACATAAGCTCCCTCAATAACTAATCAGATGTTATGTTCATCTCACCCTTTATAAGACCTTCCTTAAAATAAAAAATTATCACCCTTCACCGTTTCCTTCAAATTAACCTCAATACAACCTCAATGTTCCAATTTACTGTCTTCCAACTTCATCTTCCAAAGTCTACTAATCTATCCATTAAATTTTAATCATGAATTCAATTACTCCTCTAGTCATTTATACAGCTATTTTAGAATCAATCTAACCCCCTAGCCACAATTAAACTTAACTACTTGCGAATCACTATTGGCATTAGCTCACTAAACCTTTCAGGTATTCAAACCTAAAGTAGTTCTAATTATCCTCTCCAGTTCTCATTGACAACTATTCTATTTTAATACTTCCACAACTTAGCATAACCGACATTCACTGGATTTCTATCTATGATAGCCAAAATTAAATACCAACTTAATCGTACTTTTAACATGTTGTTACCAATATTTCACTTACCTCTTCCCGAACCGTCGGATCTAGCGGTATCCTCCGTCGTCATGGTGAACTGACGACCCAGCTGTCAGGCCTTACTAGCATTCTGAGTGGCCTTCTCAGGATAGTTCCAAGACATGTGTCTGGCTCCTCCACAACTATAGCAAAGTTCTAATCCAGCTCGACACGGAGTTCCCGGATGATAGCTTCCACACCGCCTACAAGTCATTTCATTCTGAGATTGCTTTCCATACCTCCCCCCTTGATGATTGTTATTGTTGTTCCTTCAGGAATTGTCTTAGGCTTGTTGGGCTGTGGATTATAACCTACTCTCTTAAAATCTTGACCCCTTGGAGCAAAGTCCCTTCCTCAGTTCTGTTGAAAAGTGATGAGTGGATAATTTATACGCTTTTTGACATTGTTTTTAGTATGTTTTTAGTAAGATCTAGTTACTTTTAGGGATGTTTTCATTAGTTTTTATGATAAATTCACATTTCTGGACTTTACTATGAGTTTGTGTGTTTTTCTGTGATTTCAGGTATTTTCTGGCTGAAATTGAGGGACTTGAGCAGAAATCAGATTCAGAGGTTGAAGAAGGACTGCTGATGCTGTTGGATTCTGACCTCCCTGCACTCAAAGTGGATTTTCTGGAGCTACAGAACTCGAAATGGCGCGCTTCCAATTGCGTTGGAAAGTAGACATCCAGGGCTTTCCAGCAATATATAATAGTCCATACTTTGGCCAAAAATTGACGACGTAAACTGGCGTTCAACGCCAGCCTTCTGCCCAAATCTGGCGTCCAGCGCCAGAAAAGGATCCAAAACCAGAGTTGAACGCCCAAACTGGCACAGAAACTGGCGTTCAACTCCACAAATGGCCTCTGCACGTGCAACACTCAGGCTCAGCCCAAACACACACCAAGTGGGCCCAGGAAGTGGATTTATGCATCAATTACTTACTCATGTAAACCCTAGTGACTAGTTTATTATAAATAGGACCTCTTACTATTGTATTAGAAATCTTTTGATCATCTTAGGATCTTAGGATCATCTTTGGACGTCTGGTTCTTAGATCAGAGGGGCTGGCCATCTCGGCCATGCCTGGACCTTCACTTATGTATTTTTAACGGTAGAGTTTCTACACTCCATAGATTAAGGTGTGGAGCTCTGCTGTTCCTCAAAGATTAATGCAAAGTACTACTGTTTTCTATTCAATTCTTCTTATTTCGCTTCTAAGATATCCATTCGCACCCAAGAACGTGATGAAGGTGATGATTATGTGTGACGCTCATCATCCTTCCCCCTTATGAACGCGTGCCTGACAAACACTTCTGTTCTACATGAATTAAGCTAGAATGAGTATCTCTTAGATCTCCTAACCGGAATCTTCGTGGCGTAAGCTAGAATGATGGCGACATTCAAGAGAATCCGGAAGGTCTAAACCTTGTCTGTGGTATTCTGAGTAGGATTCAATGATTGAATGACTGTGACGAGCTTCAAACTCGCGAGTGCTGGGCGTTAGTGACAGACGCAAAAGGAGGGTGAATCCTATTCCAGCATGATCGAGAACCGATAGATGAATAGCCATGCCGTGACAGGGTGCGTGAGCATATTATTCACTGAGAGGAGGGGATGTAGCCACTGACAACGGTGATGCCCTTGCATACAGCCAGCCATGGAAAGGAGTAAGACAGATTGGATGAAGATAGCAGGAAAGCAGAGGTTCAGAGGAACAAAAAGCATCTCCATTCGCTTATCTGAAATTCCTACCAATGAATTACATAAGTATCTCTATCCCTTTTATTGTTTATTTTAATCTAATAAAGTATCATGTTTAAATCCGCCTGACTGAGATTTGCAAGGTGACCATAGCTTGCTTCATACCAACAATCTCCGTGGGATTCGACCCTTACTCACGTAAGGTATTACTTGGACGACCCAGTGCACTTGCTGGTTAGTTGTATCGAAGTTGTGACAATTATGTATTGAGATCAGAGCACCAAGCTTTGGAGCCATTACCAGGATTTGTTCGAGCCTGGAGATCACAATTTCGTGCACCAAAAAGATCCCCTATGACTTCCTTTCTCTGCAGCCGCCTTTTTCACACACTCTTCAGCAACCCTACTCTTATTCACCAACTTTGAGAAAGTTCTCATCTCCATTGGTCCCACTGAACTTAAGATATCACTCCGAAGCCCTCCTTCATACTTAATGCACTTTCATTCCTCGAAGTCTCCCGGAGTTCCCTGACACATGCGGGAAAACCTGAATAGCTTCTCAAATTTGTATGTATACTCCAATAGGAAATAGCACCCTGCTTCAGCTGTAGTAACTCAAGTTCCTTGGCCGTCTTGGCAGAATTCAAAAAGTACTTCTTATAGAATTTCACCTGGAAGGCATCCCAAGTGATAAAGGCATCCCCTTGCTGTAAGAGACGCCAGGCTCCCTGCCACCAGTGCGATGCTTCCACAGTGAGCAGATAGGTAGCAAATTCAACACACTGCTCCTCATGTACCAAATGCGCTTGCAGTGCTCGCTCTATAGCGTGAAACCAGGTATCAGCTTCAGTCAGATCGGTAGTTCCTTTGAACTTAGGTAGATTAACCTTTAAGAAGGTTGCCAGTATCACCGGGCCCTGAGCTCCACTTTCACCATTGCCATTATTGTTTATCTTTTGCCCAAGAGCCTCTGCAGTGGCCTGTATAGCAGCAGCCATGTTCTCCAACACCGCCATAAAGTTTACTGGGTCATTTGGGTTGATTTATGGTCCCTGAGCACTAGTACGACCTCCCTCACGACCTCGACCGCATCCACGAGGCGCTGATAGGAGACCAAAAGTATAGGTTTGGATTTTCACACTAAAAATAGAATTTGTTCGTTGTAAGTATAGTCCAAACCCAATAATTGAACATTAATCAAATGTTAAATTCAAATCAAAACATAAAACCGAGAGTCATTCAACCTCGGGTCATTCTCCCTAGGATGCAATTGAAAGTGTTATTCTTTCGGTTGTGAGGGCAAAGAGGTTTTGCAATCAAAGAACAAAAGATTAAAAGAACTAAGAAATAAAAGAACTAAGAAATGATCAAAATTGGAAATTAATACAAGTAAAAAGGAAACAAGATAAAAACTAGTGAAAATGCTAAGATATGCATAAAAGAACCTTGACTTGGGAATGAGAATCCAAGAAATCCTATCATCGCCATAACCACAACTATGATAATTATGATGAGTCAATCTCGCCTAGTTAATCCCTAACATCGAGGAGTATGTCAAGAAAGTATAATTGACCTTAATCCATAAGTCCTAGCTAACTTATCAAACTAGTTGATAAAAAACAAGCGTCAATGGAAACAAGAGTTAACTAACTACTCAAGAATTATCACTAAATGTCAGACATCATGACTCTAGTATCCTAGGAACTCAAATCCCAAGCCAAGGTGTGAAAATCTACTCAAATTCTAAGGTTGGCATTTTCACAAACACTTTGTGTGCATAAAAGTAAAACATGGAAAATTGTAAAGGAAGATAGAAAGCTATAACCAACTATGCATAAAATCAACAATAAACAATCCAACAAACATAAAGAAAGCATAAAACATTAAATTCATCAATCAAAACTTCAAGAACTCAAAATTGCATATATAAACAAAGTGCTTGAACCAAAGGAAATTGAAAATAAAGACAATGTAATTAAAGAGAAATTAAAGAGTACTTACAATTGAAGAAGCAAAATCCAAAATTAAAGCTTGCTATAAAATGCTACAATGGAGATGGAAATGAAACCCTAGGAGAGCATTTTCTACTCTACTCCTACTCCTACTCCTATGGAAGCTTCCTAACTAATGAAAACTAAAACTAAAACCTAATAATAATGCATGCCTTCATATATGTTGATATCCCCTTCATATAGCACTTCCCATTCAGCATTGGAGCGTCCAAAACTGGGCCAAAGGCCTCCAAAATTGCGCAGCACGTGTTTCATTATTGAAATCACGTGCAGGGTCTTGTGCGTACGCACACTTTGCTGAAAGTCTACCTGTGCACATGCACAGAGGGTTGTGCGCACGCACACATGCTGAATCCTTCCTGTGCCCATGCACAGGTACTTGTGCGTACACACACTTGTCTGTGTGTGCTTTTCCATGTTTTCTTCATGTATTCTCCCTTGTACATGCTTTCTTCCACTTTTGGCTATCCATTCTTGCCTAATTGAACTGAAATCACTCAACAAATATGTCATGGCATCAAATGGAATAAAAGTGGAATTAAATTGCTCAATTTAAGAACAAAAACGCATGTTTTCACATTTAAGCTCACTTTAGGGATAAAATACAAAAGTATGCTATTTTGGTGCTTAAGTGTGAGCTTATATGATGAAATCCATTCAAATCAAGCTAAAATATATTGAAAAATATGGACTCATCAATTCTCCCACACTTAAATAATAGCATGTCCTCATGCTAAACCAAACAAGGAGAATAATCAAAAGGGGTAACCAACTTATTGAATGCACTATCTATATGCATGCAAGGTATACTATATGCTATCTATATCTATCTATCTATCTATAGTTTCCTATTGAGTTAGTGAAAACAAACTATTAAATTTCCAAGCAAGTATATAGACATATAGGGCTAAGAAAAGAAGTAGCTCAATGCAATCAAAATCTAAAGAATTGATTTAACTCATCCAAATGAAGCAACTTGCCAGAATACATGATAAGAGGTATGAAAACATAGAATTGAGTAATTGAACCCTCACTAGGTGTGTATACACTCTAATCACTCGGTGTTTAGGATTTTAATCACTCAAGTCTCCTCCTAATCATGCTTTCAAGTTTCAAGAATTTGCTTTTCATCTAACAATCAACAACCATGTGATGCATGAGTGCAATTATCATGAGGACTTCATAGGGTTGTAATGAGGTTAGGGTCAAGGTGGAATAGATATGGCCAAGTGGACTAATCCAATTGAATCCTTGATTAGTTTAAGTATCCAACTCAACTTAAATCAACCAAATCACAAAAATTATGCAACCTAACCTTCCTTTTCTCACTTTTTCCACACATTCAGGCCTTAGTTTCTATTCAAAACACATATGCAATTTTTATTCATTTTTTCTTTTTTTCTTTGGGATAACTTTTGTCCCATCTTATTACTATTTTTTTCATTTTATTTTATTTTTTTCTATTTCTTTTTCTTTTTCTATGACAAATGCATATGGTTCAAGAAAAATGATACATGAATGTGCACCCATTTTTCCCAAATTTTCAATAATTACCTAAAATAAAATGTTTCTCTACCAATGCTTCCCAAAATTTTTTCCCACACTTAAATGGCACACACTCCTCAATCTAAGCTAATCAAAGATGCAATTCAAGGTAATTCATGGTTTTCCACTTAGGGTTGTGATGTGCTAACAATTAGAACAAAGGGGATTAAAAAGCTCAAAAGGGGTTAACAAAGGTAGATGTAAGGGTAGGTCCATATGGGTGATTGAGTTTAATTCAAAAATGACCTCAATCATGCTAAATGCGTTCAAGCATCAATCATCGGAAATAAAGAATCAAGCAAAACCAAGATCACAATCATAGAAGAGATATAGCACACCATGAACAAAATAGTGGTTATAATCTGTAACTACTCATTAAAGCTCAAGGACTCCCAAGGCATTTTGTTCTTTCTTCTTCTATGTTCCATAGAAATCATTCAAGCAAGTTTAAAAAATAATTTTCCAAATCAATTCAATAGAACGTCCTAAAATAAAATTCTTGGAAATCTTTGTTGTTTTTCACCAAAATTATTTCCTATATGTATGTATGTATGTTGTGATGGATGCAAATTTCAAAATTTTCTAGTTCTTTCCTAATTTCAGCAACCAAAAAGTAACATGAACAATTAGAACAAAATTGAACTAGGTTCTATAATATTCACATCATCCAATCACAACTTCTATCTATAAAATATATACCATGCAAAAGGAAAAATGCCAAATGCAATAACTAGAAATAAACTAAGATATATACCACAAGAAAAATGCAATGCAACAGTCAAAAACACTCTAAATATTTACAAGAAACATCATAGAAAGAAACAAAAATAAAGTGCAAAGTGTTCGAAAAAGAATGTTTACACCCCAAAATGACGAATCCTCCCCCACACTTAAGCGTTGCACGGTCTTCCGTGCATGAACACGATCCGGGGAGAATGTCTCTTAAGAGCTCCACCGTCATTTGGCATATGCGAGGGCTCGGGTTGTGTAGAGATCGCCAAGTCCAATGCATTCTTGGCATCTCCATCCTCAGCGTCCTCCTCCTCTTCCGACTTCTTGCATTCATGTCTCATCCTCAAAAAGAATGAATAAAGTATAATTAGGAATCATAGGGCAAGTAGCACAAAAAAGTAAAGGAGAGAGTAAATACAATGTATGCTTAGAGGAAAAAGAAAATAAGCATTTAATTGAGAAAGTTTGCATAGTAGTGTGGAATGATAAAAATAATTGAGCTATGTGTGTATTCTAATTATGCGCGCGGTTAGAATACACACAACGGCCGGTTAAAACGGCATCCACACAATGAAAAAGTAAGCATGACTTCCTCAACTAAATGGCCTAAGATGCAAGCAATGGATGAGCATCAATTAAGGACAAGCAAACATAGGCAACTACCACAAGAGTGAATTGAATGTAGGAATTATTGGATATTGAAGTTGTGCAAGTGAAAGAATAAAATTGATATAAAATAGCATAACAAACAATAACCAATGCAATGATGAAGAGAAACTACCTATTCATCCTTAAGAATAAGACAATAATCACATGGGAAGGTGCTTGCTACAAAAAGTGACAAGGCTTGAAAAGGATCAAGTCAAGTCAACTCAAACAAATGCATAGCATTAACAAGGAGAAAATACCTTGTGATGTTATTATATTGACTTAGAAACCATGATGAACAAGCGATTCCATTCAATTCACTAAATTCAATATGTACTTGGTAAAAATTGCATCAAATAAGAGACAAAAAGTCAATTTCTAAATCAATTTGGTGCTAGTAACTCAAGACAATGAGAAATTCCAATCCCAAAATAACATCATACTCATTCAAAAGTGCACAATTCTTGATTAGAATACCAAACACGGATATAGTCTAACACATATGGTTGCGACAACACATGCATAAAACAAAAAGTTCATTCATGCATTATGTCAAACACATGGAGTGCAGTGCACATATTCAACAAATTCAAGCAAAAATTCAAGCATCAACAACCTACAAATCAAAAATTAAACACTTGTAACTCAACAATAACGAATTAAGCAAAACTCAAGCTAGTATTACCAAAATTAAATAAAGAAAACGAAAATTAAGCAAGCAATTAAGCATAAAAGAATATTAAAATAAGAAAATTAAAAAGATAAAGAATAGAAAAGAAACAGATAGGTAACAGTGGCACTTGTGATAGCCACAGTGAGGCTCACGGTAGCGGAGTTTTGCTGGAGAAGAAAAGAAAGAGAGTAGAAAAAGAAAGAAGAAAGAAGAAATAAAAGAAAAAAGAAGGAGAAGAAGAAGAAGAAAAAAAAAGAAGAAATAGGGAGAGAGAAATGTGGTGGCAGTGGTGGTTTCGGCGGCGGTGGTGGTGGCTGGATTGAGTGGCAGCAACAGTAAGGAGAAGAGAGAGTGGAAGAGTGCTGGCTGAACAGGGCACACTTTCTCATTAACGCCCAGAATGTGACCTGTGCGTACGCACACCAGTAAAAATGGGGTGTTCATATGCACAGGCTGTGCGAGCGCTGCTGGCAGAGAGGGTGTCTAGACGTGTGCGCGCACACAGAACACTTTTTTTTTGGAACAGGGCAAAATGACCATGTGTGCGTACGCACAAAAGAGCGTGCGTACGCACAGAATGAAAATGTGGTGGGGTGCGCGTGCATGGATGGTGCGAGCACTGCGAATCGAGCATGTGAAAACAGGTGTGCGTACGCACACTTCTGTGCGCACGCACACTTCTGTGCGCACGCACAGATGGGGAAAAATAGGGGAAGTGTGCGTACGCACAAGGCTGTGCGGATGCACAAAACTCTGTTTCTGCAACATTTTTAAAGCCTCTAAGGCACCAACCATGATATCAATCAAAGGTTTTCAAGCCCAAAACACATCATTCATCAAAAACACATGATCAAACATAAAATGCAACTAATTTAAACCTAGAATGCAATCAAACTAAGCTAATTAAAGAGACAAAATTCAATAAACAAAAACTAAAAGAAAGAAGGGTTGAAAGGATATTACCATGGTGGGTGTCTCCCACCTAGCACTTTGGTTTTAAGTTCTCAAGTTGGACTTTTGGTTGGAACTCACATCAAGGAGGCTTGTGCTTCCATCCATTCTTGAGTTGCCAACCATGCTTGCTCTTTCAGGATCCTCCGGGATCCCACACGAAGTACATTAAGCTCCCAAGCAACCTCAAGAAAATAATTAGGATCCAAATTTGTTGGTTGTAGAGTTGTATGCCCGGATCCCACACTTTACTTTCTCTATCATCCTCTTGTTGACTTTCACTTGTGCCCTTGGATGAAAAACCTCTCCAAGCACCTTTAAAGCACCCACTTGAATGTTGGACTCCTCCAAATCATACCTTGGACTATTTATGCCTTGAATTCTTTTGACAACCAACACCCAATCTTTCACCATTTAACACTCCAAGAAGCACCTTAAGTTGATGATCCGTCTCCAAGATAATATATTGATGTGGACCGATGAAGTTCTTTGAAGAAATTGTTATCCACTCAATTTGACCTTGGGTTAGAATCCTTCTCTTGGACTCTTGCATGAAAGCTCCCACTTCTTGGATGATCACCTCTTCCTCACCACTCTTTTCAAGCTCTTCTCTATCACTCTCATACTCAAGAGGATAAGGTTCCTCAAGATCATTGAGGGGGTTGACCAAGGTGTTCAAAAAATCATTGATAATGCAATCCACTTATTGATCAAACTCCCTCAACTCTCCATTTACCTCTTCCGGTTCACTAGCTCTACCTTCCTTTACTTGTGATTCAAGCTTCAATTCCCCTTCTTCAATTTGAGACTCCATGTTCTCCTCCTTACTACACTCCTTAGTTGATCCTCCACCTTCTTCAAGGGGGATGTCTTGAGTGGTTGAGTGTAGTGAGGCCAAGCGGTTCACCGCTTCGGCTATGGTAGAAATGAACTCCCCTTGCTTCTTTCGGAATCCTTCTTTCTCTTGGAAGAAGGCTTGAAGGTCTTATTGTTCTTGGGGCAAGGGTTGGAGAACTTCACAATTTGATGGAAGAGAAGGTTCAAAGGTTGGGAGAAAGGTTGTATAGTTAGAAGGTGTGTTATGTAGGTGAGGGTATTGAGGTGGTGTATAAGGATGTGGTGGTTCATATGGTTGATGGTAAGGTGTATAAGTATCTTAATTCCATGGAGGTGGAGGGTGTGGCACTTGAAGGTTTGATGGTTGGGGGTTGTGTAGGGGGTATCTTTCATATCTTTGGGTTTGGTATGCACATTAAGGAGGGCTTGGGGGAGGATTCGGCTCGTTGTATGATGCCAGGGCATTTTGGCCAGTTTCACTGACCTTTTCTTTATGGTTTTAGGGTAGTTTCATGCACTTTCTTAGGAAATAAGCGAGTTTTGGGTAGAATTTCACTTACATCTTGATTCAAGCTAACATTGTAATTTTTATATGAATTCATGAGAATTATTCATGAATTGAATGACAAATTGGATAATGCATGTCTCATAACTTGGACTAGAACTTTGATGCACTTTATTGCTTGATTTCAGGACAAAGGAAGCAAGGAAGAACCACGTTAGCAGCCATGTTAGTCTAACTAACGTGACCTCTAACGTGGAAGGGGAGTGATGAGCGGATAATTTATACGCTTCTTGGCATTGTTTTTAGTATGTTTTTAGTAGGATCTAGTTACTTTTAGGGATATTTTCATTAGTTTTTATGTTAAATTCACATTTCTGGACTTTACTATGAGTTTGTGTGTTTTTCTGTGATTTCAGGTATTTTCTGGCTGAAATTGAGGGACTTGAGCAGAAATCAGATTCAGAGGTTGAAAAAGGACTGCTGATGCTGTTGGATTCTGACCTCCCTGCACTCAAAGTGGATTTTCTGGAGCTACAAAACTCGAAATGGCGCGCTTCCAATTGCCTTAGACAGTAGACATCCAGGGCTTTCCAGCAATATATAATAGTTCATACTTTGGCCAAGAATAGATGACGTAAACTGGCATTCAACGCCAGCTTTCTACCCAAATCTGGCGTCCAGCGCCAGAAAAGGAGCCAAAACCAGAGTTGAACGCCCAAACTGGCACAAAAGCTGGCGTTCAACTCCAAGGAGGACCTCTACACGTGTAACAATCAAAGCCCAGCCTAAGCACACACCAAGTGGGCCCCGGAAGTAGATTTATGCATCAATTACTTACTCATGTAAACCCTAGTAGCTAGTTTATTATAAATAGGACCTTTTACTATTGTATTTGGCATCTTTGGATTACTTTATGATCCTTTGATCACGTTTTGGGGGCTGGCCATCTCGGCCATGCCTGGACCTTCACTTATGTATTTTTAACGGTAGAGTTTCTACACTCCATAGATTAAGGTGTGGAGCTCTGCTGTTCCTCAAAGATTAATGCAAAGTACTACTGTTTTCTATTCAATTCTTCTTATTTCGCTTCTAAGATATCCATTCGCGCCCAAGAATGTGATGAAGGTGATGATTATGTGTGACGCTCATCATCCTTCTCCCTTATGAACGCGTGCCTGACAAACACTTCTGTTCTACATGAAATAAGCTAGAATGAGTATCTCTTAGATCTCCTAACCAGAATCTTCGTGGCGTAAGCTAGAATGATGGCGGCATTCAAGAGAATCCGGAAAGTCTAAACCTTGTCTGTGGTATTCCGAGTAGGATTCAATGATTGAATGACTGTGACGAGCTCCTAACTCGCGATTGCAGGGCGTTAGTGACAGACGCAAAAGGATAGTAAATCCTATTCCAGCATGATCGAGAACCGATAGATGAATAGTCGTGCCGTGACAGGGTGCGTGAGCATATTATTCACTGAGAGGATAAGATGAAGCCATTGGCAAGGGTGATGCCTCCAGACGATTAGCCGTGCCGTGACAGGGCATTGGATCATTTTCCCGAGAGATGA
Source organism: Arachis ipaensis (assembly GCF_059453495.1). Lineage (NCBI taxonomy): Eukaryota > Viridiplantae > Streptophyta > Magnoliopsida > Fabales > Fabaceae > Arachis > Arachis ipaensis. Next base: position 114,897,172 of record NC_142443.1, on the reverse strand, counting down.
CCGAAAGTAGCCATTGACAGTGGTGATGTATCACATAAAGCCAGCCATGGAAAGGAGTAAGACTGATTGGATGAAGATGGCAGAAAAGCAGAGGTTCAGAGGAACGAAAAGCATCTCCATTCACTTATCTGAAATTCTCACCAATGAATTACATAAGTATTTCTATCCCTATTCTATTATTTATTATTCGAAAACATCATTATCAATTTATATCTGCCTGACTGAGATTTGCAAGGTGACCATAGCTTGCTTCATACCAACAATCTCTGTGGGATTCGACCCTTACTCACGTAAGGTATTACTTGGACGACCCAGTGCACTTGCTGGTTAGTTGTATCAAAGTTGTGACAAATTATGAATGTGTAATCACGATTACGCGTACCAAGTTACTCACATGCCAGGAATAGTTCGAGCCTGGACATCACAATTTCGTGCACCAAGTTTTTGGTGCCGTTGCCGGGGATTGTTTGTGTTTGGACAACTAACGGTTCATCTTGTTGCTCAGATTAGGTAATTTTCCTTTTTATTTTATTTTCAAAAATTTTTCAAAAATATTTCTAAAATTTTCTCATCTGTTTTCGAAAAAAAAATAAAAATGTTTTCAAAAATAAAATTTATTCAGAATTTTTAAGAATGAATTCTAGTGTTTCATGAAACATGTTGAATCCTATCTGGCTGTAAAGCCATACCCAAACTGCTTTGGAATTGGTATTCAATTAATCACTCCAGTCCATGTAATTATATACTAAAGCTTGGCTGGCTATTAAGCCATGCCTGACCCTTTGATTGGAGCTTTAGAGCATAAGATTCCTGGAATTCATATTAAATATTTTGGAATCCTTATTTTTCTTTTTCAAAATAATTTTTCGAAAAATATAAAATAAAAATCCAAAAAAAAAAATTAGAAAATCACAAAAATAAAAAATATTTCATGTTTCTTGTTTGAGTCTTGAGTCATGTTATAAGTTTGGTGTCAATTGCATGTGCATCTTGCATTTTTCGAAAATATCATGCATTCATAGTGTTCTTCATGATCTTCAAGTTGTTCTTGGTAAGTCTTCTTGTTTGATCTTGATGTTTTCTTATTTTGCATCTTTAGTTGTTTTTCATGTGCATTTTTCGTTTGTTAAAGTCTAAACATGAAAGATTTCTAAGTTTGGTATCTTACATGTTTTCTTTGCATTAAAAATTTTTCAAAAATGTGTTCTTGATGTTCATCATGATCTTCATAATGTTCTTGGTGTTCATCTTGACATTCATAGCATTATTGCATGCATTCATTGTTTTGATCTAAAAAATTCATGCATTGCATAATTTTCATGTTTTTCATAAAAAATTTCAAAAATAAAAAAAAATATCTTTCCCTTTTTCTCTCATCAAATTAGAAAATTTGGATTGACTTTTTCAAAAATTTTTAAAATCAAGTTGTTTCTTATGAGTCAAATCAAATTTTCAATTTGAAAATCTTATCTTTTTCAAAATCTTTTTCAAAAATCAAATCTTTTTCAAAATTCTTAGTTATTTTCGAAAATTCCAAAAATATTTTTCAAAAATCTTTTTCTTATTTTTATATCAAATTTTCGAAAATAACAATAACAATTAATGTTTTGATTCAAAAATTTCAAGTTTGTTACTTACTTGTTAAGAAAGATTCAAACTTTGAGTTCTAGAATCATATCTTGTGATTTCTTGTGGATCAAGTCATTAATTGTGATTTTAAAAATCAAATCTTTTTCAAAAACTAATTTCAATCATATCTTTTCAAAAAAATATCTTCTTATCTTATCTTTTTCAAAAATATGATTTCAAAATATCTTTTCTAACTTCCTAACTCCTTATCTTTTCAAAATTGATTTTTTAAAATTTGTTCCAACTAACTAACTAACTTTTTGTTTGTTTCTTAACTTTTTCAAAACTACCTAACTAACTCTCTCTCTCTCATTTTTCGAAAATATCTTCCCCCTTTTTCAAAATTTCTTTTTAATTTATTAATTAATTTAATTTTTAAATCTTAATTTTCGAAAATTACTAACATTTTTCAAAAACTATTTTCAAAAATCACTAACTCTTTTTCAAAAATATTTTTCGAAAATTCTCTCTCTCCCATCTTATTCTATTTATTCATTTATATCCTAACATCTCATCTCACATCTCTTCCATCCTCACAGTTGTGTTTCTTCCATTATATTACATTCTTTGTCTCCCCCTCTTTTCTTCTACTCACACAGGGATCCCTATACTGAGGTATAAAGGATCTCTATTATTATTATTATTTTTCTGTGCCTTCTTCTTTGTCATATGAGAAGGAGCAAGGATAAGAACATTCTTGTGGAAGCAGATCCAGAACCTGAAAGGACTCTGAAGAGAAAATTAAGAGAAGCTAAATTACAACAATCCAGAAATAACCTTTCAGAAATTTTCAAACAGGAAAAGGAGATGGCAGCCGAAAATAATAATAATGTAAGGAAGATGCTTGGTGACTTTACTGCACCTAATTCCAATTTACATGGAAGAAGCATCTCCATTCCTGCCATTGGAGCAAACAACTTTGAGCTGAAACCTCAATTAGTTTCTCTGATGCAGCAGAACTGCAAGTTTCATGGACTTCCATCTGAAGATCCTTTTCAGTTCTTAACTGAATTCTTGCAGATATGTGATACTGTTAAGACTAATAGAGTAGATCCTGAAGTCTACAGGCTCATGCTTTTCCCTTTTGCTGTAAGAGACAGAGCTAGATTATGGTTGGATTCTCAACCCAAAGACAGCCTGAACTCTTGGGATAAGCTGGTCACGGCTTTCTTAGCCAAGTACTTTCCTCCTCAAAAGCTGAGCAAGCTTAGAGCTGATGTTCAAACCTTCAGACAGAAAGAAGGTGAATCCCTCTATGAAGCTTGGGAAAGATACAAACAGTTGACCAAAAAGTGTCCTTCTGACATGCTTTCAAAATGGACCATCCTGGATATATTCTATGATGGTTTATCTGATCTATCAAAGATGTCACTGGACACTTCTGCAGGTGGATCCATTCACCTAAAGAAAACGCCTGCAGAAGCTCAAGAACTCATTGACATGGTTGCTAATAACCAGTTCATGTACACTTCTGAAAGGAATCCTGTGAGTAATGGGACGCCTATGAAGAAGGGAGTTCTTGAAGTTGATACTCTGAATGCCATATTGGCTCAGAACAAAATATTGACTCAGCAAGTCAATATGATTTCTCAGAGTCTGAATGGAATGCAAGCTGCATCCAACAGTACTCAAGAGGCTTCTCATGAAGAAGAAGCTTATGATCCTGAGAACCCTATAATAGCAGAGGTGAATTACTTAGGTGAACCTTATGGAAACACCTATAACTCAACATGGAGAAATAATCCAAATTTCTCATGGAAGGATCAAAAGCCTCAACAAGGCTTTAATAATGGTGGAAGAAACAGGTTTAACAATAATAAACCTTTTCCATCATCCACTCAGCAACAGACAGAGAACTCTGAACAAAATACTTCTAATTTGGCAAACTTAGTCTCTGATCTATCTAAAGCCACTGTGAGTTTCATGAATGAAACAAGGTCTTCCATTAGAAATTTGGAAGCACAAGTGGGCCAGCTGAGTAAAAGGATCACTGAAATCCCTCCTAGTACTCTCCCAAGCAATACAGAAGAGAACCCAAAAGGAGAGTGCAAGGCCATTGACATAAGCACCATGGCCGAACCTACAAGGGGAGAGGAGGACGTGAATCCCAGTGAGGAAGACCTCCTGGGACGTCCAGTGATCAATAAGGAGCTTCCCTCTGAGGAACCAAAGGATTCTGAGGCTCATCTAGAGACCATAGAGATTTCATTGAACCTCCTTATGCCCTTCATGAGCTCTGATGAGTATTCCTCTTCTGAAGAGAATGAGGATGTTACTGAAGAGCAAACTGCCAAGTTTCTTGGTGCAATCATGAAGCTGAATGCCAAATTATTTGGCATTGATACTTGGGAAGTTGAACCTCCCTTGTTCATCAATGAACTAAGTGATCTGGATCAACTGACATTGCCTCAGAAGAGACAGGATCCTGGAAAGTTCACAATACCCTGTACCATAGGCACCATGATCTTTAAGGCTCTATGTGACCTTGGTTCAGGAATAAACCTCATGCCCCTCTCTGTAATAGAGAAACTGGGAATCTATGGGGTGCAAGCTGCTAAAATCTCATTAGAGATGGCAGACAATTCAAGAAAACAGGCATATGGACAAGTAGAGGACGTGTTAGTAAAGGTTAAGGGCCTTTACATCCCTGCTGATTTCATAATCCTGGATACTGGAAAGGAAGAGGATGAATCCATCATCCTAGGAAGACCTTTCCTGGCCACAGCAAGAGCTGTGATTGATGTTGACAGAGGTGAACTAGTCCTTCAATGGAATGAGGACTCCCTTGTGTTTAAAACTCAAGGATCTCCCTCTGCAACCATGGAGAGGAAGCATGAAAAGCTTCTCTCAAAGCAGAGTCAACCCAAGCCCCCACAGTCAAACTCTAAGTTTGGTGTTGGGAGGCCACAACCAAACTCTAAGTTTGGTGTTGAACTCCCATATCCAAACTCTAAGTTTGGTGTTGGAGAGTTTCAACAATGCTCTGAACATCTGTAAGGCTCCATGAGAGCCCACTGTCAAGCTATTGACATTAAAGAAGCGCTTGTTGGGAGGCAACCCAATTTTTATTTATCTAACTATATTTTTCTTAGTTATATGTCTTTGTAGGTTCATGATCATGTGAAGTCACAAAATAAATATAAAAATTGAAAACGGAATCAAAAACAGCAGAAGAAAAATCACACCCTAGAGGAGCATCTGTCTGGCGTTCAGCGCCAGAACAGAGCATGGTGCTGGCGCTGAACGCCCAAAATGGGCAGCTTCTGGGCGCTGAACGCCAGAACAGGCATGGTTCTGGCGTTCAACGCCAGAAATGGCACACAAATGGGCGTTGAACGCCCAAAATGGCCACCAACCTGGCGCTGAACGCCCAGAGTTGTGTGCAAGGGCATTTTGCATGCCTAAAGTGGTGCAGGGATGTAAATGCCTTGACACCTCAAGAACTGTGGACCCCACAGGATCATCTCAGGATTTGTGGACCCCACAGGATCCACTCAGGATCTGTGGACCCCACAGGATCCACTCAGGATCTGTGGACCCCACAAGATCCCCACCTACCTCCACTCACTTCTTCTCACCACTCTCTTTCACACAACCCCATAAACACTCTTCCCCAAAAAACCCTTCACCAATCACCTCAATCTCTCTTCCCCATCACCTCTTCACCGCTCACATCCATCCACTCTTCCCCATAAACCTACCTCATAAACTCCACCTACCTTCAAAATTCAAAACCAATTTCCCACCCAAACCCACCCATATGGCCGACCCTTAACCCCCCTCCCTTCCCTATATAAAGACCTCCATTCTTCATCAAATTCACACAACACACCCCTCTACACTCCTCTTGGCCGAAACCACATCTCCCTCTCCCTCTCCATATTTCTTCTTCTTCTTCTTCTATTCTTTTGTTTATTGCTCGAGGGCGAGCAATATTCTAAGTTTGGTGTGGTAAAAGCATAGCTTTTTTGTTTTTCCATTACCATTGATGGCATCTAAGACCGGAGAATCCTCTAGAAGAGGGAAAGGGAAGACAAAAGCTTCCACATCCGAGTCATGGGAGATGGAAAGGTTCATCTCCAAAGCCCATCAAGACCACTTCTATGATGTTGTGGCCAAAAAGAAGGTGATCCATGAGGTCCCTTTCAAACTCAAAAGAAATGAGTATCCGGAGATCCGACATGAAATTCAAAGAAGAGGGTGGGAAGTTCTAACAAATCCCATCCAACAAGTCGGCATCCTAATGGTTCAAGAGTTCTATGCCAATGCATGGATCACCAAGAACCATGATCAAAGTAAGAACCCGGATCCAAAGAACTATGTTACAATGGTTCGGGGGAAATACTTGGATTTTAGTCCGGAAAATGTGAGGTTGGCGTTCAACTTGCCAAACATGGAAGAGAACGCACGCCCCTACACAAGGAGAGTCAACTTTGATCAAAGGTTGGACCAAGTCCTTATGGACATATGTGTAGAAGGAGCTCGATGGAAGGTTGACTCCAAAGGCAAGCCGGTTCAACTAAGAAGATTGGACCTCAAGCCTGTAGCTAGAGGATGGTTGGAGTTCATTCAATGCTCAATCATTCCCACTAGCAACCGGTCTGAAGTTACTATAGACCGGGCCATCATGATCCACAGCATCATGATTGGAGAAGAGGTGGAAGTTCATGAGATTATACCTCAAGAACTCTACAAGGTGGCTGACAAGTCCTCCACCATGGCAAGGTTAGCCTTTCCTCACCTCATTTGCCACCTATGCAATTCGGCTGGGATTGACATAGAGGGAGATATCCTCATTAAAGAGGACAAGCCCATCACTAAGAAAAAGATGGAGCAAGCAAGAGAGCCCATTCATGGAGCTCAAGAGGCGTATGAAGCTCATCACCATGAGATCCCGGAGATGCCTCAAATGCACTTTCCTCCACAAAACTATTGGGAGCAAATCAACACCTCCCTAGGAGAATTGAGTTCCAATATGGGACAACTAAGGGTGGAACATCAAGAGCACTTCATCATGCTTCATGAAATAAGAGAAGATCAAAAAGCAATGAGAGAGGAGCAACAAAGACAAGGAAGAGACATAGAGGAGCTTAAGGACATCATTGGTTCCTCAAGAAGGAAACGCCACCATCACTAAGGTGGATTCATTCCTTATTCTTGCTTTCTCTGTTTTTCGTTTTCTATGTTATGTGCTTATCTATGTTTGTGTCTTCATTACATGATCATTAGTAGTAGTAACTATGTATTAAAGTTATGAATGTCCTATGAATCCATCACCTCTCTTAAATAAAAACTGTTTTAATTCAAAAGAACAAGAAGTACATGAGTTTCGAATTTATCCTTGAACTTAGTTTAATTATATTGATGTGGTGACAATGCTTCTTGTTTTCTGAATGTATGCTTGAACAGTGCATATGTCTTTTGAAGTTGTTGTTTAAGAATGTTAAATATGTTGACTCTTGAAAGAATGATGACTAGGAGACATGTTATTTGATAATCTGAAAAATCATAAAAATGATTCTTGAAGCAAGAAAAAGCAGCAAAGAACAAAGCTTACAGAAAAAAAAAATAGGCGAAAAAAAAATATAGAAAGAAAAAGAAAAAGCAAGCAGAAAAAGCCAAAAGCTCTTAAAACCAAGAGGCAAGAGCAAAAAGCCAATAACCCTTAAAACCAAAAGGCAAGGGCAAATAAAAAGGATCCCAAGGTTTTGAGTATTAGTGGATAGGAGGGCCTAAAGGAATAAAATCCTGGTCTAAGCGGCTAAACCAAGCTGTCCCTAACCATGTGCTTGTGGCATGTAGGTGTCAAGTGAAAACTTGAGATTGAGCGGTTAAAGTCAAGGTCCAAAGCAAAAAAAGAGTGTGCTTAAGAACCCTGGACACCTCTAATTGGGGACTTTAGCAAAGCTGAGTCACAATCTGAAAAGGTTCACCCAATTATGTGTCTGTGGCATTTATGTATCCGGTGGTAATACTGGAAAACAAAGTGCTTAGGGCCACGGCCAAGACTCATGAAGAAGCCGTGTTCAAGAATCATCATACTGAACTAGGAGAGTCAATAACACTATTCGAAATCTGAAGTTCCTATAGATGCCAATCATTCTGAACCTCAATGGATAAAGTGAGATGCCAAAACTATTCAAGAGGCAAAAAGCTATAAGTCCCGCTCATATGATTGCAGCTATGTTTCATTGATAGTTTGGAATTTATAGTATATTCTCTTCTTTTTATCCTATTTGATTTTCAGTTGCTTGGGGACAAGCAACAATTTAAGTTTGGTGTTGTGATGAGCGGATAATTTATACGCTTTTTGGCATTGTTTTTAGTATGTTTTTAGTAAGATCTAGTTACTTTTAGGGATATTTTCATTAGTTTTTATGTTAAATTCACATTTCTGGACTTTACTATGAGTTTGTGTATTTTTATGTGATTTCAGGTATTTTCTGGCTGAAATTGAGGGACTTGAGCAGAAATCAGATTCAGAGGTTGAAAAAGGACTGCTGATGCTGTTGGATTCTGACCTCCCTGCACTCAAAGTAGATTTTCTGAAGCTACAGAACTCGAAATGGCGCGCTTCTAATTGCCTTGGAAAGTAGACATCCAGGGCTTTCCAGCAATATATAAGAGTCTATACTTTGGCCAAGAATAGATGACGTAAACTGGCGTTCAACGCCAGCTTTCTACCCAAATCTGGCGTCCAGCGCCAGAAAAGGAGCCAAAACCAGAGTTGAACGCCCAAACTGGCACAAAAGCTGGCGTTCAACTCCAAGGAGGACCTCTACACGTGTAACAATCAAAGCCCAGCCCAAGCACACACCAAGTGGGCCCCGGAAGTAGATTTATGCATCAATTACTTACTCATGTAAACCCTAGTAGCTAGTTTATTATAAATAGGACCTTTTACTATTGTATTTGGCATCTTTGGATTACTTTATGATCCTTTGATCACGTTTTGGGGGCTGGCCATCTCGGCCATGCCTGGACCTTCACTTATGTATTTTTAACGGTAGAGTTTCTACACTCCATAGATTAAGGTGTGGAGCTCTGCTGTTCCTCAAAGATTAATGCAAAGTACTATTGTTTTCTATTCAATTCTTCTTATTTCACTTCTAAGATATCCATTCGCGCCCAAGAACGTGATGAAGGTGATGATTATGTGTGACGCTCATCATCCTTCTCCCTTATGAACGCGTGCCTGACAAACACTTCTGTTCTACATGAAATAAGCTAGAATGAGTATCTCTTAGATCTCCTAACCAGAATCTTCGTGGCATAAGCTAGAATGATGGCGGCATTCAAGAGAATCCGAAAAGTCTAAACCTTGTCTGTGGTATTCCGAGTAGGATTCAATGATTGAATGACTGTGACGAGCTCCTAACTCGCGATTGCAGGGCGTTAGTGACAGACACAAAAGGATAGTAAATCCTATTCCAGCATGATCGAGAACCGACAGATGAATAGCCGTGCCGTGACAGGGTGCGTGAGCATATTATTCACTGAGAGGATAAGATGAAGCCATTGGCAAGGGTGATGCCTCCAGACGATTAGCCGTGCCATGACAGGGCATTGGATCATTTTCCCGAGAGATGACCGAAAGTAGCCATTGACAGTGGTGATGTATCACATAAAGCCAGCCATGGAAAGGAGTAAGACTGATTGGATGAAGATGGCAGGAAAGCAGAGGTTCAGAGGAGCGAAAAGCATCTCCATTCACTTATCTGAAATTCTCACCAATGAATTACATAAGTATTTCTATCCCTATTCTATTATTTATTATTCGAAAACATCATTATCAATTTATATCTGCCTGACTGAGATTTGCAAGGTGACCATAGCTTGCTTCATACCAACAATCTCCGTGGGATTCGACCCTTACTCACGTAAGGTATTACTTGGACGACCCAGTGCACTTGCTGGTTAGTTGTATCGAAGTTGTGACAAATTATGAATGTGTAATCACGATTACGCGTACCAAGTTGCTCACATGCCAGGAATAGTTCGAGCCTGGACATCACAATTTCGTGCACCAGGGAGCTAGCTTGCAACGTTAATGAGAAAAGTAATCGCCAGTAACATCCTTAAAGCCATCATAGCCCACGTTAATTACCACGTTAACTACATTAACGTGGAAGAAGAAAATGAAGCCAACGTTAGTGACACTCACCTTTGTTACTAACGTTGGACCAAGCTCATATTGGCCACGTTAAGAGCCACGTTAACTCAGTTAACATGGACTCTAACGTGGGGAAACAAAAGAATGACCAACGTTAGTGACACTCACCTTTGTCACTAACGTTGAGCTAAGCCACTTTGGGCCATGTTAGTTGCCACGTTAACTCAGTTAACGTGGACTCTAACGTGGAGGGAGCAAAGAATCGCCAACGTTAGTGACACTCACCTTTGTCACTAATGTTGGGATGAGCCACTATGAGCCACGTTAACTCCCACGTTAACTACATTAACGTGGAAGCTAACGTGAGTAAAAGGGATGATGAGCCAACGTTAGTGACACTCACCTTTGTAACTAACGTTAGAGATGGCTGGCAATACCACATTAGAAGCCACGTTAACCTAGTTAACGGGAACTCTAACGTGGGAAGTAGGGGCATTTTGGAACGTTAGTGACAAAGGTAAGTGTCACTAATGTTCTCGAAAATGTGGCAAGCCTACATTAAAGGTCACGTTAGCCACACTAACGTGAACTCTAACGTAGGGAAAAAGGAGGATTCTCAACGTTATTGGAAAAAGTAAGTCCCAATAACGTGTGCGAAGGACCAAGAGGCAACGTTAGTGATGCCACTAACATTGAAGTTAACGTGGAGCATCCTTGGGTTAGGAACGTTAGTGAAAAAGGTGATTGTCACTAACGTTATCGAACCCACACTTTCACTTAACGTTAACGCCACTAACGTCCTAAGCTAGAATCCCTGCCTACTTCACACTTTCTCTGCAAGTAAAGCTGAGCCCACTGAAGAAGATAATTGCTTCAACTTAAGATCCAAAGGCCCATATCCAAGACTTGAAGAATCAACTAGAAGATCAGAAGAGTAGTATAAATAGGGAGAACTTTGAACTAGAAAAGGAGCTTTTGGCATTATTAGAATTACTCTCTGTATTTTACTTTCTCTGCAACTTTTAGTTTAATTCTCAGAATGTACTCTCCATCTATGCTTTTCATTCCCAGAGCTATGAACAACTAAAATCCTTTCATTGGGTTAGGGAGCTCTGTTGTAATTTGATGGATCAATAATAGTTTTCATTATCATTCTTCTCTCTTTTCTCTTGATTTTACTAGAAAGCTTTCAATCTTCATCCAATTGAGTAGTTATCTTGGAAAAGAAGCTATTCATACTTGGATTTCTTCTGAACCTTGGAAGAGGAATAAAGAGATCATGCTAGAATTGCTTTCTCATGTTGGACCAAATTGGGGTTTGGGCGGATATGGTGACATATAATTCTCCCAATACTTTGATTTAGAAATATATGTGGTATAATCAGTGACCACACTTCATCTCTTCTCATGAGCAATTAGACCAAGGAATTGGCTATTGATCTGATTTGAGAGATTGAATTACCAAGGAATTGGAATTCAATCACTTAAGATTGCCAAGGAGATCAACGAATGCATTGATTGAGGAAGAGATGAAAATGAACTTGATCCGGAGAATGTAACATCTCCTAAGCCCAATGAACTCCCCATTTCTGATCTTACCTATTCTCTTTATTTTCTGCTATTTACTTTCATGCTAAACTCCCCTTCCCCATTTAAGATTCTGCAATTTACCTTCCGTCATTTATTTTCTGCAATTTACTTTTCCGCCATTTAATTTCCTGCAATTCTCAACCCAATTCCTGCTTAGCTCAACTAGAATATTCTTTCAATTAAATTTGCTTGACCAATCAATCCCTGTGGGATTCGACCTCACTCTATTGTGAGTTTTTACTTGACGACAATTCGGTATACTTGCCGAGGGAGATTTGTTAAAGGACAAGTTTCCGTGCATCATTGTAGAATGGAAGATTGCTCCTCCCTCTATTGTTTCTCCTCTTCCTTGATACAATCCGAACTTGAATTCATCATACCCTACAAAACAATCACAACCAAGCTCCAAGCAACAAGGGTGATATCTCATAAAGAAAGTAGGAAATAAAAACAAAAGACATTAACAAACAAGAAAAATAAACACCTAAATATTAACAAAAACAAAAAAACAACCAAAAAGTAAGATATTTACACTATCAACATATTTACAACAACCAAAATTTAGCACTCAATTGCACTCCTCGGCAACGGCACCAACTTTGATAGGAGACCAAAAGCATAGGTTTGGATTTTCACACTAAAAATAGAATTTGTCCGTTGCAAGTATAGTCCAAACCCAACAATTGAACATCAATCAAATGTTAAATTCAAATCAAAACATATAACCAAGAGTCATTCAACCTCGAGTCGTTCTCCCTAGGATGCAATTGAAAGTGTTATTCTTTCTGTTGTGAGGACAAAGAGGTTTTGCAATCAAAGAACAAAAGATTAAAAGAACTAAGAAATAAAAGAACTAAGAAATGATCAAAATTGGAAATTAATGCAAGTAAAAAGGAAACAAGATCAAAACTAGTGAAAATGCTAAGATATGCATAAAAGAACCTTGACTTGGGAATGAGAATCCAAGGAATCCTATCATCGCCATAACCACAACTATGATAATTATGATGAGTCAATCTCGCCTAGTTAACCCCTAATATCGAGGAGTAAGTCAAGAAAGCATAATTGACCCTAATTCATAAGTCCTAGCTAATTATAAAACTAGTTGATAAAAAACAAGCGTCAATGAAAACAAGAGTCAACTAACTACTCAAGAATTATCACTAAATGTCGGACATCATGACTCTAGTATCCTAGGAACTCAAATCCCAAGCCAATGTGTGAAAATCTACTCAAATTCTAAGGTTGGCATTTTCACAAACACCTTGTGTGCATAAAAGTAAAACATGGAAAATTACAAAGGAAGATAGAAAGCTATAACCAACTATGCATAAAATCAACAATAAACAATCCAACAAACATAAAGAAAGCATAAAACATTAAATTCATCAATCAAAACTTCAAGAACTCAAAATTGCATATATAAACAAAGTGCTTGAACCAAAGGAAATTGAAAATAAAGACAATGTAATTAAAGAGAAATTAAAGAGTACTTACAATTGAAGAAGCAAAATCCAAAATTAAAGCTTGCTATAAAATGCTACAATGGAGATGGAAATGAAACCCTAGGAGAGCATTTTCTACTCTACTCCTACTCCTACTCCTATGGAAGCTTCCTAACTAATGAAAACTAAAACTAAAACCTAATAATAATGCATGCCTTCATATATGTTGATATCCCCTTCATATAGCACTTCCCATTCAGCATTGGAGCGTCCAAAACTGGGCCAAAGGCCTCCAAAATCGCGCAGCACGTGTTTCATTAATGAAATCACGTGCAGGGTCTTGTGCGTACGCACAAATGTGTGCGTACACACACTTTGCTAAAAGTCCACCTGTGCATGCGCACAGAGGGTTGTGCGCACGCACACATGCTGAATCCTTCCTGTGCGCACGCACAGGTATTTGTGCGTACGCACAATTGTCTGTGTGTGATTTTTCTTGTTTTCTTCATGTATTCTCCCTTGTAGATGCTTTCTTCCACTTTTGGCTATCCACTCTTGCCTAATTGACCTGAAATCACTCAACAAATATGTCATGGCATCAAATGGAATAAAAGTGGAATTAAATTGCTCAATTTAAGAACAAAAACGCATTTTTTCACATTTAAGCTCACTTTAGGGATAAAATACAAAAGTATGTTATTTTGGTGCTTAAGTGTGAGTTTATATGATGAAATCCATTCAAATCAAGCTAAAATATATTGGAAAATATGGACTCATCAGGCGCCAGCTGGTTCCTATACACACCAAACAATCGATATCAAGTTGATCAGACTCAATATCTGAAGTCAAGTGCTTCAAATTACCAAAGTTACACTCATGGACTTCATGCTAGACGTATCGGTTAGATACCCTAACTAGCACAGGCACAAACTCAGAGTATGCATTGAAGCATAAGCAATTCTATCCCTTAGGCTCACGTGAACTAACTACTCTGATACCATAATGTAACAACCTAATATTCAAATCCTTATGCTCGGGTCATAAGTCAATGATAATAAGGTGGTACGACTCTCAAGTGGATTTTTAATACGTAATTATAATAATTGAAAGGAGTATAAAAAGAGAAGCCTGAAAAGAGTAAAAATAAAATTGTGAAGTCGTATCACTCAAGCATCGACAACCAAAAGATAAAGCTTGAAGTCGAAAGCGATATAAGGATAAAGTCATAAAGGAGAATAAGAGAAGGACAATATATAGATATATAACATAAGTAAATAGCCACTAGTCGCGACCCGCAAAGTTTAGGCCGGCTAGGGTACAGTATAACAGTAGTTGACAACAGTATATCCTAATCTCTCTCAGAGGAAACATAAGAGCCTCTATAGGCAAGTTCAAAAGAGTTCAATACATAATAAAGCTTTTCAAAATAAAGCTGGAGAGATTCTAAAAAAATATAAAGTAGAGAATATAAAGATCTTTGTCATCTCTCAGATGAACCACAGCTCACTTCTGAGCACCTGGACCTATATCTGAAAAACAAGAGATATATAAAGAATGAGAACCCCCGACACATGGGTTCCTAGTATGGTAAAAGTGCCAAATAAATACAATGCATTGTAATAAAAACTCACTAAGCATCCTAAACTTCCTTTCACCAAATATTCGTCCAATGTTCTCGCTAATCCATGAATAGGCAACTGTCATAAGGGAATGCTAAATCTAATTCCTCTTCCTCATGCTTCCCAACTTATAACTCTCCAACAAATCAGAATCAAAATCATAAGCCAAACCATCACCATTTATTTTATCTCAGTAATTCTATATCAATACTTCATATCCTTACTTGGAGCAAGTGAAATCACTTCACTGCATCTACCCAGAGAACTCAAATTATCTCATTCAATAATCATCATTTTACATTAATCATATCATTATTCCATTTCAACAAGAACAGCCCTCAACGTCAACCGACACTAGCATGAGGGACCTCTCAGTTGTACAAATACAAACAATACAGACAAATAATACACAATTAAGGTACAAGTAGAACATATAGCATATAGTCAGGTAACATAGCATATATGATATAGCAATTGATGAGCGGATAATTTATACCCTTTTTGGCATTGTTTTTACATAATTTTTAGTATGTTTTATTCACTTTTTTGTATATTTTTATTAGTTTTTATTCAAAAATCATATTTCTGGACTTTACTATGAGTTTGTGTGTTTTTCTGTGATTTTAGGTATTTTCTGGTTGAAATTGAGGGACCTGAGCAAAAATCTGATTCAGAGGCTGAAAAAGGACTGCAGATGCTGTTGGATTCTGACCTCCCTGCACTCGAAGTGGATTTTTTGGAGCTATAGAAGCCTAATTGGCACGCTCTTAATTGCGTTGGAAAGTAGACATCCTAGACTTTTCAGCAATATATAATTGTCCATACTTTGCCCATATTTGATGGCCCAAACTGGCGTCCAAAGTCAGCCTAAAAATTATGGCGTAAAACGCCCAAACTGGCACCAAAGCTGGCGTTTAACTCCAGGAATAGCCTAAGCACAAAAAAGCTTCAATGCTCAGCCCAAGCACACACTAAGTGGGCCTCGGAAGTGGATTTCTGCACTATCTGCACTTAGTTACTCATTCTCTGTAACCCTAGGTTACTAGTCTAGTATAAAAACTACTTTTAGGGATTAATTCAGTACCTCATGACATTTTTACACTTTACATTGTATTTCTGACGGCATGAGTCTCTAAACCCCATGGTTGGAGGTGAGGAACTCTGCTGTGTTTCGATGAATTAATGCAATTACTATTGTTTTTCATTCAATCACGCTTGTTTCTATTCTAAGATATTCACTTGCACTTCACCCTGATGAATGTGATAATCTGTGACACTCATCATCATTCTCACCTATGAACACATGCCTAAGAACCACCTCCGTTCTATCTGCACTAGCTTGAGTGTGTATCTCTTAGCCTCCTCGTTCATGATCAGAGTCTTCGTGGTATAGGCTAGAATTATTGGCAGCCATTCCTAAGATCCGGAAAGTCTAAACCTTGTCTGTGGTATTTCGAGTAGGATCTGGGAAGGGATGACTGTGACGAGCTTCAAACTCGCGAGTGTTGGGCGTAGTGACAGACGCAAAAGAATCAACGGATTCTATTCCAACATGAGTGAGAACCGACAGATGATTAGTCGTGCGGTGACAGCACATTTGGACCATTTTCGCTGAGAGGATGGATGGTAGCCATTGACAATGGTGATCCACCAACATATAGCTTGCCATGGAAGGAGACCTGCGTGCGTGAAGAAGAAGACAGTAGGAAAGCAGAGATTCAGAAGACAGAGCATCTCCAAAACCTCAATCTGTTCTCCATTACTGCATAACAAGTATTATTTATTTTATGTTAATTACTTCTCATAAACCCAACCATTTTTATTATTAATTTCCTGACTAAGAATTACAAAATAACCATAGCTTGCTTCAAGCCGATAATCTCCGTGTGATCGACCCTTACTCACGTAAGGTACTACTTGGACGACCCAGTGCACTTGCTGGTTAGTGGTACGAGTTATGAAAAGTGTGATTTACAATTTGTGCACCAGCAATCCAAACAAATAGGCAAACCCAAACAATTCAAACATATGCAAATGATGTATGCCTGCCCTATGGCTGATGAGTCTCATCTGTCGGTTATAAAGCCAACCCGACAAGTCCTGATAGCTAACTATTGGACTGTCCCTCAGTCGTGCATCCCCAACTCGAGTTATTCACAATCATAATCATAATCACACAACACCCACACTGGTGTTTATCCATAGGGGCGAGCTCATCCGGAACTTTCACAGTGTCCGGCCACACTTACGACATAGGGTCAGCAGAATCTCGGATCTCAACTTGGAGCAAATGGAGCCGACCCACTGCATCTACCCAAGGAAATCCAAGACTCAGATAGTTTCAACCTCAAATCATACTCGACTGGGAGCAAGTGGGGGCTAACCACTGCATCTACCCCAGGAGTCTCAAAACCAAACCCGGAGCAAGTGGAATCACTCCACTGCATCTACCCAGGCAGGTATGTCTCACCACATCTCGGAGCAAGTGGATCAATGCCACTACATCTACCCAGGCAGGTATATTTTACCATATCCCGGAGCAAGTGGGGCGAAACCACAACCCTTTCATCTACCCAGGAGGTACGTTCTCATATGCCCAGGAGGAACCAAGGAGGGGATCCTAACCTCCCACCATCTCGCTGGGGGCGATTTTACAATACCAAGAGGAACAAGGAAGGGGATCCTCACCTTCCTTCATCTCTCTGGGGTCGCACTTTCGAGAAAGAGAGTTCGAGATAAAACAATCATTCAAAGCTATATTTTCATTTCCAGCGATAAATCAATATTTATCATAGCCATCCGGCTCATAACATATACAGCACTCTCACCATCATCCTCAACAACTCATATAATCACCATTACTCATCATTCATCATTGATTCTTACTTTACTGCATCCAGAAGTTACCACATGTCCTAGCTTCTTTACATTACTAGGCATGCTATAAAGATTTAAGACTTAAAAGGATGTGAATGGAGGCTTAAAAGTCTGAAATTCGGCTTTAAAAATTCAAAAATCAACTTTTGCTGAAAACAAGGTCACCCGTGCGCGTCGCCCATGCGCACGCGTGGAAAGCTGAAAAAGGAAGTGATGCGTGAGTGTCGTCCATGCGTGCGCGTAGGAGTCAGAAAAGCAAAGTGACGCGTGCGCGTCAACTACGTGTACGCGTGGGTGCATTTTGTGCTCCTCGCACAAAACCAGCACAGTACTCGCGCAACTCTCTGGATTTTCCACGAGACTCGCATTCGTGCAGCGACGCGTACGTGCCGGCTAGGAGCACGCGTGAGACAATAAAAATCGTGAGTGACACGTGCACGTCAGCCATGCGTGCGTGTCGGGGTACGTTTTACCAAAAATTTTACTAAGTTAAAAAGCTGCAGAATTACATTTTTAAACCCCAAACTTCCAACACACATAACGTCTTTTACAAAAATCCTTTTTCAACCTTTTCTGAATCATTGGAAAGATCGTTGAATAAACTTTCATAAAAATTCAATTTTGAAGAATTCCAAACTTCGTGGACTAAGTTACAGACCGCCAAAGTTGGTCAAAAATCAGTTTTTACCCAAAAAAGTAAATCACCAGTTTTTCCAATGTTCACAAGCCAAATTCATTTCCACTCATCCAAATGACCATAACCCAATCACATTCACATAATTACACTCAAGCAAAACCAAATCTACCTCATCTACATAATTTCACCCAAAACTATCAAATTTCACACCTCAATTCCTCAAACCTTATTATTCAATAACCAAACCAATTATTCACACATTCAATATCTAAAATCCATCCAATCTCTTATATCATCACACAATACATACATCAACTTACCTTCCTTACCTCTTTCCGGCCTACGGCCCAAGATTCATGGCCTCCGGCCCAAATTCACAATTTAAATGCATATTCCACAAACCAACATTTATTATCCAATTCATCAAATTCTCAACACACTAAACATACCAATTCCCACAATTCTCAACCCAATCATTATTTCACATTATATATCAACTATGCATATTAGTACGAACTATTTACACAATCTAAACTTATCCTAAGGGCATCTAGTCTAGAAATTCTCATCACACCACACGGTACTTAAATGAAACTTTAACCGTATCTCTTGTAGCCAAAATAATTGAGCTTCTTCTTGAGAGTCTCCACTAACCCTTAGCTCCAAGCCTCACCAAGGCCCCACAAGCAATATCAATCTTTCAATTGTGCACAAAAATCACCCAATACGCTAACATAATCAATTTTCACACTTATAATCAACCTAGGGTTCATGAAATTGAGAAATCAAAAAGGTTAGAGGGTTTCTTACCTTAACCCATAAAATTTTGTGATGAATATCACCAATGGCTCATACTAGAGCACCCCTAAACAACCAAAATCATAAGATTTCCTCAAAATCCAAACCAAATTCGAAATATAAGAGGAAAATTGAAACTGAGAAGAGGAGATTTAAATAATCACCACAAAACTTAGATAGACTTGAAGAGAAGGAGAAGAGCGATGCGTGGCCATAAATGGCTCGTCAATCGGAGTTCCGGAGATAAAGTTATGGTGATTTGAAGATCAAAGAGAGTTGGGGTTTCTGTCTTCTCATCTCTCTCTTTTCATTTCAGCAACAAACACACTAAATGAGGGTTATGGTGGCTGAATGGCTTTAAGTTAAGGCTTATATATGCTGGGCTTGGATCCACTTAGGCCTAATTCACTTGGTTTAGTCCGTTGGCCCAACTTTAGGCCAAAATCTTTAAGATTAGTGCTTTAAATCACAATTTAAATATTTCTACATTCCCTAATTATAAATCCTAATTTCTTAACCTTATTTACTTATAATCATTTTTCTCAGCTGCAGTACCAGACAGATCTTAGCCGGTACTGCCAGTCAAAATTTTAGTGCACATTTTTACGCAGAAAACTATGTTTTCCGACTCAGAAAAATCCACTGAGTCCAAATATCACATTTAAATTATCAAATTCCGATAGCTAAATTTTCTAACCATATTCACTCCTATTTAATTTATTATTTAATTAATTATAGTTTGACCGGATTTTACATTCTAAATCATAAATCTTCTCCTTATTCATGCATAAATCCTTTAGAAACTTAGCATACTTAGGAACCTGACGAATAGCATCAAAAAGGGATACTTACCTCAACCTTTTTGAATATATCCACCATCTTGGGATCTAGCTCCACTTGCTTTTTAGTCTTCCTAGCTAGGTGTGGAAAAGGGATTGGAATAGCCTCTTTCGCAATATTTTCTTCCTTAAAAACTCCATCCCTTGGTTGAGTAACTTCTTCTTCAACCGCCTCTTGTATCAACAACATATTCATCCTGACTGGCTTGTCTTGAGCTTGGCTCTTTGGGACTCCTCTCTTGCAATGTAGTACCAGACCTCAAAGTGATGGCATTGATTCCACCCTTTGTGTTAGGTAAAGGTTGAGAGGGAAGTGTACTAGAGTTTGAAGGTTGATTATTGGAGGTATAGGATGGTTCCATACGGGATATAAGAGCTTGGAGAGTGGAGGTGAGACTAGTGAGGCTAGAGGTAAGTGAAGTTTGAAGCTCTTTTTGTCCTTGAAGAATAGAATGGAGTGTTTCATCTTGGTTGGAGGAAGAGGGAGGGTAGGTAATTTGGGAGACTTGTGATTGGTTGAGTTGAGGTGCTTGAGCTTGCCTTTGGTGAGGTGGTTGGTATCTTTGGCCTTGGTTTTGTTGTTGGTAAGGAGGGTTTTGTTGAAACTGATTTTGTTGATAACTGTTGTTCCACCTTTGGTTTCCACCATTGTCTCTGCCTCCTTGGTTGTAGTTGTCTCTCCATCCTTGGTTGGGATTGTCTTGCCAACCTTGATTGTAGTTACTACCTTGATTATAATTACTGCCTTGTTGATAGAACCCTTGATTCGGACGGTTGTAATAAATATTGGTAGCCGCCAAGGTGTTGTCCTCTAGGAGTTGTGGACATTCATCAGTATAATGAGAATAGCAAGCGCAAATTCCACATACTCTCTGAGGGACTAACTGTTGACATTATTGTTGTGGAGGAGGTGGAGGTTGTTGTTGATTGAGTTGGAGTTGCTTGAGTATATTGGTCATCTCTCCCAAAGTCTTGGTGAGGGCAGACTCAGTACTAGAGGGAAAAATTGGTTGGTAAAGAATTTCACAATAAATTCTTGTTGCAAGTATAGCTTCTAAACCAACAAACAATCCTCTCATACAAAAATTTGGTTATCACAAGTAACAAACCCCAATAAAAATAATAACCGAAGTATTCAAACCTCGGGTTGTCTCTCAAAGGAATTGTAGGGAAGTGTTCTTGTTATTGGTTATAGCAAGTGTTTTGGGATTTTGGATAAGAAACATGAAAGGTAATATTGCAAGAAAGTAAATGAACTCAAATGATAAAAAGGTCTTGGCAAGGAATGGTGGTCAAGGATCTTTATCCTTGTCACTAACCACAATATGATAATTGCAAGGATTAATCCCATTAAAGTCATCCTCTAACAAGTGAAGGAAAGTCAAATGAGCTACACTAATCCTAATCCATAAGTCCTAACCTTCTCACTATTTAATTTAGGGAAGGCTAGAGTCAATGGACACCAATTATCAACACTTGGACATTAGTAACTCAAGTTCATCTAAGTTACCATCCCAAGCCAAGAACACTAAAATCTACTCTAACATCCTTCCAAGCATTTAATCAAACACTTTGAAGGCATAAAAGGAAAGCAAGATAAAAGTGCAAGAAAAGTATATCTACACTATCAATTGCAAGAAACTAAACAATCAACAACTCAAATCAACAATAAAGGAAATGAAACATGAATTGTATTAAAGGAAAATAAAAGGAACAAGAGTGCATCAACATCAAAGTAAACAATTACAAGAACAAAATGCTAAACTAGAGAGAGCAAAGGTAGAGAAACAAGAAATTACAAAGGAAAATTAAATCAAACCATGAATTAAACCTAGATCTAAGAAATCCTAATCTACATCTAACCTAATTCTAGAGAGAAGAGAGAGCTTCTCTCTCTAGAAACTAACTCTCAACTAAACTAAAGTGTGTAAAAGGGGAATATCAATCCTTGGTCCTAGCCTTTTCCCGCCACAATTCAGTTCCAACTGGGCTAGGAGCCCCTCTGAAATCGCCAGGCACGATTTCACTAAAGAAGTCACGTGCGAGCATCGACGCGTACGCGTGGGTCACGCGTACGCGTCATATACGCGTACGTGTCTCCATGCGACTTCACATTCCACGCGTGCGCATTTGCTACGCGTGCGCGTCATTGAATGCATCACAAATCCTTGATTTCCATTATTTCTCCATCTTGCATGCTTTTCTCTTCACTCCTTTGATCCATTCCTAGCCTTTTCAACCTGAAATCACTAACAAACACATCAAGGCATCTAGTGGAATCAAAGGTGAATTAAAATTAACCAATTAAGGGCCTAAAAAGCATGTTTTTATACTTAAGCTCAAATTAGGAGAAAATTATGAAACCATGCTATTTCATTGAATAAATGTGAGAAAAGTAGATAAAACCACTCAAATTAAGCACAAAATGTATCACAAAATAGCGGTGCATCAAATCTCCCCACACTTAAACTAAGCATGTCCTCATGCTAACTAAGAAAGAGGCAAAGGATACTATCATTTATTCAATGTAAACTACCTATATGCAGCCTATCTAAATGAATACAATTGCTTGGTAAAAATAAATCAATTCCCAAGGAAACCAATATAAGCATAAGGGCTAAGGGTATTGGTGCACGAAATTGTGATCTCAATGGCGCCAAAAACTTGGTACGCACGATTGTAATCTCAACTCCTTTTCCAATTCTGCACAACTAACCAGCAAGTGCACTGGGTCGTCCAAGTAGTAAATCTTACGTGAGTAAGGGTCGATCCCACAGAGATTGTCGGCTTGAAGCAAGCTATGGTCATCTTGTAAATCTTAGTCAGGCAGATTCAATTGGTTATGAGGTTTTCATAATTAAAATATAAATAAAATAAGATAGAAATACTTATGTAATTCAATGGTGGGATTTCAGATAAGCGTATGGAGATACTTGTTGCTTCTGAATCTCTGCTTTCCTACTGTCTTCATTCAATCATTCATACTCCTTTCCATGGCAAGCTGTATGTTGGGGGACCATCGTTGTCAATGGCTACCGTCCATCCTCTCAGTGAAAATGCTCCAAGTGCGCTGTCACGGCACGGCTAATCATCTGTCAGTTCTCAATCATGTTGGAATAGGATCCATTGATCCTTTTGCATCTGTCACTACGCCCAACACTTGCAAGTTTGAAGCTCGTCACAGTCATCCCTTCCCAGATCCTACTCGAAATACCACAAACAAAGTTTAGACTTTCCGGATCTCAGGAATGGCCGCCAATTGATTCTAGCTTATACCACGAAGACTCCAATCTTTCGGAATGGAGGCTAAGAGATACACACTCAAGCTATTACAGATAAAACGGAAGTGGTTGTCAGGCACGCGTACATAGGTGAGAATGATGATGAGTTTCACGAATTATCACATTCATCAGGTTAAAGTGCGAGTGAATATCTTGGAATAAGAATAAGCTTGAATTGAATAGAAAAACAATAGTACTTTGCATTAATTCATGAGGAACAGCAGAGCTCCACACCTTAATCTATAGGGTGTAGAAACTCCACCATTGAAAATACATAAGTGATAATGGTGTTCATTGGCTTCGGCCCCAGAGAGGGAACCAGAATGACCAAGACGTAAAAGTGGTCCAAAGACTCTGAATACAATAGTAAAAAGTCCTATTTATACTAAACTAGTTACTAGGGTTTACAGAGATAAGTAAATGATACAGAAATCCACTTCCGGGACCCACTTGGTGTGTGCTTGGGCTGAGCATTGAGCTTTACACGTGTAGAGGCTTCTCTAGGAGTTAAACACCAGGTTGCAGCCTGTTTGTGGCGTTTAACTCTGGTTTGTAACCTGTTTCTGGCGTTTAACTTCATAATAGGGCAGGAAGTTGGCGTTTGAACGCCAGTTTGCATAGTCAAAACTCGGACAAAGTATGAACTATTATATATTGCTAGAAAGCCCTGGATGTATACTTTCCAACATAATTAAGAGCGCACCAATTGGGTTTCTGTAGCTCCAGAAAATCCATTTCGAGTGCAGGGAGGTCAGAATCCAACAGCATCTGCAGTCCTTTTTCAGCCTCTGAATCAGATTTTTGCTCAGGTCCCTCAATTTCAACCAGAAAATACCTGAAATCACAGAAAAACACACAAACTCATAGTAAAGTCCAAAAATGTGATTTTTATTTAAAAACTAATAAAAACATAGTAAAAACTAACTAAAACATACTAAAAACTACCTAAAAACAATGCCAAAAAGCGTATAAATTATCCGCTCATCACAACACCAAACTTAAATTGTTGCTTGTCCCCAAGCAACTGAAAATCAAATAGGATAAAAAGAAGAGAATATACTATAAATTTCAAAATATCAATGAAACTTAGCTCCAATTAAATGAGCGGGACTAGTAGCTTTTTGCCTCTGAACAGTTTTAGCATCTCACTCTATCCTTTGAAGTTCAGAATGATTGGCATCTATAGGAACTCAGAATTTAGATAGTGTTATTGATTCTCCTAGTTCAGTATGTTGATTCTTGAACACAGCTACTTTATGAGTCTTGGCCATGGCCCTAGGCACTTTGTTTTCCAGTATTACCACCGGATACGTAAATGTCACAGACACATAACTGGGTGAACCTTTTCAGATTGTGACTCAGCTTTGCTAGAGTCCCCAATTAGAGGTGTCCAGGGTTCTTAAGCACACTCTTTTTGCTTTGGATCATGACTTTAACCGCTCAGTCTCAAGCTTTTCACTTGACACCTTCACGCCACAAGCACATGGTTAGGGATAGCTTGGTTTAGCCGCTTAGGCCAGGATTTTATTCCTTTAGGCCCTCCTATCCATTAATGCTCAAAGCCTTGGATCCTTTTTATTTTATCCTTGCCTTTTGGTTTTAAGGGCTACTGGCTTTTTGCTCTTGCCTTTTGGTTTAAAGAGCTCTTGGCTTTTTCTATTTGCTTTTTCTTTTTCTTTCTTTTTTTCTTTTATTTTCGCCATTTTTTTTCTTTTTTTTCGCAAGCTTTGTTCTTCACTGCTTTTTCTTGCTTCAAGAATTAATTTTATAATTTTTCAGATTATCAATAACATTTCTCCTTTTTCATTATTCTTTCAAGAGCCAACAATTTTAACATTCATAAACAACAAATTCAAAAGACATATGCACTGTTCAAGCATTCATTCAGAAAATAAAAAGTATTGTCACCCCATCAAAATAATTAAACTAATTTCAAGGATGAATTCAAAATCATGTACTTCTTGTTCTTTTGTGATAAAAAAACATTTTTCATTTAAGAAAGGTGATGGAGTCATAGGACATTCATAGCTTTAAGACATAGACACTTTGACACTAGTGATCATGTAATAAGACACAAACATAAATAAACATAAAGCATAGTAAACGAAAAATAGAAAAAATAAAGAACAAGGAAATTAAAGAACGGGGCCACCTTAGTGATGGCGGCTAGTTCTTCCTCTTGAAGATCTTATGGAGTGCTTTAGCTCCTCAATTTCTCTTCCTTGCCTTTGTTGCTCCTCCATCATAGCTCTTTGATCTTCTCTAATTTTATGGAGGAGGATGGAATGCTCTTGGTGCTCCATCCTTAGTTGTCCCATGTTGGAACTTAACTCTCCTAGGGAGGTGTTAATTTTCTCCCAATAGTTTTGTGGAGGAAAGTGCATCCCTTGAGGCATCTCAGGAATTTCATGATGAGGAATTTCCTCATGCTCTTGTTGAGGTCCATGAGTGGGCTCTCTTGTTTGCTCCATCCTCTTTTTAGTGATGGGCTTGTCCTCTTCAATGAGGATGTCTCCCTCTATGACAATTTCAGCCGAATTGCAGAGGTGACAAATGAGGTGAGGAAAGGCTAACCTTGCCAAAGTGGAGGACTTGTCAGCCACCTTGTAGAGTTCTTGAGGTATAATCTCATGAACTTTCACTTCCTCCCCAATCATGATACTATGGATCATGATGGCCCGATCCACAGTTACTTCGGATCGGTTGCTAGTAGGAATGATAGAGCGTTGGATGAACTCCAATCATCCTCTAGCCACTGGCTTGAGGTCAAGCCTTCTTAATTGAACCGGCTTGCCTCTTGAGTCAATTTTCCATTGAGCTCCTTCCACACATATGTCCATGAGGACTTGGTCTAACCTTTGATCAAAGTTGACCCTTCTAGTGTAGGGGCGTGCATTTTCTTGCATCATTGGCAAGTTGAATGCCAACCTTACATTTTCCAGACTGAAATCTAAGTATTTCCCCCGAACCATTGTAAGCCATTCTTTGGATTCGGATTCATACTTTGATCATGGTTCCTATTGATCCATGCATTTGCATAGAACTCTTGAACCATTAAGATTTCGACTTGTTGAATAGGATTGGAGAGAACTTCCCATCCTCTTCTTCTAATCTCTTGTCGGATCTCTGGATATTCGCCCTTTTTGAGCTTAAAAGGGACCTCAGGGATCACCTTCTTCTTGGCCACAACTTCATAGAAGTGGTCTTGATGGACCTTTGACATGAATCTCTCCATCTCCCATGACTTAGAGGTGGAAGCAATTGCCTTTCCTTTCCTCTTTCTAGAGGTTTCTCTGGCCTTAGGTGCCATAAATGGTTATGGAAAAACAAAAAGCAATGCTTTTACCACACCAAACTTAAAAGGTTTGCTCGTCCTCGAGCAAAAGAAGAAAGAAAGCAGTAGAAGAAGAAGAAAATGGAGGAGATGGAGGGAGGTTTGTGGTTCAGCCAAGGGGTAGAAGTGGTGGTTATAATGTGTGAAAATGAGGGAGTGGTGAGGGGTTCATATAGGAGTAGGGGGAGGGTTAGGTTTCGTGTATTAGGGTTGAGTTTAGGAAGGAAAGGGTTTTGAATTTGGAGGTAGGTGGGGTTTTTGGGGAAGAGTGGATGGATGTGATTGGTGAGGGGTATTTGGGGAAGAGATATGGAGGTGATTGGTGAAGGGTATTTGGAGAAGAGTGTTAAGAAAAGGTGTGAAGAATAGAAAAGAAGAGGTGGGGTAGGTGGGGATCCTGTGGGGTCCACAGATCCTGAGTGGTCAAGGACTTATCATCCCTGCTCCATTTAGGCGTGTAAATGCCCTTAGAGTGCAATCCTGGCGTTTAACGCCAGACTACTGCTTGTTTCTGGCGTTAAATGCCAGCTTTTCTCCCTTTATTGGTGTTTAACGCCAAGTTGGTGCTTGTTTCTGGCGTTAAACACCAGACTGTAGCTTGTTTCTGGCATTTAACGCCAGCTTGATGCTTCTTTCTGGCGTTAAACGCCAGTCTGATGCTTCTTACTGGCGTTTAAATGCCAGTAAGCTCTTCCTCCAGGGTGAGCTATTTTTAATACTGTTTTTCATTCTGTTTTTGATTTTTTAGTTGTTTTTGTGACTTCACATGATCATCAACCTAAAGAAAACATAAAATAACAAAGGGAAACATAAATAGATAATATTAGATAACATTGGGTTGCCTCCCAATAAGCGCTTCTTTAATGTCAATAGCTTGACAGTGAGCTCTCATGGAGCCTCACAGATAATCAAAGCAAGGTTGTGGTCTCTCAACACC
The DNA here is from genome assembly GCF_059453495.1 of Arachis ipaensis. NCBI lineage: Eukaryota > Viridiplantae > Streptophyta > Magnoliopsida > Fabales > Fabaceae > Arachis > Arachis ipaensis. Next base: position 114,870,073 of record NC_142443.1, on the reverse strand, counting down.
AAACTTAGAGTTTAAATGTGGGGGTTTTGTTTGACTCTATATTGAGAGAAGCTTTTCATGCTTCCTCTCCATGGTTACAGAAGGAGAACTTGAGTCTTAAATACAAGGTAGTCCTCATTCAACTAAAGGACCAACTCTCCTCTATCAACATCAATCACAGCTTTTGCTGTGGCTAGGAAGGGTCTGCCAAGGATGATGGATTCATCCTCATCCTTCCCAGTGTCTAGGATTATGAAATCAGCAGGGATGTAAAGGCCTTCAACCTTTACTAGCATGTCCTCTACTAGTCCATAAGCCTGTTTCATTGATTTGTCTGCTATCTCTAGTGAGATTCTTGCAGCTTGTACCTCAAAGATTCCCAGTTTCTCTATTACAGAGAGTGGCATGAGGTTTATCCCTGATCCCAGGTCACACAGAGCCTTCTCAAAGGTCATGGTGCCTATGGTACAAGGTATGAAGAATTTTTCGGGATCCAATTTCTTCTGAGGTAATGTCTGCCTCATTAATGCATTCAGTTCATTGGTGAACAAGGGGGGTTCATCCTCCCAAGTCTCATTACCAAATAACTTGGCATTCAACTTCATGATTGCTCCTAAATATTTAGCAACTTGCTCTTCAGTGATGTCTTCATCCTCTTTAGAGGAAGAATATTCATCAGAGCTTATGAATGGCAGAAGGAAGTTTAATGGAATCTCTATGGTCTCTATATGAGCCTCAGATTCCTTCGGTTCCTCAAAGGAAAACTCCTTTCTGTCCAGAGGACGTCCCATGAGGCTTTTCTCACTGGGACTTACGTCCTCCTCACTCTCTCCAGGTTCGGCCATGTTGGTCATGGTTATGGCCTTGCACTCTCTCTTGGAATTTTCTTCTGTATTGCTTGAGAGAGTACTGGGAGGAGTGTCAGTAATCTTCTTACTCAGCTGACCCACCTGTGCCTCCAAATTTCTAATGGAGGACCTTGTTTCATTTATGAAACTTAGTATGGTCTTGGATAGATCAGAGACTATGGTTGCCAGGCCAGAATGGCTCTGTTCAGAATTCTCTGTCTGTTGCTGAGAAGATGATGGAAAAGGCTTGCTATTTCTAAACCTATTTCTTCCACCATTATTATTGAAGCCTTGTTGAGGCTTCTATTGGTCCTTCCATGAGAAATTTGGATGATTTCTCCATGAAGGATTATAGATGTTTCCATAGGGTTCTCCTGTGTAATTCACCTCTGCCATTGCAGGGTTCTCAGGATCATAAGCTTCTTCTTCAGAAGATGCTTCTTTAGTAATGTTGGATGCAGCTTGAAATCCATTCAGACTCTGAGAAATCATATTGACTTGCTGAGTTAATATTTTGTTCTGAGCCAATATGGCATTCAGAGTATCAATTTCAAGAACTCCCTTCTTCTGAGGCGTCCCATTGTTCACAGGATTCCTCTCAGAGGTATACATGAACTGGTTATTTGTAACCATTTCAATGAGTTCTTGAGCTTCTGCAGGGGTTTTCAGATGAAGAGATCCTCCTGCAGAATGGTCCAATGACATTTTTGACAACTCAGACAGACCATCACAGAATATACATATGATGCTCCATTCTGGAAGCATGTCAATAGGACACCTTTTGATTAATTGATCATATCTTTCCCAAGCTTCATAGAGGGACTCTGCTTCCTTCTGTCTGAAGGTTTGGATTTTCACTCTAAGCTTGCTCATCTTTTGAGGTGGAAAGAATTTGGCCAGGAAAGCACTGACCAGCTTTTCCCAAGAGTTCAGGCTTTCCTTAGGTTGTGAATCCAACTATGTTCTAGCTCTGTCTCTTACAGCAAAAGGGAAAAGCATAAGCCTATAGACCTCGGGATCAACTCCATTGGTCTTGACAGTGTCACAGATTTGCAAGAATTCAGATAAAAACTGATGAGGATCTTCCATTGAAAGTCCATGAAACTTGCAATTCTGTTGCATTAGAGAAATTAATTGAGGCTTAAGCTCAAAGTTGTTTGCTCCAATTGCAGGAATTGAGATGCTTCTTCCATAGAAGTCAGCAGAGGGTGCAATGAAGTCACCAAGCATCTTCCTTGCATTGTTGGCATTGTTATTTGGTTCGGCCATGTTTCCTTCTTTTTCGAAAATTTCTGTCAGGTTCTCTCCAGAGGGTTGTGCTTTAGCTTCTCTTAGTTTTCTCTTAAGAGTCCTTTCAGATTCAGGATCAGCTTCAATAAGAATATATTTATCCCTCTTCCTGCTCATATGAAAAAGAAGAGAACAGAAAAGACGAGGAATCCTCTATGTCACAGTATAGAGATTCCTTTATGTGAGTAGAAGAAGAGAAGAATAGAAGAGGGAGAAGAGAAAAATTCGAACACAGAAAAGAAGAAGAGGTTCGAATTATGAGTAGAAGAGAAGTGTTAGTAAATAAATAAATAAATAAATAGAGAGAGATGAGAGGGGAAAGAATTTGAAAATTAAATAAAATAAAATAAAAATATTTTTGTTTTTATTTTAAATATTAGTTATAATTCAAAATTTAAAAGAATTAAAGTAAAATTGAATTTTTAAAACAATTAGTTAATTAAGAAGGAATTTTGAAAACGAGGGGAGGGGTTTTCGAAAATTAGAGAGAGAAAATTAGTTAGGTGATTTTGAAAAAGATATGATTGAGATAGAAAACTTTTAAAATCAAACAAAAAGTTAAGTGGTTAATTGAAAAAGATTTGAAAATCAAATTTAAAAAGAGAGAAGTTAGGAAAGATTTTGAAATTAAGTTTTGAAAAAGATATGATTGAAAATCATTTTGAAAAAGATTTGAAAAAGAAATTTAAAAAGATTTGATTTTGAAATTAAAGTTGATTACTTGACTAACAAGAAACTAAAAGATATGATTTTAAAATTTAAAGATTGAAACTTTTCTTAATAGGCAAGTAACAACTTGAAATTTTTTTTTTTAATCTAAACATTAAATGTTAGCATTAATTTTGAAAATATGAAATAAAAATAAGAAAAAGATTTTTGAAAATCAATTTGAAATTTTCAAAAATATGAAAGAAAAAATGAAAAAGATTTGATTTTTGAAAAAGAGAGAATTTTTAAATTGAAAATTTGACTTGATTCATAAGAAACAATTAAATTTTAAAATTTTATAACTAAATCAATTCAAATTTTCGAAATTTATGAGAAGAATAAAGGAAAGATATTTTTTTTTTGAATTTTTAATGAAGAGAGAGAAAAACAATAAAATGACTCAAAATATGAAAATTCAAGATCAAAACTCATGATGCATGCAAGAACACTTTGAATGTCAAGATGAATACCAAGAACACTTTGAATGTCAAGATGAACATCAAGAACATGTTTTTGAAAATTTTTAAGAAAAGAAACACATACAAGACACCAAACTTAGAAATTTTCAATGTTTAGACACTAACAAATTGAAAATGCATATGAAAAATAAGAAAAGACACAAAACATGAAAATGCAAAGATCAAACAAGGAAAATATGCAAGAACAACTTGAAGATTATGAAGAACTCAATGCATGTATTTTTTCGAAAATTTTAAGAAAATTAAAAAGATGCAATTGACACCAAACTTAAAACTTGACACAAGACTCAAACAAGAAACACAAAATATTTTTGGTTTTTATAATTTAAAAATTTTTTTGTATTTTTTTCGAAGATTAATTGGAAAAAGAAAAATAAGGATTTCAAAATTTCTAATGAGAATTCCAAGAATCATGCAATGTTAGTCTAAAACTCCGGTCCAGGAATTAGACATGGCTTACTAGCCAGCCAAGCTTTCAGTGAAAGCTTCGGTCCAAAACACTAGACATGGCCAATGGCCAACCAAGCTTTAGCAGATCATTACATACAACAGCTAAATTGCTGAGAAAGACAAAGAAGCTCTTCTAAGGATAAGTGAAACCTCGGTCCAAAAGATTAGACATGGCTTAACAGCCAGCTAGGATTCAACATATCATCATGAAACTCTAGAATTCATTCTTAAAAATTCTGAAGTCAAAGAATAATTTATTTTTTTGAAAATTTTTCGAAAATAAAAAGAATAAAAACAAAAACTTAAAAATAAAATAAAATTACCTAATCTGAGCAACAAGATGAACCGTCAGTTGTCCAAACTCGAACAATCCCCGGCAACGGCGCCAAAAACTTGGTGCACGAAATTGTGATCTCAACGGCGCCAAAAACTTGGTACGCACGATTATAATCTCAACTCCTTTTCACAACTCCGCACAACTAACCAGCAAGTGCACTAGGCCGTCCAAGTAATAAACCTTACGTGAGTAAAGATTGATCCCACGGAGATTGTCGGCTTGAAGCAAGCTATGGTCATCTTGTAAATCTCAGTCAGGCAGATTCAATTCGTTATGAGGTTTTGATAATTAAAATATAAATAAAATAAGATAGAAATACCTATGTAATTCATTGGTGGGATTTCAGATAAGCGTATGGAGATGCTTGTTGCTTCTGAATCTCTACTTTCCTACTGTCTTCATTCAATCATTCATACTCCTTTCCATGGCAAGATGTATGTTGGGAGATCACCGTTGTCAATAGCTACCGTCCGTCCTCTCGGTGAAAATGGTCCAAGTGCACTGTCACCGCACGGCTAATCATCTGTCAGTTCTCGATCATGTTGGAATAAGATCCATTGATCCTTTTGCGTCTGTCACTACGCCCAACACTCGGGAGTTTGAAGCTCGTCACAGTCATCCCTTCCCAGATCCTACTCGGAATACCACATACAAGGTTTAGACTTTCCGGATCTCAGGAATGGCCACCAATTGATTCTAGCTTATACCACGAAGACTCCGATCTTTCGGAATGGAGGCTAAGAGATACACACTCAAGCTATTGCAAATAGAACGGAAGTGGTTGTCAGGCACGCGTTCATAGGTGAGAATGATGATGAGTGTCACGGATCATCACATTCATCAGGTTGAAGTGCGAGTGAATATCTTGGAATAAGAATAAGCTTGAATTTAATAGAAAAACAATAGTACTTTGCATTAATAATTCATGAGGAACAGTAGAGCTCCACACCTTAATCTATTGGGTGTAGAAACTCCACCGTTGAAAATACATAAGTGATAATGGTGTTCATTGGCTTCGGCCCCATAGAGGGAACCATAATGACCAAGACGTAAAAGTGGTCCAAAGACTCTGAATACAATAGTAAAAAGTCCTATTTATACTAAACTAGTTACTAGGGTTTACAGAGATAAGTAAATGATGCAGAAATCCACTTCCGGGGCCCACTTGGTGTGTGCTTGGGCTGAGCATTGAGCTTTACACATGTAGAGGCTTCTCTTGGAGTTAAATGCCAGGTTGCAGCCTGTTTGTGGCGTTTAACTCTGGTTTGTAACCTGTTTCTGGCGTTTAACTTCAGAATAGGGCAGAAAGTTGGCGTTTGAACGCCAGTTTGCATCGTCAAAACTCGGGCAAAGTATAGACTATTATATATTGCTGGAAAACCCTGAATGTCTACTTTCCAACGCAATTGAGAGCGTGCCAATTGGATTTCTGTAGCTCCAGAAAATCCATTTCGAGTGCAGGGAAGTTAGAATCCAACAGCATCTGCAGTCCTTTTTCAGCCTCTGAATCAGATTTTTGCTCAGGTCCCTCAATTTCAGCCAGAAAATATCCGAAATCACAGAAAAATATACAAAATCATAGTAAAGTCCAGAAATATGATTTTTATTTAAAAACTAATAAAAACATAGTAATAACTAAAACATACTAAAAACTACCTAAAAATAATGCCAAAAAGCGTATAAATTATCCGCTCATCATGTATCAACAACCAAGCTAGACCACGATTGAATTGAGTTATTAAAGATTTTACAAACTTGCAAGAAAAGGGATGATCATGGTGAAAACATAGAATTGAGCATCGAACCCTCACTGGATGTGTATCCGCTCTAGTCGCTCAAGTGTATAGGGTCGATCCACTCAATTCTCCCCTAATCATGCTTTCCGAGATTTGTTTTTCATCTAATAATCAACAATTATTTCATGCATGCATACAATTATCATGAGGTCTTTCTCATAGGTTGTAATGGGGATAGGGTCAAGGTAGGATGCATATGGTTAAGTGAGCTTGAGATTTGAATCTTTGATTAACTTAAACTTCCCACCTAACCTATGACAACCTATACAATTTCAAAGCTAACCTAACTACCCATTCTTCACTTTTTTCACACACTCATGCATTCTTTTCTTGATCCCAACTCATATGCATTGATTATTATTAGACTTTACTTTGGGACATTTTGTCCCCTTTTTATTGTTTTTCTTTTTCTTTATTTTTTTATTTTTTTCTTTTGATATATATTTTTTTCCTTTTTATTTTCTCTCTTTTTTTTCTTTTTGCAATAAAGTATATACAAAAATATCAATGCATATGGTTTTACATTTAATTAACACATGAGTATGTACCCAATTCCCAATATTTTCAACAAAAATACCACACACACCTTTTCCCTCAACCAATGTCCCAAGTTTTCCCACACTTGAATGATTCACACACTCTAGCCCAAGCTAATCAAAGATCCAAATAAAGACATTTATTGTCTTTCGCTTTAAGGCTTGTAATGTGCTAATATTATGAACAAAGTGGGTTAATCGTAGGCTCAAAGTTGGCTAGCAATGGAAGATAAAAGGTAAGGCTATTTGGGTAAGTGAACTAATTGAACAACAGCCTCAATCATATAAATGCATGTATATACAAAATAATGGACATAGAGAATTAAACAAATCAAAGATTACAATCATAGAAAGAGAAGAATGCACACAAGAAGGAAAATAAGTGGTTATAAGATGTAACCACACAATTAGGCTCAAATCTCACATGCTTGTGTTCTTAGCTTAAAAATATGATCCACAATATATAATTCAAGCAAGTTCAATGAAAATTTTTTTTACTCAAATCAATTGGGGTGTCAATGCCCTATAGATGAATTTCTTGAAAGATTTCATTATTTTGACTAAGCTTATTATGTATATATATGCAAAATAAGAAAATACAACAAAAATCCTGAAAGACCTAAAAATAAGATACAAAAGTGTTGGGATTAGAAATTTGTCACCCAAAAACGCCGACTGGTCGGACGACCTCCCCATACTTAAAAGCTTGCACCGTCCTTGGTGTATCCAAAGATGAACAAGGGGGTATGGCGACTCTCCGGATTGCCACCTTCAGCTAGTGGATCAACCGATTGTTGCATGTTCTCTCTTCTGCTTCCATTTTTTTCTTATAATGATTCATCCTGAAGATAGAAGGCAGGATAGTAAGAAAAGTAAATGCACAAGCAAGGAAGCATACATTGTTGGAATGAGGTGAATCATGGTGCGGTATTTTACAACCACACTTACCAACCGGCAAGTGCACCGGGTCGTACCAAGTAATACCTTACGTGAGTAAGGGTCGATCCCACGAGGATTGATGGACTAAGCAACAATAGTTTTTGATAGGCTTAGTTAGACAAACAAAAATTGGTGTTGAGATGCAATATAAAAGACATTAAACAATATCAAAAATATTGAAGAAGGACAAGTAATTAAGTTGGGAATAATATATGGAGAAGGCAGTTAAGGTTTCAGAGTTATCTATTTTCTGGATTGACTTTTCTTATTAACTATTTTTATCATGCAAGATTTAATTCTTGGCAAACTATTTGTGACTAGACCCTAATTCCTTAGACCTTCCTAGTCTCCTCTAAAATTCATCAACTGCCAATTCCTTGGTCAATTGATTCCAATTAGAGGGTGATGATCAAATTCTAGTTTATATGCCACAAGAATCCTAATTATCCAAAAATAAAGGGATTATATGTCACGTATCCCGTTAAATACAAACAATTAGAAATTCAGGATAATATGTTTTCAAGCTATTGTTCAAGTAAAGAGCTTTTCCAAGTTTTACAAGAACTCAAATAGAACATGGGTCATACTTCCGTTCCACCCAAAGTCATAAAATAAAGAACGAAAACAATTATTGAATATAAATCAAAACATGAATTAAAATAGAAAAACAATATTATCAATCCATACAATAGACAGAGCTCCTAACCTTAACAGTGGAGGATTAGTTGCTCATGGAATACGGAATATAAATTTTTATGGAATAATGTTGTGGAATGTTCTGGAACTACCCTATTGGGATCCCTTTTATAACTAATCCTAATAATTTAAAAATCAAATTTCTAAAATTAAAATTAAAATAATATCTTTTCCTAAAATAAGATTTGAATTTAAATTCGAATTAATTAATCAAGTCTTCAGCTGATGGGTGGGACCACTTGATTTGTCCATTCTGCAGCTTCTAATCTGTGATTTATGGGCTAAGAACTGGGTCAAAACAGCCCAGAAATCGCCCCCAGCATTTTTCTACATTTTCTGCACGTGGCGCATGTGACGCGTCCGCATCGTCCACGCGTTTGCGTCATTTGTGCAGATTCCAGTTCGCGCGTTCGCGTCAGGCACGCGATCGCGTCGTTGCGATTTCCTCCATTCCGCGCGATCGCGTGAGCCATGCGTCCGCATCGGTATTTGCTGGTCATCTCTTTGACTTCTTCTATTTCTCTGCAGAAACTCCATCAAATTCCGCCAAATGCTACCTGAAATAAACAGTATTGTACAAAACTCAAAATAGCATCCATAGTGGCTAAAATATAATTAATTCTTAATTAAATTCAACAATTTAGATGCAAATTCACTAGGAAAAGATAGACAAGATGCTCACGCATCACAACACCAAACTTAAACTGTTGCTTGTCCTCAAGCAACCAAAACTAATATAAGCTTAGGATGTGAATTTGCATGAGAATGAGAGTTCGATTAAGCTCATGTCTCTTCTTATAGTGGGGTTTACAACTGCAATTCTGAACAGTTTTGGCATCTCACTTTATCCTTTGAAGTTCAGAATGATTGGCATCCATAGGAACTCAGAATTCAGATAGTGTTATTGACTCTCCTCGTTCAGAATGTTGATTCTTGAACACAGCTATTTTATGAGTCTTAGCTGTGACCCTAAGCATTTTATTTTCCAATATTACCACCGGATACATAAATGCCACAGACACATAACTGAGTGAACCTTTTCAGATTGTGACTCAGCTTTGCTAGAGTCCCCAGTTAGAGGTGCCCAGAGTTCTTAAGCACACTCTTTTTGCTTTGGACCACGACTTTAACCGCTCAGTCTCAAGCTTTTCACTTGACACCTTCACGCCACAAGCACATGATTAGGGACAGCTTGATTTAGCCGCTTAAGCCAGGATTTTATTCCTTAGAGCCCTCCTATCCATTAATGCTCAAAGTCTTGGATCCTTTTTACCCTTTGCCTTTTAGTTTAAAGGGTTATTGGCTTTTTCTGCTTGCTTTTTCTCTTCTTCTTTTTTTCCGCAAGCTTTGTGTTTTTCACTGCTTTTTCTTGCTTCAAGAATCAATTTTATGATATTTCAGATTATCAATAACATTTCTCTTTTTCATCATTCTTTCAAGAGTCAACAATTTTAACATTCATAAACTTCACTATCAAAAAATATGCACTGTTCATGTCATGCATTCAGAATCACAGAAAATACCACCACTTTTAATAAGACTATTATTCAATATAGACCCACTTTCTCATGCAATATATCACTCCTATATTTTTTTATTTAAGCTCAATGAGTAATACATGAGACATCTTTTCAGAATTAAAGCAATAGGAAAACTAAACTAGTCCTAGGATTCTAACTAATAAAGGATCATGCAACAAACAAAGCAAAATAACAGGAAACCGGAATATAACCTAGAAAAAGAAGGGAGGAATAAAAAATGAAAAGAACTCAACCACCTTAATTATCCTAGCGGTCACTTTATTCTTCAGGTTGTGCTCCTTCGCGAAGATGATTCGCCTCCCTTTTGTACTAGAAAACCTATAGCGCAGCGTCAACACCAAACTTAAAGGTTTTCTTGTCCTCAAGCAAAGAAGAACTGAAAATAGAAGAGACAAATATTAAAATGAAAGAAAAAAAATAAAAGGATAAGAGAAAAAGAGAGAATTAGGATTGGGAGAGAGAGAGAGAGAGAAAGAAACTAGGTGGCGCAAGCGACGCGTTCGCGTCAATGACGCGATCGCGTACGTTGCGCATCCTTCATAATGACGCGTTAGCATCATGCACGCGTCCGCGTGGATGGCCATGTATGCAAATGACGCGGAGGCGTCGGGCACGCGTCCGCGTGACCAAATTTGTGCTTTTAGCAAACATCTTGCCTCAAGCCAGCACAACTCTCTGCCCAGACACCTTTTACGTCGATTCTTCATGTCACGCGTCCGCGTAAATGACGCGGTCGCGTGAAATGGCAAAAATCATGAATGACGCGGTCGCGTGAGCCATGCGTCTGCATGGGCTTGTTTGTGCTACAGGCATAATTCTTGCGCCACTCCCGTGCAACTCTCTGTTCAAATTTATTTTTCACACACACATGATTGACGCGTTCGCGTCAATGATGCGACCGCGTCATGTGCCTCTCTTTTTTCTTTTTTCTTTTTTTTTAGCCTGAGGTGTTCGGTTCCTGTGATAAAATAGCTGCATGATCAGAAAATTAGTAAGAACTTAATAAAAATCAAATAAGTAAAAATTTACTACTAATAAAAATAAAACAAAATAAAGCTAAGAATGAAAAGGAATGATCATACTACGGTGGGTTGTCTCCCACCTAGCACTTTTAGTTAAAGTCCTTAAGTTGGACATGTTGTGAGCTTCTTGTCATGGTGGCTTGTGCTTGTACTGATCCAGGAATCTCCACCAATGTTTGTAATTCCAATGGCTACCGGGATCCCAAACGAGGCGCATAACGCCTTTGAGCAAGTGGAAACAAGTGACAGGGCCCCAAGAGTGTTGATTGTGGGAATGAATTCCAGGGTCCCAAACCTTGCTTTTACACCCGTCTTCTTGTGTATCACCATTGTTCCCACCGGGTGGCAAGCAATCTGAATTCTCACAAAGACATCCAAACAACCTTCTAGACCCATTCAAATTAGCTCTACACCAATTCTTGCACTTCAATTCGGAGCATGCAACCATATTGAACCTTGCTTGACAACTCTTACCACTGACCATCTTCCTCTTACTATTAAAGCCACAAAGAACTCTAAGTTGACCATTCGTCTCCAGTAGCCCATATTCAAGTGGGAACGTAAAGGTTAAGGATAGGAATTTTACCCACTTGAATGTTGTATTAGATGGTGATGGCTTTGGAAGAGGTCTTGCAAGCTCCACTCCCTTATGTTCTTCTGGTGCGCAGAAATTGTGATTACACTTTGATTATGTAAAATTCATTGCTCTTTCTTTCCCTGGTGATGGCGCCAAAAACATGATGCCAATACCATGGTTCACAACTTCGCACAACTAACCAGTAAGTGCACTAGGTCGTCCAAGTAATACCTTACATGAGTAAGGGTCGAATCCCACGGAGATTGTTGGTATGAAGCAAGCTATGGTCACCTTGTAAATCTCAGTCAGGCGGATATCAAATGGTTATGGAGTTTTCGAAATTAATTAATAAAAGAATGATAGAAATACTTATGTAATTCCTTGGTGAGAATTTCAGATAAGCGTATAGAGATGTATTTGTTCCTCTGAATCTCTGCCTTCCTGCTGTCTTCATCCAATCAGTCTTACTCCTTTCTATGGCTGGCTTTATGCAAGGACATCACCGTTGTCAGTGGCTACATCCCCTCCTCTTGTGAAAATGGTCCAAGACGCCCTGTCACGGCACGGCTAATCATCTGAGGTTCCCGATCATGCTGGAATAGGATTCACCCTCCTTTTGCGTCTGTCACTACGCCCAGCACTCGCGAGTTTGAAGCTCGTCACAGTCATTCAATCATTGAATCCTACTCGGAATACCACAGACAAGGTTTAGACTTTTCAGATTCTCTTGAATGCCGCCATCATTCTAGCTTACACCACGAAGATTCTGATTAAGAGATCTAAGAGATACTCATTCAGTCGAAGGTAGAACGGAAGTGGTTGTCAGGCACGCGTTCATAGGGAATGATGATGATTGTCACGTTCATCACATTCAGGTTGAAGAGCGAATGAATATCTTAGAAGCGGAATAAGTTGAATTGAATAGAAAAACAGTAGTACTTTGCATTAATCTTTGAGGAACAGCAGAGCTCCACACCTTAATCTATGGAGTGTAGAAACTCTACCGTTGAAAATACATAAGTGAATAGAGGGTAGGCATGGCCGAGTGGCCAGCCTCCCATGGAGGTCTAGAGATCTAAAAATGATCAAAAGATTCAAAGATCCAAAAATGATCCAAAGATCCTAATACAATGGTAAAAGGTCCTATTTATAATAAACTAGCTACTAGGGTTTACAGAAGTAAGTAATTGATGCATAAATCCACTTCTGGGGCCCACTTGGTGTGTGCTTGGGCTGAGCTTGAAGTCTACACGTGGAGAGGTCATTCTTGGAGTTGAACGTCAGCTTTTGTGCTAGTTTGGGCGTTGAACTCCACTTTGCAACTTGTTTCTGGCGCTGGACGCCAGAATTGGGTAGAGAGCTGGCGTTGAACGCCAGTTTGCGTCAACTAATCTTGGGCAAAGTATGGACTATTATATATTTCTGGAAAGCCCTGGATGTCTACTTTCCAACGCAATTGGAAGCGCGCCATTTTGAGTTCTGTAACTCTAGAAAATCCATTTTGAGTGCAGGGAGGTCAGAATCCAACAGAATCAGCAGTCCTTCTTCTACCTCTGAATCTGATTTTCCCTCAATTTCAGCCAGAAAATACCTAAAATCACAGAAAAACACACAAACTCATAGTAAAGTCCAGAAATGTGAATTTAACATAAAAACTAATGAAAACATCCCTAAAAGTAACTAGATTCTCCTAAAAACATACTAAAAACAATGCCAAAAAGCGTATAAATTGTCCGCTCATCACACACCAAACTTAAATTGTTGCTTGTCCCCAAGCAACTGAAAATCAAATAGGATAAAAAGAAGAGAATATACTATAAATTCCAAACTATCAATGAAACATAGCTCCAATTAAATGAGCAGGACTTGTAGCTTTTTTCCTCTTGAATAGTTTTGGCATCTCACTTTATCCATTGAGGTTCAGAATGATTGGCATCTATAGGAACTCAGAGTTCAGATAGTGTTATTGATTCTCCTAGTTCAGTATGATGATTCTTGAACACAGCTATTTTATGAGTCTTGGCCGTGGCCCTAAGCACTTTGTTTTCCAGTATTACCACCGGATACATAAATGCCACAGACACATAATTGGGTGAACCTTTTCAGATTGTGACTCAGCTTTGCTAAAGTCCCCAATTAGAGGTGTCCAGGGTTCTTAAGCACACTCTTTTTTTGCTTTGGACCTTGACTTTAACCGCTCAGTCTCAAGTTTTCACTTGACACCTACACGCCACAAGCACATGGTTAGGGACAGCTTGGTTTAGCCGCTTAGACCAGGATTTTATTCCTTTAGGCCCTCCTATCCACTGATGCTCAAAGCCTTGGGATCCTTTTTATTTGCCCTTGCCTTTTGGTTTTAAGAGCTTTTGGCTTTTTCTGCTTGCTTTTTCTTTTTCTTTCTATTTATTTTTTTTTTCGCCTATTTTTTTTTCTGCAAGCTTTGTCTTTTGCTGCTTTTTCTTGCTTCAAGAATCATTTTTATGATTTTTCAGATTATCAAATAACATGTCTCCTTGTCATCATTCTTTCAAGAGCCAACATATTTAACATTCTTAAACAACAACTTCAAAAGACATATGCACTGTTCAAGCATTCATTCAGAAAACAAGAAGCATTGTCACCACATTAATATAATTAAACTAAGTTCAAGGATAAATTCGAAACTCATGTACTTCTTGTTCTTTTGAATTAAAACAGTTTTTATTTAAGAGAGGTGATGGATTTATAGGACATTCATAACTTTAAGACAAAGTTACTAACTACTAATAATCATGTAGTGAAGACACAAACATAGATAAGCACATAACATAGAAAACGAAAAACAGAAGAAATAAGAACAAGGAATGAATCCACCTTAGTGATGGTGGCGTTTCCTTCTTGAGGAACCAATGATGTCCTTGAGCTCTTCTATGTCTCTTCCTTGTCTTTGTTGCTCCTCCCTCATTGCTTTTTGATCTTCTCTTATTTCGTGAAGGATGATGGAGTGCTCTTGATGTTCCACCCTTAGTTGTCCCATGTGGGAACTTAATTCTCCTAGGGAGGTGTTGATTTACTCCCAATAGTTTTGTGGAGAAAAATGCATTTGAGGCATCTCCGGGATCTCATGGTGATGAGCTTCATACGCCTCTTGAGCTCCATGAATGGGCTCTCTTGCTTGCTCCATCTTTTTCTTAGTGATGGATTTCTCTTCCTTAATGGGAATGTCTCCTTCTATGAAAGCTCCAGCTGAGTAGCATAAATGGCAAATAAGATGAGGAAATGCTAGCCTTGCCATGGGGGATGACTTTTCGGCTATTTTGTAGAGTTCATTAGAGATGACTTCATGAACTTCTATTTCCTCTCCAATCATGATGCTATGAATCATGATGGCCCGATCCACAGTAACTTCAGATCGGTTGCTAGTGGGGATGATGGAGCATTGGATGAATTCCAACCATCCTCTAGCCACAGGCTTGAGGTCCAATCTTCTTAGTTGAACCGGCTTGCCTTTGGAGTCAATCTTCCATTGAGCTCCTTCCACACATATGTCCATAAGGACCTGGTCCAACCTTTGATCAAAGTTGACTCTTCTTGTGTAGGGGCGTGCGTTCTCTTCCATGTTTGGCAAGTTGAACGCCAACCTCACATTCTCCGGACTAAAATCTAAGTATTTCCCCCGAACCATTGTAACATAGTTCTTTGGTTCCGGGTTCTTACTTTGATCATGGTTCTTGGTGATCCATGCATTGGCATAGAACTCTTGAACCATTAGGATGCCGACTTGTTGGATGGGATTTGTTAGAACTTCCCAACCTCTTCTTTGAATTTCATGTCGGATCTCCGGATACTCATTTCTTTTGAGTTTGAAAGGGACCTCGGGGATCACCTTCTTCTTGGCCACAACATCATAGAAGTGGTCTTGATGGGCTTCGGAGATGAACCTTTCCATCTCCCATGACTCGGAGGTGGAAGCTTTTGTCTTCCCTTTTCCTTTTCTAGAGGATTTTCCGGTCTTAGGTGCCATCAATGGTAATGGAAAAACAAAAAGCTTATGCTTTTACCACACCAAACTTAGAATTTTGCTCGCCCTCGAGCAAGAGAAGAAAGAATAGAAGAAGAAGAAGAAGAAATGGAGGAGAGGGAGAAGGGAAGGTGCTTCGGCCAAGAAGGGTATAGAGGGGTGTGTTGTGTGAGTATGAGGAAGAATGGAGGGCTTTATATAGGGAAGGGAGGGGGGTATGAGGTTCGGCCATATGGGTGGGTTTGG
Source organism: Arachis ipaensis (assembly GCF_059453495.1). Taxonomy (NCBI): domain Eukaryota; kingdom Viridiplantae; phylum Streptophyta; class Magnoliopsida; order Fabales; family Fabaceae; genus Arachis; species Arachis ipaensis. Next base: position 114,854,629 of record NC_142443.1, on the reverse strand, counting down.
GTGGGAAAGTGATTTTGAATTTTGAAGGTAGGTGGAGTTTATGAGGTAGGTTTATGGGGAAGAGTGGATGGATGTGAGTGGTGAAGAGGTGATGTGGAAAAGAGATTGAGGTGATTGGTGAAGGGTTTTGGGGAAGAGTGTTTATGGGATTGTGTGAAAGAGGGGTGAGAAGAAGTGAGTGGAGGTAGGTGGGGATCCTGTGGGGTCCACAGATCCTGAGGTGTTCAAGGATTTACAACCTTGCACCAAATTAGGCATGTAAAATGCCTTTGCACACAACTCTGGGCGTTCAGCGCCAGGTTGGTGCTTGTTCTGGTCGTTGAACGCCCATTTGTAGCCCATTTCTGGCGTTGAACGCCAGAACCATGCTTGTTCTGGGCGTTCAGCGCCAGCTCTCCTCCAGGGTGCATTTCTGGTGTTCAGCGCCAGAACCATGCTCTGTTCTGGCGTTGAACGCCCAAAACATGCTTCTTACTAGCGTTTAAACGCCAGTAAGGTCTTCCTCCAGGGTGTGATTTTTCTTCTGCTGTTTTTGACTCCGTTTTCAATTTTTATATTTATTTTGTGACTCCACATGATCATGAACCTATAAAGACATATAACTAAGAAAAATATAGTTAGATAAATAAAAATTGGGTTGCCTCCCAACAAGCGCTTCTTTAATGTCAATAGCTTGACAGTGGGCTCTCATGGAGCCTCACAGATGTGCAGAGCTTTGTTGAGACCTCCCAACACCAAACTTAGAGTTTGGATATGGGGGTTTGACACCAAACTTAGAGTTTGGTTGTGGCCTCCCAACACCAAACTTAGAGTTTGATTGTGGGGCTTTGGTTGACTCTGCTTTGAGAGAAGCTTTTTCTGCTTCCTCTCCATGGATGCAGAGAGAGATCCTTGAGTTGTAAACACAAGGACGTCCTCATTTATTTGAAGGATCAATTCTCCTCTGTCCACATCAATCACAGCTCTTGCTGTGGCTAGGAAAGGTCTTCCTAGGATGATGGATTCATCCTCTTCCTTTCCAGTATCCAGGACTATGAAATCAGCAGGGATGTAAAGGCCTTCAACCTTTACTAACACGTCCTCTACTTGTCCATAAGCCTGTTTTCTTGAATTGTCTGTCATCTCTAATGAGATTTTAGCAGCTTGCACCCCATAGATTCCCAGTTTCTCTATTACAGAGAGGGGCATGAGGTTTATTCCTGAACCAAGGTCACACAGAGCCTTAAAGATCATGGTGCCTATGGTACAAGGTATTATGAACTTTCCAGGATCCTGTCTCTTCTGAGGCAATGTCAGTTGATCCAGATCACTTAGTTCATTGGTGAACAAGGGAGGTTCATCTTCCCAAGTTTCAATACCAAATAATTTGGCATTCAGCTTCATGATTGCACCAAGAAACTTGGCAGTTTGCTCTTCAGTAACATCCTCATTCTCTTCAGAAGAGGAATACTTATCAGAGCTCATGAAGGGCATAAAGAGGTTTAATGGAATCTCTATGGTCTCTAGTTGAGCCTCAGATTCCTTTGGTTCCTCAGAGGGAAGCTCCTTATTGATCACTGGATGTCCCAGGAGGTCTCCCTCCTTGGGATTCACGTCCTCCTCTCCTTCTTTGGGTTCGGCCATTTTGGTTATGTCAATGGCCTTGCACTCTCCTTTTGGATTCTCTTCTGTATTGCTTGGGAGAGTACTAGGAGGGATTTCAGTGATTCTTTTACTCAGGTGGCCCACTTGTGCTTCCAAATTTTTAATGGAAGACCTTGTTTCATTCATGAAACTTACAGTGGCCTTGGATAGATCAGAGACTAAGGTTGCTAAGCTAGATGGATTCTGCTCAGAATTATCTGTCTGTTGCTGAGTGGATGATGGAAAAGGCTTGCTATTGCTAAACCTGTTTCTTCCACCATTATTAAAGCCTTGTTGAGGCCTTTGATCCTTCCATGAGAGATTTGGATGATTTCTCCATGATGGATTATAGGTGTTTCCATAAGGTTCACCTAAGTAATTCACCTCTGCTATTGCAGGGTTCTCAGGATCATAAGCTTCTTCTTCAGAAGATGCCTCTTGAGTACTGTTGGATGCAGCTTGCATTCCATTCAGACTCTGAGAAATCATATTGACTTGCTGAGTCAATATTTTATTCTGAGCCAATATGGCATTCAGAGTATCAATTTCAAGAACTCCCTTCTTCATAGGCGTCCCATTATTCACAGGATTCCTCTCAGAAGTGTACATGAACTGGTTATTAGCAACCATGTCAATGAGTTCTTGAGCTTCTGCAGGCGTTTTCTTTAGGTGAATGGATCCACCTGCAGAAGTATCCAATGACATCTTTGATAGCTCAGATAAACCATCATATAATATATCCAGGATGGTCCATTCTGAAAGCATGTCAGAAGGACACTTTTTGGTCAGTTGCTTGTATCTTTCCCAAGCTTCATAGAGGGATTCACCTTCCTTCTGTCTGAAGGTCTGAACATCCACTCTAAGCTTGCTCAGCTTTTGAGGAGGAAAGAACTTGGCTAAGAAAGCCGTGACCAGCTTATCCCAAGAGTTCAGGCTGTCTTTGGGTTGAGAGTCCAACCACACTCTAGCTCTGTCTCTTACAGCAAAAGGGAAAAGCATGAGCCTGTAGACTTCAGGATCTACTCCATTAGTCTTAACAGTATCACAGATCTGCAAGAATTCAGTTAAAAACTGAAAGGGATCTTCAGATGGAAGTCCATGAAACTTGCAGTTCTGCTGCATCAGAGAAACTAGCTGAGGTTTCAGCTCAAAATTGTTTGCTCCAATGGCAGGAATAGAGATGCTTCTTCCATGTAAATTAGAATTAGGTGCAGTAAAGTCACCAAGCATTCTCCTTGCATTATTGTTGTTGGGTTCGGCTGCCATCTCCTTTACTTGTTCGAAATTTTTAATAAGGTTGTCTCTGGATTGTTGTAATTTAGCTTCTTTTAGTTTTCTCTTCAGAGTCCTTTCAGGTTCTGGATCAGCTTCAACAAGAATGCCTTTTTCTTTGTCCCTGCTCATAAGAAAGAGAAGAGAAAAAAAAAGAAGAGGAATCCTCTATGTCACAGTAAAGAGGTTCCTTATTGTTAGTAGAAGAAGAAAAGGAATAGGGGTGAAGAAGAATGAAGAATCCAAACACAAAGGTGATGATAGGAGTAGAGATGTGAGATGAAGAGAAGTGTTAGTAGATGAATAAATAAATAGAAGGGGATGAGAGGAGGAGAGAATTTTCGAAAATAATTTTTGAAAAAGAGTTAGTGATTTTCGAAAATAGTTTTTGAAAAAGGTTAGTAGTTTTTTCAAAAATTCAAAATAAAAATAAAATAATTAGTCTAATTAAAAAGAAATTTTGAAAAAGAGGGAAGATTTTTTCGAAAATTAGAGAGAGAGAGAGTTAGTTAGGTAGTTTTGAAAAAGGTAGGATACAAACAAAAAGTTAGTTAGTTAGTTGAAACAAATTTGAAAATCAATTTTGAAAAGATAAGAAGTTAGGAAGTTAGAAAAGATATTTTGAAAATCAAATTTTTTTGAAAAAGATAAGATAAGAAGATATTTTTGAAAAGATATGATTGAAATTAGTTTTGAAAAAGATTTGATTTTTAAAATCACAATTAATGACTTGATTCACAAGAAATCACAAGATATGATTCTAGAACTCAAAGTTTGAATCTTTCTTAACAAGCAAGTAACAAACTTGAAATTTTTGAATCAAAACATTAATTGATGATGTTATTTTCGAAAATATGATGTAAAATTAAGAAAAAGATTTTTGAAAAATATTTTTATAATTTCGAAAATAACTAAGAAAAATGAAAAAGATTTGATTTTTGAAAAAGATTTTGAAAAAGATGAGATTTTTAAATTTGAAAATTTGATTTGACTCATAAAAACAACTAGATTTTTAAAAATTTTTGAAAAAGTCAAATCTAATTTTCGAAATTTTAAGATAGAAAAAGGGAAAGATATTTTTTTGATTTTTTTATTTTTATGATGAGAGAGAAAAACAAGAAAAATGATGCAATGCATGAAAGTTATGGATCAAAACAATGAATGCATGCAAGAATGCTATGAATGTCAAGATGAACACCAAGAACACTATGAAGATCATGATGAACATCAAGAACACAGTTTTGAAAAATTTTTAATGTAAAGAAAACATGCAAGACACCAAACTTAGAATTCTTTAATGCTTAGACACTAAGAATTCAAGAATGCACATGAAAAACAAGAAAAGACACAAAACATGCAAATGCAAAGATCAAACAAGAAGACTTACCAAGAACAACTTGAAGATCATGAAGAACACTATGAATGCATGATTTTTTTTTTTCGAAAAATGCAAGATGAATATGCAATTGACACCAAACTTATAACATGACTCAAGACTCAAACAAGAACACAAAAATATTTTTGATTTTTATGATTTTATGATTTTTTTATATTTTCTTTTAATTTTTCGAAAATCATTTTGAAAAATAAAAATAAGGATTCCAAAATTTTTAATATGAATTCCAAGAATCTTATGCTCTTTAGTCTAAAGCTCCAATCAAAGGGTCAGGCATGTCTTAATAGCCAGCCAAGCTTTAGCATGTAATAGGTAGATCAGGAACAGTAGTAGGTGGATTAGCACCAACTAGCTTGCTCTTGATAACAAATTAGAAGCCTCAGTCCAAATGAATTTAGACATGGCTTTACAGCCAGCCAGGCTTCACATGCTTCATGAAACACTAGAATTCATTCTTAAAAATTTTGAATAAAATTATAAAATTTTTGAAAGATTTTTGAAAAATTTTTGAAAAGAAAACAAAAAGAAAATTACCTAATCTGAGCAACAAGATGAACCGTCAGTTGTCCAAACTCGAACAATCCCCGGCAACGGCGCCAAAAACTTGGTGCGCAGAAATTGTGATTACACTTTGATTATGTAAAATTCATTGCTCTTTCTTTCCCTGGTGATGGCGCCAAAAACATGATGCCAATACCATGGTTCACAACTTCGCACAACTAACCAGCAAGTGCACTGGGTCGTCCAAGTAATACCTTACGTGAGTAAGGGTCGAATCCCACGGAGATTGTTGGTATGAAGCAAGCTATGGTCACCTTGTAAATCTCAGTCAGGCGGATATCAAATGGTTATGGAGTTTTCGAAATTAATTAATAAAAGAAGGATAGAAATACTTATGTAATTCCTTGGTGAGAATTTCAGATAAGCGTATAGAGATGCATTTGTTCCTCTGAATCTCTGCCTTCCTGCTGTCTTCATCCAATCAGTCTTACTCCTTTCTATGGCTGGCTTTATGCAAGGGCATCACCGTTGTCAGTGGCTACATCCCCTCCTCTTGTGAAAATGGTCCAAGACGCCCTGTCACGGCACGGCTAATCATCTGAGGTTCCCGATCATGCTGGAATAGGATTCACCCTCCTTTTGCGTCTGTCACTACGCCCAGCACTCGCGAGTTTAAAGCTCGTCACAGTCATTCAATCATTGAATCCTACTCGGAATACCACAGACAAGGTTTAGACTTTCCGGATTCTCTTGAATGCTGCCATCATTCTAGCTTACACCACGAAGATTCTGATTAAGAGATCTAAGAGATACTCATTCAGTCGAAGGTAGAACGGAAGTGGTTGTCAGGCACGCGTTCATAGGGAATGATGATGATTGTCACGTTCATCACATTCAGGTTGAAGAGCGAATGAATATCTTAGAAGCGGAATAAGTTGAATTGAATAGAAAAACAGTAGTACTTTGCATTAATCTTTGAGGAACAGCAGAGCTCCACACCTTAATCTATGGAGTGTAGAAACTCTACCGTTGAAAATACATAAGTGAATAGAGGGTAGGCATGGCCGAGTGGCCAGCCTCCCATGGAGGTCTAGAGATCTAAAAATGATCAAAAGATTCAAAGATCCAAAAATGATCCAAAGATCCTAATACAATAGTAAAAGGTCCTATTTATAATAAACTAGCTACTAGGGTTTACAGAAGTAAGTAATTGATGCATAAATCCACTTCCGGGGCCCACTTGGTGTGTGCTTGGGCTGAGCTTGAAGTCTACACGTGGAGAGGTCATTCTTGGAGTTGAACGTCAGCTTTTGTGTCAGTTTGGGCGTTGAACTCCACTTTGCAACTTGTTTCTGGCGCTGGACGCCAGAATTGGGTAGAGAGCTGGCGTTAAACGCCAGTTTGCGTCATTTAATCTTGGGAAAAGTATGAACTATTATATATTTCTGGAAAGCCCTGGATGTCTACTTTCCAACGCAATTGGAAGCGCACCATTTTGAGTTCTGTAGCTCCAGAAAATCCATTTTGAGTGCAGGGAGGTCAGAATCCAACAGCATCAGCAGTCCTTCTTCTACCTCTGAATCTGATTTTTGCTCAAGTCTCTCAATTTCATCCAGAAAATACCTGAAATCACAGAAAAAAACACAAACTCATAGTAAAGTCCAGAAATATGAATTTAACATAAAAACTAATAAAAACATCCCTAAAAGTAACTAGATTCTCCTAAAAACATACTAAAAATAATGCCAAAAAGCGTATAAATTATCCGCTCATCATCTTCTTTGAATTCTACCACCTCCTTGCAAGCTTCCTCAATTTCAACCTCTTCTTCTTGGTAGCTTTCTTTTAATTCAATGTCTTCTTCATTGCTTACCAAGGGCATGGGAGGTTGTGTATCTTCCTCCTTTGTGGGTGCATCTTCTTCCTTTGTTTTTGCATCTTCCTCTTCTTCCATGTGTGAGGATGGAAAGTTCTCTAATGCACTGGAGTATAAACTCCTTTGACTGATTTCCTCACTTTCTTCCATAGGATCTTGCATTGTATCTTTTGGGAAGGAATTTGCTTGTTCTTCTTCCTGGTACTTGATAATCGACTGCATATGCTTCTCTATATTTTTGACACTTGTCTTTATATCATGTAAGCATTCTTTCATGAGAAGCTCGAGATCTGATGGTATTTGAGATGAATAAGAAGGAGGTGATGGTTCTTGATAAGTGTAAAAAGAGGATGGTTCTTGGTATGGATAGGGAGATAGTGGCTCTTGATATGGGTAGAAAGATGATGGTTCATGATACGGATAGAGAGGTGGTGGTTCTTGATATGAATATGGAGGTGGTGGCTCTTGATAGTTGGAACATGGAGCACTGAGGTTTCTTTGGTTTTGACCTTGCCAACCAAAATTTGGGTAGTTTCCCCATTCATAAGGATATTAATCACTACTCGGGTGTGAGTAGTAGCCCATATGATCTCTCTCCATTATTTTTCCTTAGCACAACACATCAAAAAGAATTAAACACACCATGTGGTAAACAGGAAAGCAAGGAAAAAGAACAAAATTCTAAAAATTAAAATAAAAAAAATTAAAATAAAAAGAAAAAGGGAAAGAATGAGAAAGCTGAAGGCTCTGAGTACCAATGGCAATTTATTTGTTAAGTACTTGTGGTGTTTATGTATCAAGCCAAATGCTTGAAAACAAAACACTTAGAAGTCAAGGTTAGGCTCAAAGTGCAAAAGCACTCCCTCAAAGCTCAAAGCTCTGAGCATCAATGATTAGAAAGTCAAGAAAAGAAAAGAAAAATGAGCTTAATGAAGTCCTCTAATCAAATGCTTGTGGTGCTTATGTATCAAGTGGTAATACTTGAAAACAAAGCATTTAGAAGTCGTAGCTTTGTTATCAACTCATGGGGCAAAGCACCCATAAGGAGAAGCTAATAAGAAAATTAAAAGTTTGCTTCAAGGAAGAAATATAAGAAAAAGATTTCATAAATTGAGCTAGATGGAAGCATCAATCATTTACATTTCTTTTGTGATTATAGCTTGCTTAGAAAACTAGCTTACCATGAATAATTGAGTTGCTATCCTTCTCTCCTTGGGTTGTCAATCTTAATTGCATGATTCTTTTCTTGCTTGGGGACAAGCAAGGTTTAAGTTTGGTGTTGTGATGACATGTCATCATGTCATGTTTTTCTATGCTTTTTCATACAAGAAATTAATGATTAGTGCTTAAATATTGCATTCTTTGGTGCTTAAATGGTATATTTCTTTGATCTTTTGATTTGATAAACTTTGTAGGAAATAAGAAGAAAAAGAAGCAAAGAAGCACAAAATAAGCTAAAAAGGAGAAAAAAAGAACTTTGGGGCACACTTTGAAGTTGGAGCACACTTTGAAGCCTTAGGCCACGCTTTTAAAAGCGTGGCCCATGACCAAATCAAGGAAGCTTCATCAGCACAGCCACCCAGGAGCTCAACGTTTGCGCCAACGTTTGCCTCAAACGTGAGGTCAAACGTTGGCTAAGGAATACCTTGGGAAATGTTGCTCCCCACAGCCTGAAGGGGTATACTTCCAACAAGAATAACTTGAGCTACAGAGCTCCAAATGAGGTGATTCAAAAAGCAATGGAAAGTAGGAATCGAGAGCTTTCCAAGCATATATGGCACTGCATGATGGACACTAAAATTGAGGGAGAAAACTACCTCGAAATGTGCATAAACGAACATGGTGGCTACCTGCAGTGAGGCCAACTGACCTCTACACCTTCAACGGAGTATAACTCGAGCTGTGGAGCTCCAAATGATGTGCTTCTAATGGCATTGGAAAGTAGACATTCAGGGCTTTTCAACAATGTATAATAGTATGGGGTGGACAGCACGTTTGAGCTTCCGAATCTGGCAATGTTCCCAACGTTTGCGTTCACGTTTGACCTCAAACGTGGGGTCAAACGTGAGTGACAGCAACACCAGCGACCTTGTCCCTTTCAAAGGAGCATAACTTGAGTTGTAGATGTCCGATTAAGATGATTCCAGTTGGGTTAGAAAGCTGACATTTAGAGCTTTCCAACGATATATGGCAATCCATATTTGGCACGAAATTAAGGCATGAGGGAAAGGCATCTTTAAGGACCAAATGTTGCTAGATAGATGCCCTGGAGGGGAGCCCACGTTTGCGCCAACGTTTGCCTCAAACGTGAGGTCAAACGTTGGCCAAAGAATGCCTTGGAGGAGATCACGTTTGACCTCAAACGTGAACCCAGACGTGAGTGACAGCAAAATGGCCATTCTGCATAATGCCTTCACGAAGACGTTTGAGTCAACGTTTGCCTCAAACGTTGACTCAAACGTGAATATTCCAAAGTCCAAATTTCAAGCGGATTTCTTCTCAAGACCAATGCCATCCGGATCCATCTTCAACCCAATTCCACTCCAAAGCAAGCAAAGCCCACATGACTCAAAGGCACACAGAGAAGCTAGATTAGGAATTTTATTTTGTAAATACTATTTTCATTTTTCATTTTCATTTTGTAAAAGCCTATATAAGGCGAGCTCCATTAGAGAGTATGGAGGCTGGCTCCACTAGGGAGCACTAGGATTAGAGAGCTCTCTCTTTTAGTTTTTTCCTTTTTGTTTTGAATCTTGGGTTGAGAATTGAAGAAATTCTGTTTCAATCTCACCTTGGGAATTCTCTCTGTTTGCTTGTCTGCATAATTTCAGTGAATTGTGATTTGAATCAAAGCTCTCTTTACTGTTTTCATCTCTATTTCTTCTTCAATCTGTTTGCTGTTGGATCAAGGAAGGGATTGAGATCTAGACTTGTTTTCTAGTCTCATTGAGCTCCTGAGATCTTCAACCTCTCATTTAGATTTTGCAATTGAGCCAAGTTGCTTTCTGTTTTGATTTTTCAAGTGATTTTCCAAATCTGTTTGAATCTGCTGCATCTTTTACTTCTCTGTTTGATTGTTATTTACACTTTCTTGTTGAATTTTACATTTCCAGCACCCACTCCCCTTTATATTTCATGCAATTTACATTTCTTGTCATTTAAGATTCTTGCAATTTACATTTCTTGCTCTTTAAGTTTCTTGCCAATTTACATTCTGCAACTTTAAATTTATTGCTATTTACTTTCTGTTGGCTACAATTTCACACAATTCACTTCAATGTTAGCTTGACTAAACTAATCACCCACTAAAGTTGCTTGATCCATCAATCCCTGTGGGATCGACCTCACTCACGTGAGTTTTACTACTTGATGCGACCCGGTATACTTGCCGGTTAGTTTTGGGTGTTTTGGAAATTCGTTTTTCCACAAATTTTCCCATCAGGTCATACTTCCGTTCCACCCAAAGTCATAAAATAAAGAACGAAAACAATTATTGAATATAAATCAAAACATGAATTAAAATAGAAAAATAATATTATCAATCCATACAATAGACAGAGCTCCTAACCTTAACAGTGGAGGATTAGTTGCTCATGGAATACGGAATATAAATTTTTATGGAATAACGTTGTGGAATGTTCTGGAACCACCCTATTGGGATCCCTTTTATAACTAATCCTAATAATTTAAAAATCAAATTTCTAAAATTAAAATTAAAATAATATCTTTTCCTAAAATAAGATTTGAATTTAAATTCGAATTAATTAATCAAGTCTTCAGCTGATGGGTGGGACCACATGATTTGTCCATTCTGCAGCTTCTAATATGTGATTTATGGGCTAAGAACTGGGTCAAAACAGCCCAGAAATCGCCCCCATCGTTTTTCTACATTTTCTGCACGTGGCGCATGTGACGCGTCCGCGTCGTCCACGCGTTCGCGTCATTTGTGCAGATTCCAGTTCACGCGTTCGCATCAGGCACGCGATCGCGTCATTGCGATTTCCTCCATTCTGCGCAGTCGCGTGAGCCATGCGTCCGCGTCGGTATTCGCTGGTCATCTCTTTGACTTCTTCTCTTTCTCTGCAGAAACTCCATTAAATTCCGCCAAATGCTACCTGAAATAAACAGTATTGTACAAAACTCAAAATAGCATCCATAGTGGCTAAAATATAATTAATTCTTAATTAAATTCAACAATTTAGATGCAAATTCACTAGAAAAAGATAGACAAGATGCTCACACATCAAATCACTAGAATGAAGTGAGTGAATTAGTATGACATTAATGGAAATAGGTGTGCGGGTTCTAAGATACATGCGGTCTAGAACACACACTAGTAAGGAAGCTTTGTTACAATTACATAAGAGGAATATGCACTTCGCTCATTTTAGTGTGCTTGAGATGCTCTAAACTTGTAGGTTAAAACAACCAAACAAGCAATAAAGAGGCATGAAAGTATTTAAGCCAAAAACATATGGATGCATATGATCAATAAGCATAATGCATTAAGAGACATGCACAACATCCATCAAGAGATTGCCTAACCAAAGAAAAGGATTCAAATCACATGGTGGCCAAATCATGCAATTCAAAAAGATTTAACATGCTTGAAAGGCAATGTCACATGTACTTGGTATGAAAATATGTCAAACATGAAAAATTCAACAAGTAACTAACTAAAAGGAATGGTTGGAAAGGTGTTCGTTATTGTTGGATGAGGGGTAAGAGAAGGGAAGAAGAGAGAGAAGGAAAGAAATGGAAAGAAGAGAAGAAAAGAAGAGTGTGAAACAAGGTGATCCACGCGTACGCGTGCAGTGACGCGTGCGTGTGGAGGTGGTAAAATGGAAGCAACGCGAGGTGATGAAATGGAAGCAACGCATACGCATGGGTCACGCGTACGCGTGTATGACAAATCAGAGAGGCGACGCGTACGCGTAAGGCACGCGTACGTGTGGGTGGCCTTGTGCCTCGCACATAAAGTTTGCATGGTGTGGGCACAACTCTCTGGAATTTGGCTGGGGGTGGAAATTTTGAATCCATGCGTATGCGTGGGTGATGCGTGCATGTGGATCGTCGAAAAGCTTGGGGTCACGCGTACGCGTGGGTTGGTGCTCTATTTTTCAAAATTTTTCCAAGTTCTTGCACCAAACCAAGTATTTCAACCCTCCAAACAGCTACTAAAACACCACAAAATCTTATTTAACATACTAGTCTACTAAATAAACCAACCAAATCAAACAGAATATGAAATTAAACTAATCTTACCAATATTTACAAAAGAGAAAAATGAAAAGATTTTACCATGGTGGGGTGTCTCCCACCTAGCACTTTTGTTTATTGTCCTTAAGTTGGACTTATGGGGAGCTCCTCATCAAGGTGGCTTGTGCTTGAATCCATCCTTGAACATCCACCAATGTTTGGACTTCCAATAAGCTCCATCACTCAAATGTAATGTCTCCAAGCCTTGATGGAGTTCCTTACAAGCTAAGGGCTCCCAAATTGGATTTTCCTTGTGCGATCCGGGATCCTACACTTTGTTTTGACACCCATCTTTAAGTTGATCATCATTATTCCATATGGGTGGCAAGCAAGATGAATCCTCAATAGAATGCCAAATTCTCCTTCTAGACCCATTTAGTTTAGCACTAGCCCAACCCTTGCAACTAATCCTTGAAGTATCAACCATAATGAGCCTTAATTTGCAATGCCAACCACGAAACATTCTTCTCTTACGCTTCATCCCACAAAGCTCCCTAAGTTGACCATTCGTTTCAAGCAAACTATACTCAAGTGGGATAATAAAGCTAATAGAGATGACTTTTACCCACTCAAGTGTAGGAGAAGATGACAACCTAGGTAAAGAAGCTCCCAAGGATCTTGACAAAGCATACTCAACTCTCGTCCTTTTTTTTCTAAGGATCTCCACCTCTTCACAAGATTTCTCAATTTCAATCATTTGTTCATCAATTTTATCTTCTTCACCAAGAAGATTTGACACTTGATCTTCAATTCCAAGAGAACTCAATTCTTGCTCTATCCCATCCAATTCTTCATATGGAATATTCCTTGGAGGTTGTGCACTTTCCTCCTCAACACCAAATTCAATCTTCTTGGAGGGGTTTTCTTTAACTCTAAGCTCCCATGGAGGTTCCGCATCTCCTTAATATTTAACCAATTATTCCTCTTCTTCAACAATCAAAGCTTCCTCCAATTGTTCCAATATAAAGCAATATTCCTTATTCTCCACCGGAGTTTCCAATCTCTCCTTCATACTAGGCTCTTCAATTGATTCTCCACATGTGGACATGGGAGTGCCATGAGTGTTCAAGCAATGGGAGGCTAATCGATTTACCACCTCATCCAAGGTGGCCATGGATTCTAGTGCCTCCCTTTGCATTTCTATTTGTTCTTGAAGTAGCAAAGTGAGAGAATCCTCAATTGGAGCTTGAGGTGGATAAGAAGGTTCATAATTTTGGAGAAATGGTTCATAATAGGAAGGTGGCTCCTCTTGGTAGGGGTGTGGTAGTTCAAAACTCTCCAGTTTTTCTACTTGTTGCACAACACACTCCACGGGTACTCCTTCATAACCATCCTTGAACACGTTTTGCTTGTGACATGAATCCCATGAGTCTATCATTTGACGGATGGTTGCTTGAAGTCGGTCCATTGATTTCTTGAGGCGATCTCTTGATTCTTGTTCCAAATTGCTAACATAAGTGAGGTCATATTGCTCTTGGATTGATGGACTTGAATATTCTTCCATGGAGGGTTGTGGTAGAAAGTAGAATTCATCTTGTAGGTGGAAATTTGTATACAATGGAGGTGGTTCATCTTGGTAATAGTATGGAGGAGGTGGTTCTTGTGGGTGTTGAGGTTGGAATGGTGGTGGTTCTATGTATGGCTCATATGGTTCATATGGTTGTTGGTATGGTGGGTAAAGATTAGGGTCGTATGAAGGTGTTTGGTAAGAAGGGGCTTGTGAGTATGGTTGAGGATTATGTTGAGGATGAAGTTCGTAAGCATATGGTGGTTCTTGTTGGTAACTACAAGGAGGTTCATCATAGCTACTGCATTGATATGCATCATAGAATGGCCCTTGTTCATAGTGCATTGGTGGAGGTTGTTGCCAAGAGGATTGATCATATGCATATGGCTCCTCCCACCTTTGATTGTTCCATCCTTGATGCATGTTGTCATTATAATCTTCACTTCATACAACATAGTTAGAACCAAACTCATAGCCAAAGGGGTGAGAATTCATGATAGGAAAGACAAAAACAAAAAGCAAAAAAAAAAGAAGATAAAGTCTAACTACTAACTCAAACAAGAAAACTAACAAAAGAGCAAACTATTCACAATATTAACATATGTACAATAACCAATAACAAGCGCACATTTGCAATTCCCCAGCAACGGCGCCATTTTGATGAGCGGATTTTTGTATGGTATAGAATTTCATAAATAAAATCTCGTTGCAAGTATAGCTTCTAAACCAACAAATAATCCTCTCATACAAAAATTTGGTTGTCACAAGTAACAAACCCCAATAAAAATAATAACCGAAGTATTCAAACCTCAGGGCGTCTCTCAAAGGAATTGCAAGGAAGTGTTCTTGTTATTGGTTATGGCAAGTGTTTTGGAATTTTGGATAAGAAACATGAAAGGTAATATTGCAAGAAAGTAAATGAACTCAAATGATAAAAAGGTCTTGGCAAGGAATGGTGGTCAAGGATCTTTATCCTTGTTACTAACCACAATATGATAATTGCAAGGATTAATCCCATTAAGTCATCCTCTAACAAGTGAAGGAAAGTCAAATGAGCTACACTAATCCTAATCCATAAGTCCTAACCTTATCACTAATTAATTTAAGGAAGGCTAGAGTCAATGGACACCAATTATCAACCCTTGGACATTAGTAACTCAAGTTCACCTAAGTTACCATCCCAAGCCAAGAACACTAAAATCTATTCTAAAATCCTTCCAAGCATTTAATCAAATATTTGGAAGGCATAAAAGGAAAGCAAGATAAAAGTTATAGAAAAGTAGATCTACACTATCAATTGTAAGAAACTAAATAATCAACAACTCAAATTAACAATAAAGGAAATGAAACATGAATTGTATTAAAGAAAAATAAAAGGAACAAGAGTGCATCAATATCAAAGTAAACAATTACAAAAACAAAATGCTAAACTAGAGAGAGTAAATGTAGAGGAACAAGAAATTACAAAGGAAAAGTAAATCAAACTATGAATTAAACCTAGATCTAAAGTGTGTAAAAGATGTATTCCCCTTCAATCCTTGGTCTTTTTAGCCTTTTCCCGCCACAATTCAGTTCTAACTGGGCCAGGAGCCCTTCTGAAATCGCCAGGCACGATTTCACTAAAGTAGTCACGTGCAAGCATCGACGCGTACGCGTCGCTTGGCAATGTTGCTTTCCACGCGTACGCGTCATATACGCGTACGCGTCTCTATGCGACTTCACATTCCACGTGTGCGCATCGTTGAATGCATCACAAATCCTTGATTTCCATGATTTCTCCATCTTGCATGCTTTTCTCTTTCCTCCTTTGATCCATTCCTAGTCTTTTCAACCTGAAATGACTAACAAACACATCAAGGAATCTAGTGGAATCAAAGGTGAATTAAAATTAACCAATTAAGGGCCTAAAAAGCATGTTTTTATACTTAAGTTCAAATTAGGAGAAAATTATGAAACCATGCTATTTCATTGAATAAATGTGAGAAAAGTAGATAAAACCACTCAAATAGAAGAGATGTCAATAGATTTAGTAGGAGAGGAGTTAGTTTCTTCCTCAAATGACGCTTTGGATTCAACCTCGGGTAAGATTGGTGAATTGGGAGAAACTCCTTCACCACCCTCGGAAGCTAACCAACGCCGAGCTCGCCTAATATGTGAATTAGTTTTTTCAATTTCAAGATCAAATGGGGCTAAGATCGGATCCGGTAATGAATGCGTCATTCAATAAAAGAAACATAGAGCTCATGGTAACAAAATATATTAAGCAAAATAAATAATAAATACTACTAATAAACAAAAAACACACAAATAAAGATGTAATTATGTAAATATAAATATATTTACACCAACCAATAACTTAGTACACATATGCAACTCTCCGGCAACGGCGCCAAAAATTGATAGGCGGATAAATGCTGGTCAAGAATTATCAAAAATATTTTTTCAAATTAACATTGCAAGTACAGTCTTGACCGACGAGATTTCCGCTATCAAATTTAAAATGTGTCACAAG
The DNA here is from genome assembly GCF_059453495.1 of Arachis ipaensis. Lineage (NCBI taxonomy): Eukaryota > Viridiplantae > Streptophyta > Magnoliopsida > Fabales > Fabaceae > Arachis > Arachis ipaensis. Next base: position 114,838,683 of record NC_142443.1, on the reverse strand, counting down.
TGAAATAAATAATTGGGAGTAAAATCCCGGGTCATTTTCTAAGAGTTGACACAAGATGCAATTTATTGGTTAGGATTTTCTTGGAGATTTTTCGAGCTTGAGAACAAAATAAATAAATAACTAGAAATTAAAGCAATGAATAATTAGCAAGAGTTGTAAAATAATCAATATAAAAGGCCTTGGTTAGGAGTGAGAATTAGAAATTCTATCCTTATTGTCTTTCTCAAGTGTAATGGTAAAAGTTCATTGCTCTCACTTAGTTATCCTCTAACAAGTGAAGGAAAGTCAAGTGAAATAATTAACCTTAGTTCACAAGTCCTAGTTACCTCGTAGAGAAGAACTAGAGTTGGTGAGTTTCAAGCTAATTAGCAATTTTCAATTACAGATTAATACTTGAGTATAACAATTCAAGTGGCTCCAATTATCAACTCCCAACCAAGCAAGAAAATCTACTCCATGATATTGGATGACATTTCCTCAAACACTTGGTGAGTAAAGATAAAAGACATGATAATAAATAGGAGAATAATTTAATTCAAATTACCATTGTAAATAATTAACAAGAACAAAATAAACAATGACAATAGACATGGAAATAACTCAATGCATTAACAAAATTCAATCACAACAAGATCCAAACATGAATTTAAAATAATCAAATTTTAAAGAGTAATAGAGGAATTAGAGAAGAAAACTATAAGGAAAATGACTCCAATTGAAGGTAGCAGCAACTCTCTCAAGATCCAATTCAAGCAAAACTAAGAATGGCAAAAACCCTAGAGAGAAGTGGGAGTTTCTCTCACTAGAATTCAAAACTAATAAAAAACTAAAGTGAGAAGTGAAGTGTCCTCAGTCTCAGCTCCATCCCAGCCTCTAGTCTGCATTTTTGGGCTTGAAACTGGGTCCAAATCAGCCCAGAAATCGCCCCCAGCGATTCTGTTAATTGCAGCACGTCACGCTCGTCACACGTACGCGTCAGCCACACGTACGCGTCGATAAGCTCTGCACAAGGTCACGCGTACGCGTCAGTGGAAAATGGCTTGAATACGCGTACGCGTCAGTCATGCGCGCGCGTCACCTCTTGCTTCTCAAATCTTCAAATTCTTGCGTTCCTTCCACTTTAGCATGCTTACTCTTCATCCTCTATGCCATTCCTGCTCTATAAATCCTGTAATCACTTAAAGCACATATCACGACATTGAATGATAATAATGGAGGATTAAAAACTAGCGATTTAAAGGCCTAAGAAGCATGTTTTCAATTATAGCACGAAGTTAGGAAGGAAACTTGAAAACATGCAATTTACATGAATAAGTGTGAGAATAGTTGACAAAACCCACTCAATTCAGTCCAAAATATATCATAAAATAGTGGTTTATCACTAACGGAATAAGTGTTGAACATCCAGTAGCTCATGTTCACACAAAAAATGGGTTAGCAGAATCACTTATTAAACGTCTCCGATTAATTGCTAGACCCTTACTTATGAGAACAAATCTCCCAACCTCGACTTGGGGGCATGTTATTTTACATGCCGCAGCACTTATTCGTTTGAGGCCAATGAGTTACCATCAATTCTCTCCTATGCAATTAGCTTTTTGCCAGCAGCCAAATATTTGTCATTTAAGAATATTTGGGTGTATAATATATGTTCCCATTGCACCATCTTCTCGCACTAAAATGGGACCCCAAAGAAAATTGGGGATATATGTTGGATATGATTCTCCCTCTATAGTAAGGTATCTTGAGATACAAACTGGAGATGTCTTTAAAGCCCGATTTGCGGATTGTCATTTTGATGAATCAAAATTTCCAACATTAGGGGAGAGAATAAGCTTCTTGAAAAGGAACTTAATTGGAATGCATAATCCTTAATGCATTTAGATCCTCGATCAGGGCAATGTGAACTAGAAGTTCAAAAGATTATACATTTGCAAATAATAGCAAATGAATTGCCCGATGCATTTTCTGATACGAAAAGGATAACTAAATTCTATATACCAGCTAAAAATGCTCCAATTCGAGTTGATGTCTCAGTTGGACAAATAACCACTGAAACAAATTCACGCCAGAAGCGTGGCAGGCCTGTCGGTTCCAAAAACAAAAATCTTCGAAAAAGAAAAGAGGTAAATACTATTCCTATTGAAGAAGACATAGTAAAGACACATACTGTTGTCCAAAATTCTGATATAGTTTTAACGCTAGAAGATGTTCAGGTACCTGAAATTTGTGAAAATGATGAGATCTCGATAAATTATGTCTTTACAGGAGAAAAATGGGACCAAAATAAGACAATTATCAATGAAAGTAAGGATCTTGAGCCAAGAACAGTCGAAGAATGTCGACAAAGGATTGATTGGCCAAAATGGGAAAAAGCCATGAAGGCTGAGTTAGACTCACTTGCAAAACGTGAAGTTTTTGGACCTGTAGTCCGTACACCAGAAGATGTAAAACTTGTTGGACATCGATGGGTATTTGTGAGAAACGAAATGAGAAGAATGAAGTCGTACGCTACAAAGCTCGACTTGTGGCACAAGGTTTTCCACAAAGGCCCAGTATAGATTATGAAGAAACATATTCCCCTGTAGTGGATGCAATAACATTGCGTTATTTGGTCAGTTTATTTGCATATCATAAACTGCATGTGCATTTAATGGATGTAGTAATAGCCTACTTATACAGATTATTAGATCGTGATATCTACATGAAAGTTCTTGAAGGATTAAAGATATCTAAACCATCTAATATATATTCGCAGGGGTTATACTCAGTCAAATTGCAAAGATCTTTATATGGTCTAAAGCAATCTAGACGAATGTGGTATAATCGTCTTACTGAGTATCTGGCTAAAACCGGATTCAAGAATGATGATATCTATCCATGTGTTTTCATAAAGATATATGCATCTGGATTCATTATAATTGCTGTGTACGTTAATGATTTAAATATCATTGGAACTCTTGAAGAGATTCCAACAATTTTAAAAGCTTTAAAAGAAGAGTTTGAGATGAAAGATCTTGGAAAGACTAAATTTTGTCTCGGCCTGCAAATCGAGCATACAAAAAATGGGATCTTTAGTCATCAAACAACATACATAGAAAAAATCTTGAAGAGATTTTATATGGATAAGTCACATCCATTAAAAACTCCAATAATCGTAAGGTCTTTGGATGTGGAAAAGGATCAATACCGTCCTAAAGAATAAAATGAAGATATCCTTAGTCCTTAAGTACCATATCTTAGTGCCCTTGGAGTACTAATGTATCTTGCTAATAATACACGACCCGATATATCATTTGCTGTGAATTTACTAGCAAGGTATAGTTCCTCTCCAACCAGAAGACATTGGAGTGGAATCAAACAAATCTTTCGATATCTTCATGGAACGGTTGATATGGGATTGTTTTATCCCTATGGATCCAAGTCACAATTAGTTGGCTATGCAGATGCTGGATATTTTTCTGATCCACATAAAGGGAGATCTCAAACAGGATATCTGTTCACATATGGTGGTACAGCTATATCATAGAGGTCCACAAAACAGACGATAGCAGCAACCTCCTCTAATCATGCTGAAATACTAGTGATACATGAAACAAGTCGCGAGTGTTTTTGGCTCAGGAGTTTGATTCAATATATTCTGTCATCATGTGGACTAATTGATCATAAGATAGCTCCAAATGTCTTGTTTGAAGATAATACAGCATGCATTGCTCAACTTAAGGGTGGATACATCAAAGGTGATAGAACAAAACATATTTCTCCCAAATTCTTATTCACTCATGATCTTCAAAATCAAGGGACAATTAATGTCCAACAAATCCGCTCAAGTGACAATCTGGCAGATTTATTTACAAAGTCACTCCCAAAATCGTCTTTTGAAAAATTGGTACATCAGATTGGGATGCGCCGATTTCGAGATATTAAATAATGTCGACAAGAGGGGGAGACTGTACTCTTTTTTCTTTGATCAGGTTTTTTCCATTGGGTTTTTCTTGACAAGATTTTTAATGAGGCAGTCCCGTCACAAAGGATATTGTACTCTTTTTTCTTCACTAAAGTTTTTTTTTTCCCATTGAGTTTTTCTTTAGTAAGGTTTTAACGAGGTATAATCCTAAATGGTCATCCAAGAGAGAGTGTTTTGATAAGTTTACCTGAAGTGGATGCTCGTTTTCCATGAGACTTAGTTTACCAAGAGTGGTTGCATTTAATTATGTTTGAAAAGTAAAGCTTCTTTGTACTTATAAATAACAACGTAATATGAAGTATATGACACACATCAATAACAATTCTCTTTTTCTCTTTCTTTATATTGTCTATATATAAAATTTTTTTCCTCTTTTTTTCATACGTTACTAATATATATATAAGTTTTTTCTATTATTATGGTAAAATAATTATATTGGTAAATATCAAAATTAAAATTTTTTTTTATAATTTTTTATTTTATATTTATTATATCTTTTTTAATTATTTATTTCACAACATAAAGTAAAATTTCACTTTTCATGCTCAGTTACAAGATGATATAAAATTTTTTTGAAAAGTTCTAATCTTCTCGCACCATGCAAGATACTTCCATGAAAATTTAAAAAAAAAAAAATGTTTCTCGCACCATGCGTTTGTTTGGCCGAAATGGCATTCTCTTGGTAGTCCAGCACTTCATTTTGGGACATAACACAAGAATATTCCCTAATGTAATTTTTTGGCCGAAATGGCATTTTCTTGGTAGCGTTTGTTTTGAGGTATTAGAACAAAGATTGAGAGACTGATATACAGTATGATGTTTGTTAATTTAGAGATTAGTACTAAAATTTTTGTTTCTGTCTCCAAAATTTCAGTATTTTAATACCTTCAAAAAGTAGAACACAGGGACTGAAATTTTTAGAGACGAAGACTGAAATTTTAATAACATTTTATACCTAAAATACCCTCATTCTAATTAATTAATTTTAATTTTATTTTTTGTCCAAATTAAATTAGAGTTTTATTCTTGTTTTAATTTTTGTCTCTCATTTTACATCAAACAAAATACCAAAATTTATTTCAATCTCTGTTTCTTAGTTTCTATCTCTTAGTTTCAGTCTTTCAGTTTCTGTTTCTCTACCTAACGCTACCTTATAATTTTATTTTATTTATTTTGTGCGTGGCAGCGTGTGGACCGCGCAATCAATCGTGTGGTACGGATAATCCTCAAGTAATCTATGCGGTTCCCAATTTTCCCTTTCGCACACATCACTAATACACACGAGTGACGCCAAAGGCCAAACAAATAAAAGAACAAAGAACTGGCATAGCCACATGAACTGGCATATCTCCCACAATGTTCGGTAACTCGTGTTAGTTGGAAGCAAAATACTGATTCTTGCACGCTCCAAGCTTCTTGGGCCAAATTAGGAACGCGGCATGAAAAAAATGATCTTGCAAACCCAACAACAAGCTCACCAACTTTTCATGTTCTCATCCACTTATAACAAGTCCAACCTTACCTACAATCACCATGTGCAAATTCACTTCTCCTGCACATTTTCACGAGTGCCATTCATGTCCCTTAGCATGGGAATGGGAAAGCCTTACAAGAGGAGGAATAGGAATCGGAGCAAGTGTTTCTGTTCTTCTACAACCACGCCAGCTCCATTGCCACCAGACCCAGATAAGGTTTTCTCCTGTTTCCTTATTTGATCTTTAGACTGTGTTTGTTAAGTGTTTCTTAATAGAAAATACTGTTGAGTGTTTCTCTTCTCCAAACAGATCTCATAACTCTATATTTCTATCCTGAAACGGTTACCAAAGGGGGGTCCTTTTTCGCGATGATTTGGTTGATGGGCATTGAGTAATGTTGAAAAGTTGGAAATTTTGTAGGAAGTGAAGAAAGTGGGGGAAAAGAGTGATGGTGTGGTTGTAGAGGGTGGGAGTCCCGATCTGCAAACCCTTTTCAGAAGGTTCTGGAAAGTGGCAGCTCCATATTGGTCTTCGGATGACAAAGCTCAGGCTAGGTTGCAGCTTGCAGGTGTCTTTGCTCTCACCTTGGCTACAACTGGAATCAGTGTTGGCTTCAATTTCTTGGGGAGGGACTTCTACAATGCACTTGCCAGTGAGTTCTTTTGATGAATGACTCTATATATCTTGCAATGTTTTTCTTTGTGGTAAAGCATATTTTTTGTCCTTAGTGTTTCCAATTTTTTTCGAAAATACCCTCTACATTTAATTTGGTTCAATTTTGTCCCTATGTTTTTTATTCATTTAATTTTGTCCCTAACATTTTTTATTTGTGTCAAAGCTATCCCGAAAGTTTTTAATTTTGTCCCTCATATTTTAGATGGAGCTAACTTTCAGGTTCAGTTTTTATTTTTGAAGAAAATCACAAATATTAGGACAAAAAGCATATTTTATCCTTTCTTTACTGATGCTTCGTAAATCACAGACAGGATCCTTACTTTCCTTATGCTTCTGAGGTTTTGTGTTGATGAAAGGCCATTGGCCTGGAATCATGTGTTTTGGTGTATTTATGTTGATTGGCGAATAGCCTAAGCAAGGATGTGAATATATTTTATTTATGTGCAAGAATAGCATGTAAAATAAATTACATTTTGAATATTAAAAAAGTTGTCCAAGTTTTTGTTATCAAGAACCCTATGTTATGGACAGAGCTAAGACTACGTTTGTTTACAAAGACAGGACACTGAGACAGGGACACAAAGACACAAAATTGCATTTGACAGAAGAGACATGGATAGAGACAATATGTCCAGAGACACTGAATTAGTGTATTTTGTGTCCATCCTGACAGGAAGGACACTAAGACACTAACAAGGAACACAATTTATTTTTCATTTTTTCTTTCATTATTCTTGTTAATTTTTCATAATTATATTTTTTTATTATTATATTTTTCATCTCAAATCTTTTGAACAAAAAAAAAATGAGATTAAATTGGATTTTTATAATTTGTTCTAGTTTATCACCAAACAGAATACAATAACACAAAATTTTGTGTCTATGTCCCTGATGTCTTGTTCTCAGTGTCTTGTCTTGTCCTGTTCTCAGAAACAAACGCAGCTTAAGGGACTTGGTCTTCCCTAAGTGCTTGTCATGTCTTCGATGGAGTCATGACGATTCTTGTGTATATATGGACACAGCTTCTTTGGCATATTGGGTTATCTTCTCTTTGTTATCTGTTTAGGGAAGGTACATTACAGTATGGTTGATGTGATGATGTTGTATATTGTTTTTATTATTATTATTTACTCTAGTATGAAATGGGAACAAGTAACTAACCCTGTTTAAGTTTGTTAATTCAAGACAAGGATCAAGAACAATTCACCAAGCAACTGCTTTACTACCTGGGTGGCTTTGCTGGAGGAATCCCGGTGAGCACATTGCTGCACTTTCTTAGGTATAGCTCTGCTAGACTTTGCTTTTGTTTCTTCAATGATGAGTTTTCTTACAAGATGCAGCATCTAACTTGTAAACATCTAAATTGCCTAGATGTTACTTTAGTGGTCATACCATTTCATTTTTTTCGGCCTTTAAATTTCATACCAGGGGAGTTGGACATAGTCATTTTCCCTATTTATTCCTTTTTTTACTTTGTTGAATTGCATCATTCCTTTTCATCTACAACTGTTTTTGATCTCAAAGCGAGTTAGTTGGTAGATTTAATATCTCATTATAACAAGACTTTGTCCCAAGAAAGAGACAAGAAAATACTACATGGGAACTGCATGACCATTATTTGATAACAATTTTCGTAAGGTTTTCAAGTTAACTGATTAGTTGTTTTTGAAGCAAACAACGATAGTTATATGTGGAATTGTCAAACAAGTGCACTCAAGTTCCACCTCTCTAATTTTCCTGAATATTATTATCATGAGTGGAAATAATCTGTCTGGATGCCTTTCTATAAAGTTTTTGGTTTCTCATACCTTGTTCTAGTGTTCTACATATCTTTCTAAACTTGTTCATTCTGTTGCAGTTTTTTGTGTTGAGAGATTATGCAAGAGAAACTCTTTCCTTGAGATGGAGGTCTTGGATGACAAGCTATTACATGGATCGCTATCTTAAGGACCGGACTTTCTATAAAATTCAGTCTCAGTCAATCATTGATAATCCAGACCAGCGAATTGTTGACGATCTAAGTTCGTTCACTGGGACTGCTCTTTCTTTCTCCTTGACACTCTTCAATGCTGCTGTCGACTTGATCTCATTCAGTAATATCTTATATGGAATCTATCCTCCCCTCTTCGTTGTACTTCTTGTATACTCTGTTGGTGGGACAGCTATTAGTGTTTTCCTTGGGAGGGTAATAGTTTTCCATTTTCTTTGTGATTCTTTAAGTTGAAATGCAAAACTACCGTCCCGACCCCACTCTCGTAAACTTTAACATACATCCCGTTTTATTAACTGGAGATTGTCAAAATGGCAGGAATTGGTGACTTTAAACTTCTTGCAAGAGAAAAAAGAAGCAGACTTCCGTTACGGGCTTGTGAGGGTTCGGGAAAATGCCGAATCGATTGCTTTCTATGGTGGTGAAGATAGCGAAATGCAACTTCTTCTGCAGCGTTTCAAAAGTGCTTTTGAAAATCTGACTGTGAGATGCTTCTTCTTTAATTTACATATCTTTTTTCCTTTGATTTTATTCGTGTAAGATGTTGTCAGTAACTATATTCAAGTCCCATGCCTTTGCTTCTTCAGTTGTTAATGCATATATTTCTTCCTCTTAGTCCATATTTTGCCACCTATATAGTAAGCAGCATTTTTTTCCTGTAAAGACTATGCTGTTCATTTATTTTTTAACTTTTTCTTGATTAAAAAAAACTTGATTAATGTGAATAAACTTAAGTATTGACAGTAAACCAAATATTGTCTTTGAGAGCTAAGCGCTAAGCATGACTATTTGCAAGGCCAATATTGTATAACATTAGTGGAAAAAAAAGGTGTGATAAAATTATGGTTCAAAGCAAAGGGGTTTCAACTTTCAATTCAAAGACCTCGTTACAGAAATCTTGCATGAAATGAACAATACCATTAGCAGTTTCAAAGGAATATCTAGTGCCGTGGTGTCTATAACTTAAAAAAATGCTCATGCCTTTTAAGGAACTTAGAATTGCTAAATAAGGAGTTTCTTTCATAGACTTAACATATACAAAACATCGAAAAGTTGAGTGGCTTAAACTTCAAAATCTGATTGCACAATCTTATGAAACTCAATGCAAGCTTGCTTTTCGTATTAGCAGCTAGGCCAAACATTATGATTCTTCTACATCAAAACTCTTCTAATATGATCAGTAGATTTTTCATTGAACTGGATGACTGGAAAACTATAGAAGGCTGTACATACACTGGTGGGTCTTGAGTTGTAAACTAAGCTCAATGTCTCATTTAATGTGTGATCACTTAATTATAGCTTCCCAGCACTGTCTATTTGCCATAGTCATGTGTACTGACTTGTTTTTTGGTTTGGAGAAAAACTATTAGATGCCAAATGTATCCTTATTCCAACACTAATTCTTTTCTTGCATTTATCCAATAAAAATAATGCTGTAACTTAAAATAGGTTGACGAGTATTGTAACTTATCATTTTCTTACATTACAGAGATTGTTGATTTCTTCTAGAAATCTGGACTTCTTCACCAGTGGCTACCGCTATCTCATTCAAATTCTTCCTGCCGCTGTTGTTGCTCCAATGTATTTCTCTGGAAAGATTGAGTTTGGTGTCATCAATCAATCAGTTTCTGCTTTTAATCATATCCTTGGTGACTTCTCCCTCATTGTGTACCAGTTTCAAGCTATAAGTGCTTTTTCTGCAGTTATTAATCGGCTAGGTATAACATTGTTTTTCTCTTTTCTCTTTCCTATTACATTTTGTTATTTGTAGATCTCATGAATGATATGTGCATAAGTGAACAAGTTCTTCCTCTCTGGAAACGAGAGCTATTTTAAGATAGGTTGTAGTTTCATTTTCACATACACATAAAAGAACCAGAAATTTAAGATGTTACGATGATATGATATGTTAACTTGCAAGGAAACTATGACTTTGCTCTACATATACTTTAGAACTTGTATATCCCCTTTGAAGGTGTTTGATGAATTTCATAAGAATGGAAAGATTGGTGTTGACATTATTTCTGTTTTCATCACTGATTCCTAAGAAAGATAGGTCAGTCAGAGTCAAAGGACCTTTCATCTACTTGAGTGAAGTTTTGGGGCACATGACACCATTTTGGAAAATCGAAGTGCTTTTGCAGCAAGAAAGCAGATCTTAGATGCAGCTTTGATTGCTAATGAGTTGGTGTCTGATATGAAAAAGCGAGCTTAAGAGTGTTTGGTCTACAAAAGACTTTTGAAAAAGCTTATGATAAGGTCAACTGGGTTTTTTGGATAAGGTGGAAGGAAAAAGGATTTGGCTCTAAATGGAGGAAATGGATTTCAGGTTGCCTTGTTACAAGTACTTTCTTAGTCATGGTTAATGGCGAGCAAGTTCATGATTCAAGGATGAGAGGGGTTTGAGGGAAGGTCACCCTCTCTATTTCCCTTCCTCCCTTCATATTCAATTTAGTGGCTGATGTTGTTAGTCGGTTGGTTGTTAGAGAAGAGTGGAGGGGGCTTGTTAAGGGGTTAACAGTAGGATCAGAAGTGATTGTGGTTTCTCGTTTGCGATTTGCGGATGATACAATTTTGTTCTTGGAAAATGATAAGGAGAGCTTCTCTAATGCTCTCGATCTTTTATGTTTTCCAGCTAGCCTCCGGTTTGAAGATCGTTATGGGTAAATTGGCTTTATGGGGATTAATATTGACCCAACTGATTTCTCTACCAGCATCTATGGTTGGATGTGAAATTCTGGAATAGCCTTTTGTTTATATGGGTGTTCTCTTAGGTGGGAACCCTACTTCAACCTCTTTTTGGGTCCTGTTGTCATGAAGATTTCTAAGCATCTTCAAGTTGGAAAGGAGCATATTTCTCACTAGGAGGAAGGATCAGTCTTATTCAGTCTTGCTTATCAAGTATCCCTCTTTATTTCCTATCTTTTTATTTTCCTATTCCAAAGGGAGTGGCTAAAACCATTGAGAATATAGTGAGGGATTTCCTTTGGTCTAGTGCTATGGATTCAATACGAGATCATTTGGTGTGTTGGAGATTTGTTGTCTACCAAAAAATGAGTATTGGGTCTTGGTAATCTGGTATAGAAAAGTATCAAAAATGCTATTTGTATACTAAAATAACCACTGTATTTATGTACAAATACACGTGTTGTTTAATTCATTTTCAATGTGTATTCCAACATGTATTTTATACTAGTGGCTGATTTTAGTGTACACCTGCATGGTTGAAAATACATTAGTGTGGCAACAAAATGGCTATGGAATTTTCCATTAGAACCACATTCTTTTTGGCATAAGGTTATTAGAAGCAAGTATGGCTTGAATAGAAATGAACTGGATGCAAATCTTACTTCACATGCTACTCATTATAGTTCTTGGAAATTTATTTATGGTGGTTATGCTCCTTTCATACCTTTACTTTCTTTGAAAGTAAAGATGGATCTCGCTGTCTCTTTTAGGAAGATAATTGGCTAGGTGATGCTCCTTTACTTAGCTTTTCCTCGTCTGTATCGCTTATCTGTTTTACATAATATTACTGTTGGAGACTTCTATTAAATATAGGGATCTTCCTATTCTTGTACCTACTTTTTTAGAAATCTTAATGATAAGAGAGTCCATTGAGTTAGGAAATCTTTTAGGTCTGCTTGAAAATGCCCTTTCTACCCCTGACAAAAGCTTATGGTCTCTTGATTCATCCGGTCTGTATACCTGTAAATCTTATTTTCAGTCTCTGTTGCTGTCTTCCACTATGGCACCTTTTTTCCTTGATAAACCAATATGGAAATCTAAACCTCCTGCTCCCGCTAAAGTCAAATCCTTTATTTGACTGTTATGCTTGACAGAATTAACACTGTTGACAATTTATAAGTTAGACGACCACATTAGGCTATATGCCCAAATGTGTGCTTGATGTGCTGGGGACATTCAGAAACAGTCTCAATTTTGTTTGTACACTTGTCTCATGGCTGATTCTTTGTGGATTTCATTGTTCAGCATGTTTTGAGCATCTTGAGTGTGCCTTGCATCACTGGATCGATTTCTTTTGACAAGATTTGCAGGTTTTGGGAAAGATGCTAAATTTTTTGGGCAATGTGCAATATATTCCACTATTTGGACCATTTGGTTAGAACGCAATCTACGAATTTTTAATGATAGATTTGCAGGAAAAACTATTCTTTGGGATAGAATCAGGCGTTTAGCATCTATATGGCGTAAAGCACATGGTTTTTTCAACTTTTCCTCTCAGACATGATGAGAGGTTTGAAAGCTGCAGTTCATTGACGTTTGATGCCTTGTTTGTATTCCTTTTGGTTTGGAGGAACTCTTTTCCTCCTCCCCACTGTATTGTTCCCTCAATACAATAATGAAGTTTTCTTTCGTTATAAAAAAAATGATAAATTCTGCATAGTTTTATATTAGTGTTAGCTTCTCAAAATCATCTGCATAGATAATCTATTAAACACTAAAGAGTTCTTTCTCTATGGAATATGCAGGTGAGTTTGATGATATTTTGGACAGAAGCAGCTCAAAATCTCTGTCTGATACTTTGGAAGACATACATATTACATATAAAGATTTCAGAAGTTCGTCTGCATTGGAATCTAATGGATCGACACCATCAGAAAATTATGAAACATTGCTGGAGATAAACAATTTGACTCTTAAAACTCCAAGTGAATCTACACTTATAAGAGACTTATCAGTGACAATCAAAGAAAAGGATAATTTATTGGTAAGTAATCGACATCCCAACTTACAAACATCCAAATCAGTCTTCATTCCTTGTACTTGATGTCATTGAGCGACACTTCCATCCCAAATGCTATACTGTAATGGCCCTTTGAGCATGAAGTGTGGACAATGTCCATCTTCTCTTATGCTGAAATTAAATGTCATATTTAGAAGAATTAGAGAGGCAAGAATTGAAATCTAGACCAACACTAAAGGATTTGATTCCATATCATGAACTCACTCTCTCAAAAGCTTAACTTTTTGGTTAGGACTTTGCATAAAAATAAAATTTAGATTTGTATTCTGAATAAGTTCAACCTCGTTAGACTGTATGGTTGTACAAAAATCATTTCTAAATCTAACCGATCAGGTGATGGGACCAAGTGGAAGTGGTAAGACCTCCTTGTTAAGAGCTCTGGCTGGTCTATGGAGAACTGGAACCGGAAAGATCGTGTACTATGTAAAAGGTGGAGAAGAGTCTGAGCGAACGATTTCTTCCGATGCAAATACTCCTTCAATAAATGTTGCTAATGATACATTTGAAGATCATGGAAAATCCGCAAGCAAAAAATCTAGAATTTTTTTCCTTCCTCAAAGACCATATATGGTTTTGGGCTCTCTTCGTCAACAATTGCTTTATCCAATATGGACTGATGACACAGTTTCTACATCAGGAGATACTGAACAAAAAAGTATGTCATTTCTAGTTTCTTGTTCCCACATGCCTAAACTTGTTTTTCTCTAATTATGATGCAAACTCATATACATTTATATTTTAAAAATGTCTTTTACACACCGTCTTAAACTTATTTGCTCAATCGTGCACTGACATATGATTTGATGTTGAAATGAACTCCTTAATTTATGAATGCCAGACACGCTGTTGTAATTATTTTGTAATGATCACAGGAGAACTATATTTAACCCAAAATAAAGTTTTTGTTTAATCTATTTATACAAAGGAGGAAACATAAAAACATGTGATTGTTATCCTAGAGATATTATTAGGTAAGTTCTTGACAATAAAAACTTCTGATCCATTTCTATTAAAGTCTACCTAGTACCTACACAATAAGATTATCTGATGGTGAAACAAGCCTATACAACCATTTGAATCTTAGAAATGTCTCGATTAAGCTTTAGACTAACATTGATCTGTTTTCTTAACAAGGATCAATCCAGGTTCAAATGATTGAAGTAGATAAATAGATGTTCTTATTTATTCCTAACCACTTTGAGCAGAACCTAGACTTTGTAGGCAAGTGAACGAATTCTTAAATGTTCAATTTTGAGAATTGACTTTGAGGTTGCTACGTGCTCATTGACAACTTATTAATTTTTTTTTTCTTTTGGCTACTCATTTTCTAATTTAGTAATGAAAGAGGAAAAGAGCATAATTAATCATATAACTCTGCCTAACAGTAATAAATACTATTATATTATCTGAATATACAGGGTCCTACTTGATTTAGATCACTGGAATATTATTCGTATGTTGGCAGGAACGCGTGCAAGCTTTACTGATTGAGTTTATTTGACATTTTTCTGCAGATGTGCTTCCTTTCTTGACTAAGTTCCCAAACTCGGACATCATAAAAGATAAGCCTATGAAGCCGACAACGAATGAGCTAATAAAGGTCTTAGAGGATGTCCGCCTTGGCTATTTATTGGCTCGATTCAGTTTAGATTCCACATATGAATGGTCTAGTGTTCTTTCTTTGGGAGAGCAGCAACGCCTTGCATTCGCTCGTCTTTTGCTTTCGAGGCCTCAGTTGGTCTTGTTAGATGAATCAACAAGTGCACTTGATGAAGCCAATGAGGTATTCTTGAATTCCAAGTTCAGATATGACATATATCTGAATTGGATGTATGATACATCATGTGGATAGCTATGGTATTCATTGAATTGACCATTCTGTTCTGTTCATATTTTAGGCATTCTTATATTCATCTAACATTATAGACATACTTATAAAAGATTGATTATCTAAACTTTAGACAAAAATTATTGTCTAACAAACAGTATACTCAAAACTTTAGACAAAAAATTTCACCAAGTTGATAGTCCAATTGACTTTTGGATTCAGATACGTTTCAAAGTATTGGTTGAAATAATCAAATAAGCAGTGAAACGCTGTTACTTTACATATTTAAATATAACTCTTGACCATGCTAATATAAAGTTACTACATGTTTTGTGTCTAGAAAAGCATACTAGATATTCTGCAATGCTACATTTAGAACTTTTAGTGAAAACGTTGCGAGTAAAACCAAACATGCTAGTGCTTCCACTATCTTGCAAGAGTGTGTTTCTGTTTTCTTGTTTTATTTTGAGGTTTCCTTGTTACATATACAATAGATGTTTAGGAAGGAAATAGTGAAAACATAAGAAAATAAGGGTGCGTTTGATATCCGTTCTCATTTTCTATTTTCATTTTCATTTTCAGTATTTTATGCTTTCAGAATTTTTGTGAAGGAAAAAGAGAAAACATTGAAAATAGAAAACACTAAAATGTAAAAAAAAAAAAAAAGAAATGAATACTAAACGCACCCTAATGTTTCTGTGTTTGTATTTCTTATTTTATTATTATTTTCTCTACAAGTTTCCAAAGATAAGAAAGCAGGTAATGGGAAACAGAATAAAGGAAACCCAGTCAAGACCTAAAGATTTTCATTGATGTAATGATTTGATGTCACTGAAGTTCTTTTTTTTTTTTTTTTTTTTTGTGTTTTTGTTGCAGGCTCATTTGTACCAGCTGATTGGAGCAGCAGACATAACATACATCAGCATCGGCCACCGGTCGACGTTGCGCTATTACCACAGCAAGATCCTAAGCATATCCACAGCGGATTCCGACGATGAACAGTTAAATTGGAGTATTGGACCCACAAGACATGAATCCTCTCTAGAATTTACAAATCAATGATTTTAGGGAGCATCAGAATTGGTTGCAAATTTTGCAATGCTTTGATACGAGTGCTCCGAATTTGTTGAAATATAAGTTTGATGTACCTGGATGTCAATATGTAGGATTTTCCTTGCAACTAGCTGCTACAGCGTTCAACGTTCATATACACGTGAATGAATATTAGGAAACTTGGCCGTTTTCATTTCATTGTTTATAAGTGCTATTTCTAGCTCATTTTGGTAATGGTACTTATTTCTAACATTCTTTAAGATTTACTATTATTATTATTATTATTATTATTATTATTATTATTATTATTATTATTCATGAATGGGAACAACCTAATTAGACTGGGCTAGAAAGGCAAGGGGAGGAAGGGAATCAAACTCAGATTTCTTTCTAGTTGGAGAGTTTACAAGGAGATGAAATAATATTTTATTAATCTTATTTAAAGGTTACAGTATAAATAATGAATAGAATATTTGTAAAATAATTTAGAGGTTAAAAAAAATCTTATTATGTAATTAATTTGATTGAAATGCCAATAAATGCATGAGTGGGTGAATGACATGATTTGTGGTATCCACACTTTACTGGGTTGAAATGGAATTTTTTAATTTTTCTTTTAAAACAATACGAGGGTATCCACATTTTATTGAAAGCGAACAAAGATTTTTTACACCAATTCACAGAGGCGAAATAGGTTGGAACGTTTTTTTTAATTTAGATTTAAAGATAAATAGGTCACTGACCTTTTTATACGCGGATATTTTTGTCCCTCAAGATTGAAAAATACATTTCGATCCCTCACGTTTTAAAACGGCGGACAATTATACCCCTCCATCCGTTTTGGGCCAAAAACGGCAACGGAGCCAGCTGACATAGAGGGGTAGAGAATGACGTGTCCGTTACACTTGTTGAAGTGGATTGGGACCAAATTTTAGTGGACAAATTCGTCCCTTAAGTGCAAAACAATTATTCTTCCCTTATTGCTGAAATTAGCACAGAAATAATTATTCACAAGTTAAATGTGAACATACAATTTAGGATCTAATCCCAATTCTGAATCCTCTTTCTTCAACCTCATAATAAAACATTACTCTTATTAATTCACCCACTCACATAACAAAAGAAAAAGTCTATACAATAATCAATGCAAGCCACCAAGAACTGAATAAGTGGGTTGAATCATTGCAAAAAGCGCCTTTGACCATCCAAGAGGAAAACAGAACAGATCATGCCACTCAACTCTAAAAGATGAAGGAACAAACCTAAGGTACAAACTCAGAATTTCTAAGAAACAACCAAGTTGAACATTCATAAATACTAAAACACGTAAGAATGGATCCATGTATTCCTTTCAAATTTATATTTAAGAGTTCAAATTAAAAATAGAGCACAAAATCATTTTATGAAAACAAAATCAAGCAACTAAGAATCATAAAAGTTACATTACATAAGCAATAGAAGAAAGTATATAAAAAAAATCAAGAATAGAAAATCACACAATAATCACCATGAACAACCGAGAGAATAAGTAAATACATCTTTCAACTAATGGTGCAATTTAGTAGCAAAGGACCAAAACACACGACAGAAAGAACCTACTTGTTATTGGGGCATTTCATCAAGCATGTTAAACGCAGTCATGTAAAGAAAAAATACATTGACCAAACACATCAATTTATCATCCCTGTGAACACTACGATAAGATCAAGAGAAACCATAACCAAAAAGAAAACACCTACGACAAGTTAAGAGGAAGAAAGAAGCGAACTAGAGAGGCACAGAGAGAGATAGAGAGGAAAAGCGAGCGGCGACTGAGATGGCGTAGCGACAACAGAGACTATGGTGACTAAGGGGCTTAGCATGAGCCACACCTCCCAAAGTGTTTCCAGGTCATGTGCATGAAGAACACCCCCCACTCGCCATGGACGATCGCACAAGCAGCAGGCATGACTTCCACCTTGCATTTTGATGAAATAGGGCTCACTCATGCTTACGGCGTCGTTTTGCACTTAAGGGACAAATTTGTTCACTAAAAATTCGTCCCAATCCACTTCAGCAAGTGTAACGGACACGTCATTCTCTACCCTTCCATGTCAGCTAGCTCCGTTACCCTTTTTGGCCTAAAACGGACGGAGGGGTATAATTGTCCGCCATTTTAAAATGTGGGGGATCGAAATGTATTTTCCAATCTTGAAGGACGAAAATGTCCGCGTTTTAAAAGGTCAGGGACCTATTTGTCTTTTACTCTTTAATTTAGTTTTTTGGAAAAAGAATTTTACGTTAGGCAAATTGGTCAAAATTTAGAAAAGTGATCTCCAAGGGAACAAGAAAATTAATTTAAATCCTGTATTAATTTTGAAACAAAGAAGAACCTTTGAAGACAAATAATTTGCAATTTGATAGATGTGTTAAGGGTAGAATTGTAAAACAAGCTTAAGATGAGCTCAAGAAAAATCAAGAAAGTGTAACCTAGCTGCTAAGTGATAAGACAGGTATTTAGGTGTTAGTATTGAGTCATTTGATTTTTCTTCTGAACTTGTATAAATTTGAGAACACTTGTGTAAAGGGTTGCATTATATTTTAATAATTAATTTTACAGATTTACATTTTTTTTCCTCTGTTTTACTTGCTGTGAAAAGCTTTCTTCATAGAAAACCCTTTATGGTATCAAGAGTTTGAAGGTTCGAAAGATTCATGGCTCCTGCGAACGATTCTCTCCCCACATCTTCCAATACCCATTCTTCTGTCACCAATCTAGTCACTAATAACAATGCTACAACAGTCATCTATCAACAAAGATCATTCAATCCCATTTCTGATAAGCTGTGTGAAACTAATTTCAAAACTAGCAATAATAGGCCTTCAATGCGATTCAAGGGCAAGGTTACGAAGATCATCTCATCAAAGAACACATTCGTCCACAATTTTCATCCATTGCTAATCAAGAAGCAGGAATTGAGTCATCTCCTTACAAGCAATGGAAGCAAGATGATTATCATTTGGTTTCCTGGCTGCTTGCATCAATGGATGAAACTTTCAAGAACAAATGGTGGGTCACAAACTCAGTTATGAAATGTGGCAGAAAATTGAAGACTATTTTGCACAATCAGCTAGGTACAAGATCAAGCAACTCAAAGCACAGTTGAAATTGATAAAGAAACAAGGTATGTCAGCCAGTGAATATATCTTTAAGATCAAGAATGTTGTGGATTCTCTTGCAGCTTTAGCTAAACCCCTCTCTACGCAAAAACATGTGGAAGCTTTATTTGAAGGGTTGAATGAAGATTATTGATAGACCACTATTTTATGATATATTTTGGACTGAATTGAGTAGGTTTTGTCAACTATTCTCACACTTATTCATGTAAATTGCATGTTTTTTATTTCCTTCCTAATTTTGTGATATGATTGAAAACATGCTTCCTAGGCCTTAAAATTGTTAATTTTTAATTCTCCTTTATTACCATTCGATGCTGTGATGTGTTTGTGAAGTGTTTTCAGTTTTACAAGGCATGAATGGCTTAAAGGATGAAGATGAAGCATGTTAAAGTGGAAGAAACACAAGAAACTAAACAGTTGAGAAGCGAGGAGCGACGCGCATGCATGGCTAACGCGTGCGCGTGATTTGGAGCGTCTTTCAGCGACGCGTACGCGTAACCAGCACAGAAGTTCAGCGATGCACGTACGCGTGGCCGACGTGTACGCATGACAGAGCGTCACGTGCTGCACTTAACAGAACTCGCTGGGGGCGATTTCTGGACTGATTTGGACCCAGTTTCAAGCCCGAAAACACAGACTAAAGTAGGGATGGAGCTGAGACTGGGGAGACTTCAATTTTTCACTTTAGTTTTAGTTTTAGTTTTGAATTACAGAGGGAGAAACACTTACTTTTCTCTAGGGCTTTGATGTTCTTAGTTTGGTTTTGAATTGGATTTTGAGCTGCTACTACCTTCAATTGGAGTCAATTTCCTTCTAGTTTTCTTTTCTAATTTCTCTATTACTCTTTTCCATTTGATTATTTTGCATTCATGTTTGGATCTTGTTATTCTAAAATTTTATTAATGCAATGAATTATTTTTATGTTTATTTTTATTGCTTGTTTGATCATTGTTAATTATTATTCGTGCCAATTTTAATTCAATTAATTTTTTGTAATTATCATGTCTTTTATTTACTCCTATTATGTGTTTATAAAAATGACATTCATGTTAATGGAGTAGATCTTTCAACTTGGCTTGGGGGTTGATTAATTGGGATCCCTTGAGTTCTGATACTCAAGTATTGATCTATAATTGTGAATTGCTGGCTAACTCAACTCTCACCAACTCTAGTCCTTCCCCGTGAAGTGACTAGAACTTGTGAGCTAGAGTTAGTGATACCCACTTGACTTTCCTTCATTTGCTAGAGGATAACTAAGTGGAAGCAATGAACCTTTACTATCATACTTGGAAAAGACAACAAGGATAGAAATCCCAATTATCTCCCCCTAACCAAGGCCTTTTATTTCAAATATATAACATCTCTTGTTAGCTGCTCATTGCCTTAATTTCTAGCCATTTATTTTTCGTTCCCAATTTCAAAAATATTCAGGAAAATCCTAACTAATAATTTGCATCTTGTGTCAACTCTTTGAGAAATGACCCGGGATTCTACTTCTGGTTATTTATTATTAATTGTGACACATATTCTAAATTGATAGTGGAAATTTCGTCGGCTAAGACTGTGCTTGCAATGCTATTTTAGAAAATACTTTTCAGAAATTCTTAACTAACATTTTTCCTCCCATCAATTTTTGGCGCCGTTACCGGGGAGTTGCATATGTGCTAAATTATTTGTTGGTGTAAATATATTTATATTTACATAATTGTATTTTTTTATTTTTATTGGTGTGCTTTGTGTTTATTAGTAGTAGTTATTATTTATTTTTCTTAGTATATTTTATTACCATGAGCTCTATGTTTCTTTCATTGAATGACGTGTTTATTACTGGATCCAAGCCTAGCCACGTTTGATCCTGAAATTGAAAAAACTATTACACATATTAGGCAAGCTCGGCGTTGGTTAGCCTCCGAGGGTGGTGAAGGGGTTCAACCCAATTCACCAGTCTTATCAGAGGTTGAGTCTGAAGCGTCATTTGAGGAAGAAACTAACTCCTCTCCTAATAATTCCATTGACATCTCTTCTGTTGATTTAAGTGTAGATACTATGGCAGCTCTTAGAAGAATTACTCTCAAGGAAGCGGGAGCTCCAGATTTTACACTTCAACCATATCAACTATCAAGTGCATCATCCGAATTTGACTGCTGATTTTGAACTGAAGACCGCATTGATCAATCTACTTCCTAAATTCCATGGTTTACCCGCTCAAGAGCCTATCAAGCACCTCAGAGACTTTCAAACAGCTTGTTCAACTACTAGGCGGCATGGTGCGGAAGAGACTGCCGTTTGGTTATATGCCTTTCCATTTTCTGTTGAGGGAAAGGCAAAAGAGTGATTCTACACTCAACCCGAAGCTGTTGTTACTAATTGAGATCTGCTTAGAAGGAAATTCTTAGACAAGTTCTTTCCACCGGAGGTCACAGATAGATTGAGGAAGGAAATTTTCTGCATCATTCAAGGTGAATCAGAGACTCTCTATGAGTATTGGAAACGCTTCAAGAATCTCCTTGACTCGTGTCCCCATCACATAATTGACCAGTTGGTGTTAATTAGATACTTCTGCCAAGGCATGAAGCCTCGAGATAAGACCCTCTTGGATGCTGCGAGTAATGGCTCTCTGACAAAGTACAAGACGGCAACAGAAGTGTGGCAACTGATCACCAATCTAGCTGAGTCTACCCAACATGTAAGGCAAAGGAATAATCATCCCAAGGCTATTGCGGAAGTTTCTTCTAGTAGTGAGACCACTGCTCTCACCAAGACTTTGGAAGAGATGACCAATATACTCAAGCAACTCTAACTCAATCAACAACAACCTCCACCTACTCAACAACAATAATGTCAACAGTTAGTCCCTCAGAGAGTATGTAGAATATGCGCTTACTATTCTCACTTTACTGATGAATGCCCTGATAAACCCCATTTTTAGGGTTTATCTTGTGTTGAATTAAGAGGATTTTATCATCTTTTTCCACATTTATTCAATGAAATAGCATGATTTTTGTAAATTCTCCTTTAATTGTGCTTAAGAGTGAAAACATACTTTTTAGGTATTAAAATAGCTAAATTTAATTCACCTTAATTCCATTAGGTACCTTGATATGTTTTTTAAGTAATTTCAGATTTAGTAGGCAAGGATTGGATTGAGGGGATGAAGGAAAAGCATGTAGAAATGGAGAACTCATGAAGAAATGAAGGAATCGCAAAAGCTGTCAAGCCGACCTCTTCGCACTTAATCAACCATAACTTGAGCTATAGAGGTCCAAATGATGCGGTTCTAGTTGCGTTGGAAAGCTAACATCCGGGGCTTCAAAATGATATAAAATTTGCTAGAGTTGCATTGTGTTTAGGGGCGCGCACGCACACTGTACGCGTACGCACCGATGCTGCACGTGATTTATTTAATGCAACTTATGGCCAGTGATTTCTAGTGCATTTTGGGCCCAATCCAACTCATTTCTGGTGCTATTTAACCTAAGAATTGAAGAGGAATGGGACATCTAGTTAGTTAGTGAGTTTTATTTTAGTTTTATCATGCTTTAGTTAGTTTTAGTTTTAGAGAGAGAAGCTCTCACTTCTCTCTAGGATTAAGAGTAGGATTAGGTTTAGTTCTTAGATCTAGATTTTTAATTCATGCTTTCTTCTACTTATTCTTCTTAATTCTTTGTTGTTACATTCATCATTCTTCTTTTGTTTGTTATAATTTCTTCTACTTGGTTTGTAGATCTACTTTTGTTCATTCTATTTTCTTTCAATTCAATTTGAGGTAATTCATGATAATTGTGTTTCTTTTGATTGTTGTTATTAATTCCTTGCAATAATTGTTGTTATATTTCATTGTTGTTATCAATTTACTATGCTTTTCTTTAGTGCCTTCCAAGTTGCTTGGTTGGATTTTAGCATAGATTTTATCCCTCTTGGCCTAGGTGGAGTAATTAGTGATGCTTGAGTTATCTAATTCCTTTGTTGATTGATAATTAGAAGTTGCTAATTGATTTGGATACCACGAAAGCTAGTCTTTCCCTTGGGAGTTGGCTAGGACTTGTGGAATCAAGTTAATTCATCCACTTGACTTTCCTCCATGGTTAGAGGTTAATTAAGTGGTAGCAATGGATAATTTGTGGTCACAATTGAGGAGGATAACTAGGATAGGACTTCTAATTCTCATATCTTACCAAGAGCTTTGTTAGTTGTTAGTTTATTTACATTGCCATTTATATTTCTTGTCAAAAATCTCAAAAACCCCAAACACACCTCATAACCAATAACAAGAACACTTTATTGTAATTCCTAGGGAGAACGACCTAAGGTTCAATACTTCGGTTTATAAATTTAGGGGTTTGTTTTAGTGACAAACAAATTTTTGTATGGAAGGATTATTTGTTGGTTTAGAAACTATACTTGCAACGAGACTTCATTATTGTGAATTCTAAACCATCAAAAAATCCGTTCATCATGCCTACAACTCCAAGAGGACAACACCTTGGCGGCTACCAATGCTTATTAGAACCGTCCGAATCAAGGGTACTATCAACAAGGCAGTAACTATAATCAAGATGGTAACTACAATCAAGGTTGGCAAGACAATCCCAACCAAGGATGGAGAGACAACTACAACCAAGGAGGCAGAGACAATAGTGGAAATCAAAGGTGGAATAACAACTATCAACAAAACCGGTATCAACAAAACCCTCCATACCAACAGCAAAACCAAGGCCAAAGATACCAACCACCTCACCAAAGGCAAGCTCAAGTGCCTCAACACAACCAACCACAAGCCCCCCAAATTACCTACCCTTCTTCTCCCTCCAATGATGAGATGCTTTGCTCTCTTATGTAACGACAAAAAGAGCTTCAAGCCACAGTTGCCTCTAGCATCACCGGTCTTACCTCTACCATCCAAGTTCTTCTATCCCATTTGGACCCACCCTCTACCTCCAATACTCAACTTTCAAGCTCTAGTTCGCTTCCTTCTCAACCTTTACCTAACCCCAAGGGTGGAATCAATGCCATCACTTTGAGGTCCGGCACTACATTACAAGAGAGGAGTCCTGAGGAGCCAAGCTCAAATGAAGCCACTTAAGATGAAGACGTTGTTGAGGTAAAAGATGTTGAAGAAGAGGATGAAGTACAAGATGTGGTTGAAGAAGAAGTTGCTCAACCAAGGAATGGAGTTTCTAAGGAAGACGATGTTGTGAAAGAGGCCATTCCCATTCCTTTTCCACACCTTGCTAGGAGGACTAAAAAGCAAGTGGAGCTAGATCCCAAGATGGTGGATATCTTCAAAAAGGTTGAGGTAACTATTCCACTTTTTTATGCTATTCGCTAGGTTCCTAAGCATGCTAAGTTTCTAAAGGATTTGTGCATGAATAAGGAAAAGATCCATGATTTAGTAACTATTCCTTTGGGTAGCTCAACTTCTGCTTTGATGGGTGCTATACCAGAGAAATGTGGTGATCCTGATCCTTATATAGTTACTTGCACTATAGGGGGTGTACAATTTGTTGACTGCATGTGTGATTTAGGTGCAGGTGTTAGCATTATTCCATTATCTGTATATGATGCTTTGAAGCTTCCACCATTGAAAAGGTTGGCAGCCCGTTTTGTTTTGGCAGATAAGAGCATAATCTCAGTGGTTGGCATTGTGGAAGACGTATTGGTGAGCATTAAGGGTTGATCTTTCCTATTGATTTCTATATTCTTGAGATGCCCCTTAATGACTCAAGAAGACCATCATCCATCTTGCTTAGGAGGCCGTTCTTGAAGGCTTCTCTGTTTAAATTGGATGCCCTCTCGGGTACCTATTCTTTTGAGATAGATGGAAGAGCAGTGAATTTCAACCTTGATAAAGCTATAAAGCACCCACCGGAAGACCACTCTATCTTCCAGTGTGATATTATTGATGAGACTATGGCTGAAATTCACCAAGAGGCAGTTGATGAGAAGAACATGGCTCAAGGTGCAAGTGTGGGGAAGTTCCCTGAGTATACTGAAGACACCTTGCCACCTCCAGTGGTTCCGGATGATCAAGTGCCAAGCTATGAGCTGAACATGGAGTTGAAGCCCCTTCCACCTCACCTCAAGTATGCTTATCTTGAAGACAATCAAAAGCTCCCGGTGATTATTGCAAATGAGCTTACTTCCTAACAAGAGGAGCGTCTGCTTAATGTGCTGAGAAGAAACAAGAAAGCTATTGGGTGGAGTTTGGTGGACATAGTAGGTATAAGCTTTCAAGTTTGTGAGCACCGCATCTTTCTAGAGGAGGGAGCCAAGCCTATCCGTTAACCTCAGAGGCGGTTGAACCCTACAATTCTAGAAGTTGTGAAGAAGGAAGTGACCCGACTGCTTGAAGCTGACATTATCTATCCAATCTCGGATAGTGAGTGGGTTAGTCCAGTACAAGTGGTTCCGAAGAAGTCCGACGTCACAATAGTGAAGAATGAGAATGGGGAACTCATGGCTACAAGGATGCAGAATTCTTGGAGGGTGTGCATTGACTACAGGCGCTTAAACTTGGCCACTCGCAAGGATCACTACCCATTACCTTTCATCGATCAAATGCTTGATCGCCTGTCAGGTAAATCACACTACTGTTTTTTAGATGGTTATACTGGTTATTTTCAGATCCATATTGCTCCAGAAGATCAGGAGAAAACAACTTTTACATGCTTCTTTGGAACGTATGCATATAAGAGAATGCCTTTTGGTTTATGTAATGCACCGGCTACGTTTCAAAGGTGCATGATGAGTATCTTTTCAAATCTTCTTGAGCATTGTATGGAAGTATTTATGGATGACTTTAGTGTCTATGGTGATTCCTTTGACCTTTGTTTGGATAATCTTGCTAGAGTATTAGAAAGATATGCTAGTTCAAACCTTGTGCTTAATTTTGAAAAATGTCATTTTATGGTAAAGCAAGGTATTATTCTAGGCCATGTTGTTTCTAATACTGGTATAGCTGTTGATCCTGCAAAGGTTGATGTTATTGCTGGTTTAACTTACCCCTCCTCTGTGAGGGAAGTTTGTTCTTTTCTTGGTCATGCAGGTTTTTACCGGCATTTTATCAAAGACTTCAGTAAGGTTGCACTACCCCTTTCCCTTCTACTGTAGAAAGACGTAGAGTTTGACTTGAGTGAAGACTGCATGGAAGCATTTGACAAGCTGAAGATTGCCTTGACCCAAGCTCCTATTGTGAGAAGGCCTGACTAGAGTAGGCCGTTTGAGATCATGTGCGACGCATCAAACTATGCGGTAGGAGTAGTGCTGGCTCAGCGCGAAGGTAAGGATCCTTATATTATTGCTTATGCTTCTAAAACTTTAGATGGCACCCAGTCTAATTATATTACCACTGAAAAAGAACTTTTAGCCATTGTTTTTGCTTTGGATAAATTCTGAGCTTATATACTTGGAACCAAAGTGGTAGTATATTCAGACCACGCGGCTTTGAAATACTTATTAGCTAAGAAAGAGTCCAAACCAAGGTTAATCCGTTGGATATTGTTATTGCAAGAGTTTTATTTAGAGATCAAAGATAGGAGTGGTTCCTAGAATTTGGTGGCGGACCACTTGAGTCGCCTAGAACATATTAAAAGTGACTCCACTCCTATCAATGGTGCATTTCCACTTGATAGCTTGCAAGCAATATCTGAGGTGGTTCCTTGGTATGCACCCATAGCTAATTATTTAGTTAGTCGCACCTTCCCTCCAAATTTTCCTAAGCACCAGAAGGACAAGCTCAAGAGCGAGTCCAAATATTACATATGGGATGACCCATATTTGTAGAGATGTGGTGCTAACCAAATAATTAGAAGGTGTGTTCCACAATCCGAAATCTAGTCTATTTTAGAGGCATGCCACTCTTCTGAGAGTGGTGGACACTTTGGTCCTCGAAGAACTGCAAGAAAAATCTTAGACTGCGGATTTTGGTAGCCCACACTTTTTAAGGATGCTAATATTTTCTGTGACTCTTGCCACCAATGCCAAAGGTTTGGAAACATATCCAAGAGGGATGAGATGCCCTAACAACTTTTGTTGTTTTGTGAAATTTTTTATGTTTGGGGTAGTGATTTCATGGGTCCATTTCCAAACTCGAACGGTTTCTTATACATTCTGTTAGCTTATGTTTCTAAATGGGTGGAAGCAATTTCTATCCGTACTGATGATGCTAACGTTATTGTTTATTTTGTTAGGAAAAATATTATTTGTCGCTTTGGATCACCACGAGCAATCGTGAGTGATCAAGGCTCTCATTTTTGTAAGAGAAGAATGACAGGTCTGTTGAAGAAACATGGCATCATTCACAAGGTGGCGACGTCTTACCATCCCCAAATAAATGGCCAAGCCGAGGTGTCTAATAGAGAGATCAAGCGTATACTAGAGAAGATTGTTAAACCTCATAGAAGGGACTGGAGCTCTAGGCTTGGAGATGCGCTATGGGTCTATCGGACAGCCTACAAGACACCCATTGGCATGAGTCTGTTCCGCCTAGTCTAAGGAAAGGCTTGTCACCTTCCGGTAGAAGTGGAACACAAAGCTTACCAGGCTGTGAAGGAATGCAACTCTGGATTGGGAGGAGCCAGAATTGAAAGAAAATTACAACTGGAGGAATTGGAGTGCCTTCGACTAGAAACGTATGAGAACTCAAGACTCTACAAGGAAAAGGTGAAGGCGGTACATGACAAGAACATCAAGAGAAGAGAGTTTAGAGTTGGGGATCAAGTTCTTCTCTACAACTCAAGGCTGAGGTTAATGCCGGGCAAGCTGAGGTCAAGATGGGATAGACCCTACATGTTGGAGAAGGTGGAACCGTACGGCGTTGTCCACCTAAGTCACCCCTCAAGTCCTACCTTCTTCAAAGTCAATGAACACCGCCTAAAGCTGTATCATGGTGTAAAAGTTAAGAACAACAAGGAGCTGGAGATCTTCCTCTTGAAGGATCCAGCAAAGGAAGAGGATTGAGCCTATGGACCGTCCAACTTAAGGATGTTAAAGAAAAGTGCTAGGTGGGAGGCAACCCACCTTGGTATGATCTTCCTTTTTATTAGTTCTATTTTATTTATGTCTGTGTTAATTTCCGAATCTGCATGTTTACCTTTATTTTGAATTATTTTTATAAGTTAAAAAAAAAAGACTCAAACAGAAAGTCTCAAACAGAGAAAATACAAATATTTTAAAAAATAGTGTAAGAAGAAGTTTTAAAATTTTTGGAATTGAAAAACAGGAAACAAGAACATGGAAGACCCAATACCAAGAACAAAAATTGAACAAAGAAAAAAAATATTTTTGAAAAAGTTTTCAGAATTTTCGAAAATTGAGGAAGAAGAAAAAAACATAAAATACTCAAATAAAATAAAATAAAATAAATTACCAGATCTAAGGAGCAAGACAATCTGGCAGTTTGGCCAAACTCAACAATCCCCGACAACGGCGCCAAAAACTTGGTGCGCGTGTACGCAAAACCCACACTGTTTCGTACAACAGCAGTAGTACCAGCAAGTGCACTGGGTCGTCCAAGTAATACCTGAGCGAGTTAGGGTCGATCCCACGAGGATTGTGGCTTGAAGCAAGCTATGGTTGTCTTGCAGGTCTTAGTCAGGTAGAATCAGAAGGTTGTTATGAAGTTAGCTTTTAGGAATTATATGCTGGGAATAGAGTTGAGAGTTGGAGTTGCTTTATCTCTCTGAAGTAACTCTGGTACTACTGTCTTCTTTGCTTGTGAATGATCTTCTTCTATGGTAGGCTGTAAGTGATCAAAACCATTGCCCGTGGTCATTGATATCCTCTGCTACAAGTTGAACATGGCCGTGGCCAGTGGTCGTGATATTCAATCTGACAAAGGGTGAAGCGCATAACAATCCATTCTCTTGGCGATCCTACTCAAAATGCCACAGACAAGGTCGAATCTTCCGGATCAGAGAATACTGCTTCTTTGGATTCTATCCTATACCACAGAGACCCTAATCTCCCCAGAGATCGGCTGAACTGGTGTCTCGAGAAGTCCCCAACGAAATTGTAGATTAACCATCTGAGAGATGTATAAACATAGATGTTGGCTCGTGCTTTTCTTCCAGGTACTCACACGAACCCAAGTAGACGTGGTTGTTTGTCAGGTACGTTCGTCTTAATGTGATGAATAGAGCTAATTGGTTAGATCATCCTGTTCATCAGGATGAAGATCGGAATATACATCTTAGAGTTAGATCAAACACGGATCGAAGAAGAAACAATAGTACTTTTATTAATTCATAGGACTTAGCAGGGCTCCTCCCCTCAACCTAGGAGATTTAGAAACTCATACTGAAAGTAAAAACAATGAAAAACGAAATTAATGGCAGACCTCCCTCAGCGGGAGGTGTAAAAGGTTCTCAGAACTTCCGGGAATCCCCGGGGTGAAAACCAAATATCTAATTACATAAATAAAATCCCTTAAATACTAAACAGATGACTAGTAATGGTAAAACAGTCTATTTAGTGCTAAAATCCACTTCTTGGGCCGATTTGGTGAGTGTTTGGGCTGAGCTTTGATGAGATCTACGTGCTATGAGGCTTTTTGGGTGTGAAACGCCAGCTAGGGGTCCTCTCTGGGCCTTTGGACGCTAGGCTCTGCTCTTTGGGCGCTAGACGCCTGGAAGGGGGCAGGAAGCTGGCATTGGACGCCGGTTTTAGGCCTTCTATTCCGAAGCAAAGTATAAACTATTATATATTGCTAGAAAGCTCTAGAATTCAGCTTTCCATAGCCGTTGAAAGAGCTCGATTTGGACTTTTGTAGCTCCGGAAAAGCTCTTCCGAATGCAGGCAGGTCAGATCTGGACAACTTCTGCAGTGCTTTCTCTGTCTTTGAATTAGACTTCTGCTCCAGCTCCTCAATTTCAGCCATAAAATACCTGAAATTGTCCAAAAATACAAAAACTCATAGTAGAATCCAAAAATATGAATTTAACACCAAAACCTATAAAAACTAAATAAAAACTACTAAAAACTATATGAAAATGATGTAAAAAAGCGTATAAAATATCCGCTCATCAATAGGTGTGAAATCTATGGTATGAGAACGGTTGAGGCTTCGAAGATGCTTCTTCCTTCTGGATCAACTTTTCTCACCATATACTCCAATTTCTGATTGATTCATTCCATGGCAGGTTGTATATGATTAACGCCGGGTCAGCGGTCATCCAATCTGAACGAGGATGAAGCTCTAGCAGTCCATTCACTTGGTGATCCTACTCAAAATGCCACAGACAAGGTCGGATCTTCCGGATCAGAGAACGCTGCTCCTTGGGTTCTAGCCTATACTCCAAAGGCCCTAATTGCCCCGCACCTCGGCTGAACTGATGTCTCGAGAAGTCCCCAACGAAGCTGTAGATTAGCAGTCAAAGAGATGTATAATCAAGCTTGTGGTTCAATGATATCCCATCAAGGACTTACAAGAACCCATGTGGAATTGGGATGACGGTCAAGTTACACTCCCAATCCATTAGGATGAAGAACGAAGATACATTTTAGAATAGAATCAAGCATAGGTTGAATTAGAATAGTGATATTATTAATTCATAAGAATCAGCAGAGCTCCTAACCTTAACCTTAGGAGGTTGGTGACTTATACTGTACATAGAATAGTGTTCGAATGTAAGATACGCTGGAGAGAGCTCCTAAACATGGTTGATTTTCTCCTATATATACTAATCTGCTAACTAAGGATTGCAGAAATAAGATAAGCTAATCTTGTAGTGCAAAAATCCACTTTCTGGGCCCACTTGGTGAGGTTTGGGCTGAGTTTAGAGTGTCTCCACGTGCTAGGACTCCTTAGGGGCGTTGAACGCCAGCTTGGGACTTCTATTTGGGTGTTGGACGCCAGCTACTCCCTTCTGGGTGTTGGACGCCAGGAATGAGGTTAGTGGCTGGCGTTGAACGCTAGTTTTGGGCCTTCATTTCCAAAGCAAAGTATGAATTATTATATATTTTTGGAAAGCTCTGGATGTTAGATTTCCATATCCATTAAGTTCACGCCATTTGGACTTATGTAGCTCCAGAAATGCTCCTTCGAGTGCATGGAGGTCAGATCCTGACAGTATCTGCAATTCTTTCTCTGTCTCTGAATTAGACTTTGCCAAAACTCCTCAATTTCAGCTAGAAAATACCTAAAATCATCATAAAACCCACAAACTCAAAGTAGAATCCAAAAATATGAATTTTACACTAAAACCTATGAAAATATAATAAAACTTAAACAAAACATAATAAAAACTATATGAAAATGATGCCAAAAAGCATATAAAATATCCACTCATCAGACTGCCAGAAGAGGAGCTAAAATGGTGGTGGAAGGGGGCTGTACTTTAGAAAATTAGGTTGCACTGGTTGGTGACACTGTGACACTAGTTGAGGGGGTACATGGGGACGACAACGTGAACGTAGGGGCTGACGAGGGACACAGTGATGGTGCCGGCCATCAAATTGGTGGTGGTGCTAATGCAAACTTAGCTAATAAAGACTTGGGAATCGATACTTTTGGTGACAGAAATCTGCTAGTTCAGAATATGGAAGAGGGCTATGGGGACAGAGAGGACCATATGAGGGAAGAAGGACATGCCAGTGATGATGAGGACAGTAGTAATGAGTGTGAAAGATTGGAAGAGCAACTGTTGGAAAATCAAAGGACCTGAGATTTAGCAAAGAAATAAGGAGCAATGCTATATAATGAAGAAGATGATATTATGGCTATTCTACAAGAATAGAATAAAAAATTGCTCAGAGAAGAAGATTGGCAAAACAAAAGGCTAAAGTAAGACGGAGCAGGCCCAAATGTCACAATAAGGTGTGTACCAATATTTTAAAATGATTGTTAGTTCATGGAATGTTAGGGGGTTAAGGGGTGATAGGAAGATGCGAATGGTGAAAGACCTTAAGAGGAAACATAGGTTGAATATGTTACGCCTCATAGAGACTAAAAGACAGTTAGTGACAAGATTTGATGTTTTAAAAATTTGGGAAAATGGTTGTGCAGGGTGGGAGTATGTGGGGTCTGAAGGTGCATCTGGTGGGTTGTTGTTAATGTGGGATGATGATTTCTTTAGAATGAAAAATTGCTATAAAGGTGACAGATGGTTGTGTGTTGAAGGAGTCTTGTCGGAGAATTCTATTGACTGTGCCATTTTCTTGGTCTATGGTGCGCATTCTAGAGATTAGAAACTTGTTGTGTGGGAGGAATTGAGTTATGTGGCTGGTTTGTTTCAGGGTCCTAGTTGTTTTTTGGGGGACTTTAATGAGATTACACAAGTGGAGGAAAGGCGAGGCTTTGATGGCTTACCTCCGTCGGCGCAAGATTTGAAAGATTGGATAAATGACATGGGTTTGGTGGACTTACCGATTACTGACTGCAAGTTTACATGGTTCAAAGGACGTTCCTATAGCCGTATTGATAGAGTTTTGGTTAGTTTGGAATGGCTGGAGGTATTTTTAGAGATTGCTTAAGATGTGGTCCACGGGGTTTGTCAGATCACTGCCTGATTATAGTGGAAGATAAGAGGCTAAGGGAC
This sequence comes from Arachis ipaensis, assembly GCF_059453495.1. Lineage (NCBI taxonomy): Eukaryota > Viridiplantae > Streptophyta > Magnoliopsida > Fabales > Fabaceae > Arachis > Arachis ipaensis. The sequence continues at coordinate 114,806,233 of NC_142443.1, read as the reverse complement.
GGACCGAGGCCATTCCAAAGTCTAGATTTGTGGTTTACACATGACGGATTTCTAAGAATGGTCAAGGTGGAATTGAGAGGGTTAGAAGAGGTGCAATTCACCGATAAATTGAAGGCTTTGACGGTTCCTTTGGAAATATGGCATAGAGACAATTTTGGTGATATAGACAAGAAAATCATGAAATATGAGGAAGAGATTAAGAAGATTGATGACATCGTCGGTAACGGGACTTATGATGGAATAGTGGAAGCAAGAAGGAAGGCGCTAGTTACTTGCTGCGAGAAATGGTATGTGAGGAAAGAACTACATTGGAAGCAGATGTCGAGGTCTAGGCATGCGAGGCACATGGATAAAAACACGAGATATTTTCACAACTTAGCTTCCGCGAGAAGGAGGAATAACAGAATTGATGCTCTGATTATTAATGGAAGACTGATAAGAAATCAAGCTAGGATCAAGATTGCCATTAGGGAGTTTTATAAGGGTTTATATAATCAAGAGCAGTCTTCTATGGTGGGTTTTAGAGATGGTTTGGTAGAAATGACCAATGAGGAGGATGCTTTGGCTTTAGAGATGGAACTAACACCTGAGGAGGTTAAAGAGGGAGTGTGGGATTGTGAATCTTCCAAGGCTCTAGGAAATGATAGGTACAACATGATTTTCATAAAGAAGTGTTGGGATGAAATTGTTTCTGAATTCACGGCAGCGGTACTGGGCATCTTCCAATCTTCCAGGTTTCCGACAGATGCAAATGTCACATGGGTGGCACTGGCCCCCAAGTTTACTAGTGCTAAGGAAATCAAAGATCTGCGTCTGATTAGCATGTCGGGTCTGTGTATAAGGTAATTTCAAAGATGCTTGGTGCAAGAAATCACAATCACACTTTTGCAATTCCGCACAACTAACCAGCAAGTGCACTGGGTCGTCCAAGTAATACCTTACGTGAGTAAGAGTCGATCCCACGGAGATTGTCAGCTTGAAGCAAGCTATGGCTATCTTGTAACTCTTAGTCAGGATATCAATAATTCTCAGATTTAATTGTAAAAAGTAAAAGAACATGAAATAAATACTTGTTATGCAGTAATGGAGAACAGGTTGAGGTTTTGGAGATGCTCTGTCTTCTGAATCTCTGCTTTCTTACGGTCTTCTTCTTCACACACGCAAGGCTCCTTCCATGGCAAGCTGTATGTTGGTGGATCACCGTTGTCAATGGCTACCATCCGTCCTCTCAGTGAAAATGGTCCAAATGCGCTGTCACTGCACGACTAATCATCTGTCGGTTCTCACTCATGCTGGAATAGGATCCATTGATCCTTTTGCATCTGTCACTACGCCCAGCACTCATGAGTTTGAAGCTCGTCATAGTCATCCCTTCCCAGATCCTACTCGGAATACCACAGACAAGGTTTAGACTTTCCGGATCTCAGGAATGGCCGCCAATAATTCTAGCCTATACCACGAAGGTTCCAATCTTAGATTAGAAACCCAAGAGATACACATTCAAGCTTGATTGCATGTAAAATGGAGGTGGTTGTCAGGCACACGTTCATAGGTGAGAATGATGATGAGTGTCACGGATCATCACATTCATCAGGTTGAAGTGCGAATGAATATCTTAGAATAGAAGCAAGCGTGATTAAATGGAAAACAGTAGTAATTGCATTAATTCATCAAAACACAGCAGAGCTCCTCACCCCCAATCATGGGGTTTAGAGACTCATGCCGTCAAAAATACAATATAAAACGTGTAAAGTGTCATGAGGTACAAGATGAATCACTAAAAGTAGTTTTTATAGTAAAATAGTGACCTATGGTTACAGAAAATGAGTAAGCTAGAATAGTTAGTGTAGAAATCCACTTCCGGGGCCCACTTGGTGTGTGCTTGGGTTGAGCATTGAAGCTTTCATGTGTAGAGACCTTTCTTGGAGTTAAACGCCAACTTTTGTGCTAGTTTGGGTGTTTAACTCCAGCTTTCATGCCAGTTTTGGCGTTTTGACGCCAGAATTTCTATGCTGACTTGGGACGCCGATTTGAGCCATCAAATCTCGAGCAAAGTATGCACTATTATATATTGCTGGAAAGCCCAGGATGTCTACTTGCCAACGCTATTGAGAGCGCGCAAATTGGGTCTCTATAGCTGTAGAAAATCTACTTCGAGTGTAGGGAGGTCAGAATCCAACAGCATCTACAGTCCTTTTTCAGCCTCTGAATCAGATTTTTGCTCAGGTCCCTCAATTTCAGCCAGAAAATACCTGAAATCACAGAAAAACAACTCATAGTAAAGTCTAGAAATGTGATTTTTGAATAAAAACTAATAAAAATATAATAAAAACTAACTAAAACATACTAAAAACTACCTAAAAATAATGCCAAAAAGCGTATAAATTATCCGCTCATCACAACACCAAACTTAAATTGTTGCTTGTCCCCAAGCAACTGAAAATAAAATAGGATACAAAGAATAGAATATACCATGAATTCCAAAAACATATATGAAGATTAGTCTTAATTAGATGAGCGGGGCTGTTAGTTTTTTGCTTCTGAACAGTTTTGGCATCTCACTTTATCCTTTGAAGTTCAGAATGATTGGCATCTATAGGAACTCAGAATTCAGATAGTGTTATTGATTCTCCTAGTTCAGTATGTTGATTCTTGAACACAGCTACTTTATGAGTCTTGGCCGTGACCCTAAGCATTTTGTTTTCCAATATTACCCCCGGATACATAAATGGCACAGACACATAATTGGGTGAACCTTTTCAGATTGTGACTTAGCTTTGCTAGAGTCCCCGATTAGAGGTGTCCAGAGCTCTTAAGCACACTCTTTTTGCTTTGGACCACGACTTTAACCGCTCAGTCTCAAGTTTTCACTTGACACCTTCACGCCACAAGCACATGGTTAGGGGCAGCTTGGTTTAGCCGCTTAGGCCAGGATTTTATTCCTGTGGGCCCCCTATCCACTGATGCTCAAAGCCTTGGATCCCTTTTTTTCACCCTTTCCTTTTGGTTTAAAGAGGTATTGGCTTTTTCTGCTTGCTTTTTCTTTTTCTTTCTCTTTTTTTTTTCGCATATAATTTTTTTCTGCAAGCCTTTTTTATTCACTGCTTTTTCTTGCTTCAAGAATCATTTTTATGATTTTTCAGATCATCAATAACATTTCTCCCTTTTCATTATTCTTTCAAGAGCCAACATTTTTAACATTCATAAACAACAATATCAAAAATATGCACTGTTCAAGCATTCATTCAGAAAAACAAAAAGTATTGCCACCACATCAAAATAATTAATCTGTTTTAAAATTCGAAATTCATGTACTTCTTTTTCTTTTTGCAATTAAAAACATTTTTCATTTAAGAAAGGTGATGGATTCATAGGACATTCATAACTTTAAGACATAAACTTTTAAATTTTATTAATCATGGAATGAAAATAAGACTCAAAAATAAATATAAGAGCAAACCAATAATAGAAGACAGAAAATTAAAAACAGAAAAATAAATGACTCTTAAAATAGATTCCTAATAATAAAGGTTATCACAGAGTTAGGACTCAACAACCTTGATTTTGAGCAGTGGATACTCCTTCAATCTATGGGGTGTTTGGTCCTTCAAGGGAGAGCTTCTGGCGCTTCAGCTCCTGTAGCTCACGCCCCTGCTTCTCCTGTTCCTTAAGCAGCTTACAGAGCATGCAGTTTTGATTCTGCTATTCTTTCTTAAGTTGATCCACAGCTTCTTGCAGCTTGGTGACAGATGCTTCTAGGCGGGTCCGGTAGTCAATTTAAGGGATTTCTGGGAGGAACTCCTGCGCCCTCCTCTTGATAGAGTTGTCTTGCACTTGTTGTCCTTCCATTGACTTCTTGGTGATTGGGTGTTTGATTGGGATGAATTCATCTACTCCCATCCTCACCCCAGCATCTTTACATAGCAGAGAAATTAACCTTGGGTATGCCAATTTGGCTTCAGTGGAGTTCTTGTTTGCAATTGTGTAAATCTCACAAGAAATCAGATGATGAATCTCCACTTCGTTTCCCAGCATAAAACAATGAATCATCACCGCTCTTTTGACAGTGACCTCAGAGCGGTTGCTAGTGGGTAGTATGGAACGCCCAATGAAGTCCAACCAGCCTCTTGCGACTGGTTTGAGATCTCCTCTCTTGAGTTGGTTTGAGACACCTTTTGAATTGGTTATCCACTTAGTTCCAGGGAGGCATATATCCTCTAGAACTTGGTCCAACCCCTTATCTTCTCTCACCATTCTCCTATTAAAGGATTCTGGATCATCTTGTAGTTGAGGCAATTTGAAGACCTCTCTTATTTTGTCCAGATGGAAGTAAATAATCCTTCCTCTGACCATGGTTCGGTAGGTAAGAAAGGCGGTTCCAGTTATTCTCTGCTTATCTGTCAGCCACAGATTTGAATAGAACTCCTGAACCATGTTTCTTCCAACCCTTGTTTCATGATTAGCTAGAATTTCCCATCCTCTGTTTCGAATTTGCTCTTGGATCTCCAGATATTCGTCTTCTTTCAGATTGAATTTAACTTCTGGGATCACTGATCTTAGACCCATTATTTTATGGTAATGGTCTGCATGTTCTTTGGTGAAGAACCTCTCTTGATTCCAAAGACTCTTTGGAGTATTCTCTTTCTTGCCTCTTGAATTGGTTTGTTTTAGGAGCCATGATCTTGATGAGTCTTAGCTCAGTGATCACGGAAAAACACACCAAACTTAGAGGTTTGCTTGCCCTCAAGCAAAAGAAAGGAAAGGGGAGAGAGAGGAGGAGAGGCAAATTCGAATGGTGGAGAGGAGGGGATGGCCGAATGTGTATTTATAAGAGGAGGGGAGGGATTTCGAAAATTTTGAAAGAGATATGACATAGAGATATGATTGGTGGAAGAAAATAAAATCATGATATGAAAAAGATGAGATTTTTAATTGAAAAGGATATAAAGAGGTTAAATCTGAAAATTTGTTTATGCATCTAAGAAATAAGAGATGATATGATGAGTTTGAAAAGATTTGGAAAGAAATTGAAAAGATACTTGAGTTTTTTGAAGAAGATTTGGGAAGGATTTGAAGGTAATTTGAAAAGAAATTTAGAAAAGTGTTGAATTTTTTTTTTTTGAAAATTGATGGTGAATGATGAAAGATTGAAACATGTTTATGCAGAAAATTATGAGTCAAAACATGAAAATTTGAAAAATTTTGAATTGGAAAACAAAATCCTTTCCCCCTGTCTTTCTGGCGTTAAACGCCCAGAATGGTATCTATTCTGGCGCTTAACGCCCATAAGTTGGCCATTGTGGGCGTTTAATGCCCAGCCAGGTACCCTGGCTGGCGTTAAACGCCAGAAATCCTTTGTTATTGGGCATTTTTCTGAATGCCCAGGATGCTGTAATTCTGGCGTTAAACTCCCAGAATGGTACCCATTCTGGCATTTAACGCCCAAAATGGTACCTTTACTGGCGTTAAACGCCCAAAATGCTCCTTACTGGCGTTTTCTTGCCAGGGAGCTCATTTTCTCTGCTTTTTGCGCTGAATCTTTCTATAACTCTGTGAATTCCTTCAATTTTGATGATTAATCTTGAAGAGAATTTATATTAAACTTCTCTAAGTATTAAGTAAAATAAATAACCTGCTAATGGCTGGGTTGCCTCCCAGCAAGCGCTTCTTTATTGTCTTTAGCTGGACCTTGACTGAGCTTTATTCAAGCCTCAGTTTTGAGCATTCTTGCTCAAAATTGCTTTCAAGATAATGTTTGATTCTCTGTCCATTATCAATGAACTTTTTATCAGAATCAATATCCTGAAGCTCAACATATCCATACGGTGATACACTTGTGATCACATATGGTCCCCTCCACCGGAATTTCAATTTCCCGGAGAATAGTCTGAGCCTAGAGTTGAAGAGCAGAACCTTTTGTCCTGGTTCAAAGACTCTAGATGACAGTTTCTTGTCATGCCACTTTTTTGCTTTCTCCTTATAAATTTTAGCATTTTCAAAAGCATTGAGCCTGAATTCCTTTAGCTCATTCAGCTGGAGCAATCTTTTTTCTCCAGCTAACTTAGCATCCAGGTTTAGGAATCTGGTTGCCCAGTAGGCCTTATGTTCCAGTTCCATGGGTAAATGACAGGCCTTGCCATACACAAGCTGGTATGGAGAGGTTCCTATAGGAGTCTTGAATGCTGTTCTGTATGCCCACAGAGCATCCTCCAAGCTTTTTGCCCAATCCTTTCTATGGCCAATTACAGTCCATTCCAGGATTCTTTTTAGTTCTCTATTAGAGACTTCAGCCTGCCCATTTGTCTGTGGGTGATATGGAGTTGCTACTTTATGGCTAATTCCATATCGTACCATAGCAGAGTATAGCTGTTTATTGCAGAAATGAGTGCTCCCGTCACTGATTAGTACTCTGGGGACGCCAAATCTGCTGAAGATATGTTTATGGAGGAATTTCAGTACGGTCTTAGTATCATTAGTGGGTGTGGCAATTGCTTCTACCCATTTAGATACATAGTCTACTGCCACCAAAATGTAAGTGTTTGAGTATGATGGTGGGAAGGGACCCATGAAGTCAATACCCCATAAATCAAACAACTCAATCTCTAAGATCCCTTATTGAGGCATGGCATAACCATGAGGCAAGTTGCCAACTCTTTGACAACTGTCACAGTTACGCACAAACTCTCGGGCATCTCTATAGAGAGTAGGCCAGTAGAAGCCACATTGGAGGACCTTAGTGGCTATTCGCTCACCTCCGAAATGTCCTCCATACTGTGATCCATGGCAGTGCCATAGGATCTTCTGTGCCTCTTCTCTGGGTACGCATCTGCAGATCATTATGTCTGCACATCTCTTAAAGAGATATGGTTCATCCCATAAGTAGTACTTTGCATCTGAAATTAGTTTTTTTGTTTGCACCCTACTATACTCTTTGGGTATGAACCTCACAGCTTTATAATTCGCAATGTCTGCAAACCATGATGCTTCCTGAATGGCAAAAAGTTGCTCATCCGGAAAGGTTTCAGAGATCTCAGTAAGAGGGAGGGATGCCCCTGCTACTGGTTCTATCCGGGACAGGAGATCAGCTACCTGGTTCTCTGTCCCTTTTCTGTCTCTTATTTCTATATCAAACTCTTGCAGAAGCAACACCCATCTTATGAGCCTGGGTTTTGAATCCTGCTTTGTGAGTAGGTATTTAAGAGCAGCATGGTCAGTATACACAATCACTTTTGAACCTACTAAACAGGATCTAAACTTGTCAATGGCATAAACCACTGCAAGTAACTCTTTTTCTGTGGTTGTGTAATTCTTCTGTGCATCATTTAGAACACGGCTAGCATAGTAAATGACGTGCAGAAGCTTGTTATGCCTCTGTCCTAACACTGCACCAATGGCATGGTCACTGGCATCACGCATTAGTTCGAATGGTAATGTCCAGTTTGGTGCAGAGATGATTGGTGCTGTGACCAGCTTAGCTTTCAGGGTCTCAAACGCCTGCAGACACTCTGTGTCAAACACAAATGGCGTGTCAGCAGCTAGCAGATTGCTCAGAGGTTTTGCTATTTTCGAAAAATCCTTTATAAACCTCCTATAGAATCCTGCATGGCCTAGAAAGCTTCTGATTGCTTTTACATTGGCAGGTGGTGGTAATTTTTCAATTACCTCTACCTTAGCTTGATCCACCTCTATTCCCTTGTTTGAAATTTTATGCCCAAGGACAATTCCTTCAGTCACCAGAAATTGACATTTTTCCCAGTTTAAAACTAGGTTGGTCTCTTGGCATCTTTTCAGAACAAGTACTAAATGGTCAAGACAGGAGCTGAATGAGTCTCCAAATACTGAGAAGTCATCCATGAAGACTTCCAAAAATTTTTCCACCATATCAGAGAAAATAGAAAGCATGCACCTCTGAAAGGTTGCAGGTGCATTGCACAGACCAAAAGGTATCCTTCTGTAGGCAAATACTCCAGAAGGACATGTGAATGCTGTTTTCTCTTGATCCTGAAGATCTACTACAATTTGGTTGTAGCCCGAATAGCCATCCAAAAAGCAGTAATAGTCATGACCTGCTAGTCTTTCTAGCATCTGGTCTATGAATGGTAAAGGAAAATGATCCTTTCTGGTGGCTGTATTGAGCCTTCTGTAGTCAATACACATACGCCACCTTGTAACTGTTCTTGTAGGAACCAGTTCATTCTTTTCATTGTGAACCACTGTCATGCCTCCCTTTTTGGGTACAACTTGGACAGGGCTTACCCAGGGGCTATCAGAAATAGGATAAATAATCCCAGCCTCTAGTAACTTAGTGACCTCTTTCTGCACCACCTCCTTCATGGCTGGATTTAGCCGCCTCTGTGGTTGAACCACTGGCTTAGCATCATTCTCCAATAGGATCTTGTGCATGCATCTTGCTGGGCTAATGCCCTTAAGATCACTTATGGACCACCCAAGAGTTGTCTTGTGTGTCCTTAGCACTTGAATTAGTGCTTTCTCTTCCTGTGAATTTAAAGCAGAGCTTATGATCACTGGAAAAGTGTCACCTTCTCCCAGAAATGCATATTTCAGGGATGGTGGTAGTGGTTTGAGCTCGGGTTTAGGAGGCTTATCCTCTTCCTGAGGAATTTTTAGAGGTGCTTTTATTTCCTCTGATTTCTCCAGATCAGGCTGAACATCTTTAAAGATGTCCTCTAGCTCTGATTCGAGACTTTCAGTTGTATTGATCTCTTCCACCAAAGAGTCAATAATATCAATGCTCATGCAGTCATTTGATGTGTCTGGATGCTGCATAGCTTTGACAGCATTTAACTTGAACTCATCCTCATTGACTCTCAGGGTCACTTCCCCTTTTTGTACATCAATAAGAGTTCGTCCAGTTGCTAGGAAAGGTCTTCCTAGAATGAGAGTTGCACTCTTGTGCTCCTCCATTTCTAGCACTACAAAGTCAGTGGGGAAGGAAAATGGCCCAATCTTGACAATCATGTCCTCAATTATGCCTGATGGATATTTAATGGAGCCATCAGCAAGTTAAAGACATATCCGGGTTGGTTTGACTTCTTCAGTCAAGCCAAGCTTTCTGATAGTGGATGTAGCTATTAGGTTGATACTTGCTCCAAGGTCACATAGAGTTGTCCTGGTGCAAGCACCCTCTAATGTGCATGGTATCATAAAACTTCTTGGATCTTGAAGCTTCTCTGGTAAGCTTTTCAGAATGACTGCACTGCATTCTTCAGTGAGAAACACCTTTTCAGTTTCTCTCCAATCCTTCTTATGACTTAAGATCTCTTTCATGAACTTAGCATAAGAGGGTATTTGCTCAAGTGCTTCTGCAAATGGGATCTTTATCTCAAGAGTCCTGAGATAGTCTGCAAAGCGAGCAAATTGTTTATCCTGCTCCGCTTGGCGGAGTTTTTGAGGATAAGGCATCTTGGCTTTATATTCTTCAACCTTAGTTGCTGCAGGTTTATTCCCTACAGAGGTGGTTGGAGAAGCCTTCTTAGAGGGGTTACTATCAGCACTTGCAGGTGTCTGATCCCTCATTGGCGTTTGAACGCCAGGATTGGGTGCTGAATGGGCATTTAATGCCAGCTTCCCACCCTTTTCTGGCGTTTGAACGCCAGAACTGGGCAGGGAATGGGTGTTTAACGCCAACTTTTCTCCCTTTAAACGCCAGAAGTGGGCATCCACTAGGCGTTTAACGCCAATCTTTTACCCTTTTATGGCGTTTGAACGCCAGAATTATTTTTCTCTGGGCTCTTGCTGTCCTCAGAGGGATTTTGGGCAGTGGGTTGGTCATCCTCTGTCAGTTGTTCCTTTCTTGGCTTTCTGCTACTTTGAGCTGATTTATTCAATGTCTTTTCGCTCCTTAATTGGACAGCTTGGCATTCTTCTGTTATCTATTTAGATAGCTGCTGTCTAGTCTGATTTAATTGTGCTTCCATATTCTTGTTAGCATTTTTAGTATCCTGGAGCATCTCTTTAAATTCTGCTAATTGTTTTGTCACAAGGAGTAATTTCTGATTAAGTTCAACAATCTGTTCTTGAGGATTAGGATTAGTAGTTACTGTCCTAGCCTCTTCTTTTATGGAGGACTCACTGCTTGAGTACAGATGTTGATTTCTGGCAACCGTATCTATGAGTTCTTGAGCCTCTTCAATCGTCTTTCTCATGTGTATAGATCCACCAGCTGAGTAGTCTAGAGACATTTGAGCTCTTTCTGTAAGCCCATAGTAGAAGATGTCTAACTGTATCCACTCTAAAAACATTTCAGAGGGGCATTTTCTCAGCATCCATCTATACCTCTCCCAGGCATTATAAAGGGATTCATGATCCTCTTGTTTAAAGCCTTGGATGTCCAGCCTTAGCTGTGTCATCCTTTTTAGAGGGTAAAATTGATTTAGGAATTTGTCTGATAACTGTCTCCATGTTTTTATGCTTGTTGTGGGTTGGTTATTTAACCACATTTTAGCTTGATCTTTTACAGCAAATAGAAATAGTAACAATCTGTAGACATCCTGATCTACTTCTTTATCACGTACTGTGTCAGCAATTTGTAGGAACTGTGCCAGAAACTCAGTAGGTTCTTCCTGTGGAAGACTGGAATACTGACAATTTTGCTGCACCAGGATAATAAGCTGAGGATTTAGCTCAAAACTGCTTGCTTTGATGGGAGGTATACAGATGCTACTCCCATATGCAGCTGTAATGGGGTTAGCATATGACCCCAGAGTCCTTCTGGACTGTTCAATTCCATTTATGTCCATGATGGAGAAAAGAGAATTGATATGAATTGCAAATAAATTATATTTTTAAAATTTTTATTTTATTTAATTAGAAGTAACCGAATAAAATAAAACGAAATAAATGAAAAATAAAATAAAAGTTTCGAAAATTAAGAGAAAAAGTAAAAAGATAAATAAATAATTCGAATGCTAAAATGGCTAATTAATTAAAAAGATTTGAAAAATTCTGGATATGATTTTCGAAAATTAGAAGAAAATGGAATAAAAGCAAATTGAAAACTAAATTAATTAATTAATTAAAAAGATTTTGAAATTAGCAATCAAAAAGATATAATTGGAAATTATTTTGAAAAAGATATGATTGAGAAGATATGATTGCAATTTAATAAAAAAATATATGATTGAAAAGATATGATTGAAGAAATTAAAAAGATTTGATTTTTGAAAAAGATTTGAAAAGATCAATTTTTGAAATTAGAATTTTGACTTGACTAAAAAAAGATATGATTTTGAAAATCTTTGGCTAATTTAATGCAAAATTTCGAAATTTATGAGTAAAATAAGAAAAAGATATTTTTTTATTTTTTTTTTAAATTTTAATGAGGAAAGAGAAAAACAACAAATTACACTAAACTTAGAAATTTTAGATCAAAACAAAGAGAATAAATAAGAAAATTTTGAATGTCAAGATGAACACCAAGAACACTTTGAAGATCAAGATGAACACCAAGAACAAATTTTTGAAAAGTTTTTAAGTAAATAAAAGCACAAGGGACACCAAACTTAAAATTTTTAGAAAATCAAACACAAATTTTCAAAAATTTGAAGGAAAACACAAAGAAGACACCAAACTTAAAATTTTTAAAGATCAAGAAAGAACTAAGAACATGCAAATTCGAAAAATTGAAAGAAAATAAAAGCATGCAATTGACACCAAGCTATGGCTATCTTGTAACTCTTAATTAGGATATCAATAATTCTCATATTTAATTGTAAAAAGTAAAAGAACATGAAATAAATACTTGTTATGCAGTAATGGAGAACAAGTTGAGGTTTTGGAGATGCTCTGTCTTCTGAATCTCTGCTTTCCTACGGTCTTCTTCTTCACACACGCAAGGCTCCTTCCATGGCAAGCTGTATGTTGGTGGATCACCGTTATCAATGGCTACCATCCGTCCTCTCAGTGAAAATGGTCCAAATGCGCTGTCACCGCACGGCTAATCATCTGTCGGTTCTCACTCATACTGGAATAGGATCCATTGATCCTTTTGTGTCTGTCACTACGCCCATCACTCGTGAGTTTGAAGCTCGTCATAGTCATCCCTTCCCAGATCCTACTCGAAATACCACAGACAAGGTTTAGACTTTCCGGATCTCAGGAATGGCCGCCAATAATTCTAGCCTATACCACGAAGGTTCCAATCTTAGATTAGAAACCCAAGAGATACACATTCAAGCTTGATTGCATGTAGAACGGAGGTGGTTGTCAGGCACGTGTTCATAGGTGAGAATGATGATGAGTGTCACGGATCATCATATTCATCAGGTTGAAGTGCGAATGAATATCTTAGAATAGAAGCAAGCGTGATTGAATGGAAAACAATAGTAATTGCATTAATTCATCAAAACACAGCAGAGCTCCTCACCCCTAATCATGGGGTTTAGAGACTCATGCCATCAAAAATACAATATGAAACGTGTAAAGTGTCATGAGGTACAAGATGAATCACTAAAAGTAGTTTTTATAGTATACTAGTGACCTAGGGTTACAGAAAATGAGTAAGCTAGAATAGTTAGTGTAGAAACCCACTTCCGGGGCCCACTTGGTGTGTGCTTGGGCTGAGAATTGAAGCTTTCACATGTAGAGACCTTTCTTGGAGTTAAACGCCAGCTTTTGTGCCAGTTTGAGCGTTTAACTCCAGCTTTCATGCCAGTTCTGGCGTTTTGACGCCAGAATTTCTATACTGACTTGGGACGACGATTTGGGCCATCAAATCTCAGGCAAAGTATGGACTATTATATATTGCTGGAAAGCCCAGGATGTCTACTTTCCAACGCAATTGAGAGCGCGCCAATTGGGCTTCTGTAGCTCCAGAAAATCCTCTTAGAGTACAGGGAGGTCAGAATCCAACAGCATCTGCAGTCCTTTTTCAGCCTCTGAATCAGATTTTTGCTCAGGTCCCTCAATTTTAGCCAGAAAATACCTGAAATCATAGAAAAATACACAAACTCATAGTAAAGTCCAGAAATGTGATTTTTGAATAAAAACTAATAAAAATATAATAAAAACTAACTAAAACATACTAAAAACTACCTAAAAACAATGCCAAAAAGCGTATAAATTATCCGCTCATCAATGCTCATTAGGAAAATGAGAGAAATTATGCTAGGGATAGTAGGTGAGATGTAGAGTTCATTTGTCAAGGGTTGGAAAATTCATGATAGGGCTCTTATCGCATGCGAAACGTTTCAGTGGATCAAACTGAGGAAGAAGGAAGCGGCAATAATAAAGTTAGACTTCCAAAAAGCATATGATAGAGTTAAGTGAAATTTTGTTGACCTTGTGTTGCAGAAGATGGGATTTGGACAGAAATTGAGGGGATGGGTTATGGAGTGTGTCAGTATGTGTTCTATGTCAATTTTGATAAACGGCTCGCCGTCTAAGCCGTTCAAGATGGAAAGGGGCCTGCGACAAGGTGATCCTCTGTCTCTATTTCTATTTCTACTGGTTGTTGATGTCCTACATAAGATGATTGGAGAGGCTGTCAGAAATGGATGCATATCGCCATTGTTGGTTGGGAGAGATCATATTGAGTTGTTATATCTTCAGTTTGCAGATGATACTATTTTGTTCTGCCCTACCGAGGAAGAGACCATCAAGAATTACAGGAGGATGTTTCGTTGCTTTGAGTTGATGTCATATTTAAGTATTAATTTTGATAAATCTAGCTTGATTTCTATTAACTGTGGTGAGCAGTGGGTACAACATATGTGTAGTGTGTTGGGCTGTAAGCAAGCCACTTTTCCAGTTAAATATATGGGGATCTCACTAGGTGCAAACCCAAGGCTGATTAAGACATGGAAGCCAATAATAGACTAGGTGGAGGAGTAGCTTAGCCTCTGGAAAGCCAAGGCAGTTAATAAAGTTGGTAACTTGGTGCTTATCAAATTTGTGTTGAATAGTCTTTCGGTTTATTATTTGAGCTTGTATAAGATGCTGAAGGTTGTTGCAGAGAAACTGATTTCCTTGTAGAGAAGATTTCTATGGAGTAAGGAGGATGGAAGGAATGGTATGGCCTTGGTTAAGTGGGAGGTAGTGCAGGCTCCTAAAAGATTAGGCGGGTTGGGAGTTGGGGATGCTATGATTCGCAACACAGCTCTTTTGTTTAAGTGGTGGTGGCGATTCTCTAAGGAGGAGCATATGTTGTGGAAGAGGGTGGTCTGCTCATATAATAACCTGAATCTAAATGAGCTTTTGTCCTCCTAGGATTTACCTGTTCAGGACGGTCCATGGAAGGATATTTGTCAGTTACAGTTTAAGAATCAAGAAGTTAGGCAGAAGATCATTACTGGTTTGTCTTTGAAGGCGGGTGATGGGAGACGTACTCATTTTTGGAAGGATGTTTGGATTCATGAAGGTTGTCTGAAAGGTCGTTTTCTAAGACTCTTCTCAGATTCAAACTAAAAAGGATCAGTGATAGGGGTCTGTGGGTTTTGGGATCGGTTAGTTTGGATATGGAACTTCCAATGGAGGTGAGAACTATTCCAATGGGAGTTGGATCTAGTGAACAACCTTCACCATACTTTGAGACTAGTCAAACTTGCATATGGCAGAGAGCATAGAGTTGTGTGGAAATATGATAAATAAGGTATTTTTTTCTACTAACTCATTTGAGCAGGTGTTGCAGGTGGAAATGGTTTTGGAGGATATATCAAGCTATGGCTTTACTAGGACAATTTAGAAAGCGCTTGTTCCACCTAGAATGGAGTTGTTTGTTTGGTTATCTTGACTGGCAGGGTCAATATAAAGGAGAGACTGAGTCGGTTTGGGGTTATTTACCAAGATGATACTTTATGTGTTTTATGTAATAGAGGTGTTGAATATGATCACCACTTGTTTCTTGGCTATAACTTTTCGTGGCAGGTATGGTGTGCTTGGATATCATATGTTGGTATGTAATGGGCTTGTCCGGGTACGGTGAAGGAGCATTTTGAAATTTGGACAAAAATATCAAATAGGAAAAAGGAACACAAGAGATGGATGGTGTGGTTTTGAGCAATCATTTGGAACATATGGTTGGAATGAAACTGGAAGATTTTTCAGAATGAAGGAAAAGAGGTTGTGGAGATTATCAACTTGTCTTTTCTGAGCTACAAGGAGTGGTTAGGTGCAAATCCCATTTGTTGTTGATGGCAATACCGGAGATGACAATGGGATATCTACATTTGTTTCGGTTGCTTCACTTTTTTGGTTCATTTGTTTGTTTGTTTTTCCTATGCTGCAGTCCTTTGTGCTCCACTTTTTGGTTGAGCTTCTCTTTCAAAAAAAAAAAAGAAGCACTATTCCAAACACAATGATGAGTGTTTTGTACAGACGTTGGATATTAGTATTTGGATTTTGGTGGGTGCATATAGATTTAGTTGTCGATGTTTTTGCCTAATTTAAAATCAGCAGTTCTTTGAAAAAATTGATGGTATGGTACAATTTTTTTTTCAACTATGATTGTCATAAGCCATTTTTTACATCTTCGTATTCTAAGGTTTTGAGCAAATCTTTTTGCATAAGTATCTTTTTCATTCTCAACAATCATATTATGCAATATAATATAGGCTTTCATTATGTTTGTAAGGCTGGACCATGTATAATTGCAGAGCATCCTTGCAACACTTCGAATGCTCTCTCCAGGTCCCTTTTTTTTTACCCTTTTCGGTATTGTGCAAATAACTTGCACTTCTTTCCTTATACTTTTGATATTGATTTGACAAATGTCGTCCATTTAGAATAAATATCATCTACTAAATAATATCTCATAGTATAATTATTATCATTGATAGTGTAATTTACTTTCGGAGCATGATTATTTAGAATATTGAAAGATAGTGTAAAATAAAAATTCGAAAAGATTGAAAAAATTGTGATAATAAAAAAAGTGTTAGTAATATTTGAGTAAAGGAGCTTTCTTCGATGGGAAAAGAATAATCTGGGCCTTGAAGGACCAGGTTGTAAACTCAAATTATCAAAAATACATGGGTTGGTTCATAAATAAAGTAGAGTAACGATTGAGAGAAATTTGGAAAAAGTATAGAATTTCTTATTAAAAGAAAGCACCAAAATCCATTAACAGGTAGGGTTAAGTTGGGTTGGGGGTCACTAGCAAGCTTTGTTTGGAACCCATAGAAGGAGACAGTGCTTTACGATAGAGGAGATCGAGTGATTGAACAGCGCGGAAGTATAGATCGGGATCTGGCCAATTTAAGGTTCCCTATAAGGGAGGTAATGGATCACATAGGGCAGCTAGAAACGCAGGTACGTTGTGTCGATGACGTTGAGTTATTTACGGTTCGATAATGTCGATGACGTTGAGTTATTTATGATTTTTTGTTGTGCGATTTATGTTGATGTGGCTCATTGCTTTGAGCTTTGGCGCAACAGCTCTGATTCTACAAGCCACCACCTTTTATGGATGAGGTTGAGGAACAGAGCAATGAAGAAGAGTGTGGGAGCGATAAGGTTGTTTCCCAAGTGGGATTTCTTGAATCAGCCACACCAGTGGCTCAGAACGCTGAAAAGTTCAGACCAAAGAGAGCTGCTGTTTTGATCTGCCTCTTTGAAGGGGATACGAGTGATCTTAGGATTATACTTACTAAGCGCTCTTCAAAGCTCTCCTCTCACTCCGGTAGGTCCTGTATTTTTTGGGAGTGTTGTTTGTTTGCAGGTCAATTGTTTGAGAAATTATCTCAAGGAGATTAATTTTGAATTTTTGTTATGGTGATCATATGATATGGTAGAGGAAGGGGATAAGGATGATGGGGACACTTCAAAGAGAGAGGTAAAGGAGAAAATTGGGTTGGACCCTGAACCTGTCAATGTTGTTACTATTCTTGAACCATTCTTGTCTAAGGTATATTTGACGGCGGAAAATTGCCGATTAAGAATTTGATATAGAAATAACGTTGTGAATACAGTTCTTAACCGACGAAAACTCCGCTTATTAATTTAGAAAGAATTGTCACAAATTGAGAATAAATTTCTGGGAGTAGAATTCCCAGGTCGTCTCCCAACGAGTTGACAAAAGAGTACTATTTTATTGGTCAGGAATTTTCCGAGAAATTTTAGAGTTGGAGAACAGAAAAGTAAATGATTATAAATTAAAGCAATGAAAATTAACAACAATTTTTATATATTTGAAATAAAAAGCCTTGACTAGGAGAAGATTAATTGGAAGTTCTATCCTTGTTGAATTTTCCCAAGTGTAATAGCAAGAGGTTGTTGTTTTCACTTAGTTAACCTTTACCGAATAAAGGAAAGTCAAGTAATTGAGCTAACTCTAATTCACAAGTCCTAATCCTCTCCTATGGAAGGATTAGCGTTAGTGACTAGAGAGCTAACCAACAACTTCCAATTTCCAATTACACTTGAGTATTCCAACTCAATGGTCTCCTTTTAATCAACTCCCAAGTCAAGTTGGGAGTCTACTCCATTGACAGGAATTCTATTTTCATAAACCATAAAAGGGAATAAAAAGAAGACATGAAAATTTAAATAAAATAATAACAGAAAATTAATTAAAGGTAAAAATAATTCTTTGCATTAATAAATTCCAAAATCAAAGATATCCATATGTAAATCTGAACAGGGTGAATGGGTGATTAAAAGGGTAAGAAAATAAGGAAACAAACTAGAATGATAGAAACTTCAACGGAGTAGTAACTCTTCTCAATATCCAAATCCAAAGCATAAAACTCTAAAACTATGAATATGAAGAACCCCAGAAGAAGTGGTGATTTTTTCTCTCTAAGATTCAAAACTAAAACTAAAACTGTGTAAAAGTGAATGTGTGTTGAGCCTCTGCTTGTCCCCTGGCTCTAGCCTGTGTTTCTGGGCTAAAAACTGGGTCCAAACTTAGCCCAAAATTGCCCCCAGCGTCTTCTGAGATTTCTGCACGTGGCGCACATCACGCGTACGCGTCAGTCACGCGTACGCGTCGATGGTCTTCTTCGCATGTCACGCACACGCGTCAGGTACGCGCACGCGTCGCTGTGGAAAGCTCCAAGTCACGTGCACGCGTGAGCCATGCGTGCGCGTCGATCCTCGCTGGTTATCTCCTTTATTTCTTGTGCTCCTTCCATTTTGCAAGCTTCCTCTCCATCCTCTAAGCCATTCTTGCCCTATACAGCCTGAAAACACTTAACGCACGGATCACGGCATCAAATGGTATAAAGGGGAATTAAAATACACAATTTAAAGGCTTAGGAAGCAAGTTTTCAACCATAGAACAAAATTGGGAAGGAATTGTAAAATCATGCAAATTGTATGAATAAGTGTGCAAAGACTTGATAAAAATCACTCAATTGAGCACAAGATAAACCATAAAATAGTGGTTTATCAGTGTTATTTTATTTGATACTTGGATAATTTGATAGACAGATCCCTGGCTTTCTTGTGTTTTTAAAGCAAAACTGTGTATTCTCCAATTGTGTGTATTCTCCAATTGTGTGTGATTAAGATGTTAGCTATAGAATTAGGACACTTTTAAGAGAATGTTGAATTTTGGTTTTCATAGGTCACTGATTGGTAAAATTCAGGGTTCTTGATTTATTTTAATTATGCAATGGTGCACGAAATTGTGATTGTTTATTCCTTGGTAACGGCGCCAAAAACTTAATACAAACGTTCATAATCTTAGTTCTTTTTCACAACTTCGCACAACTAACCAGCAAGTACACTGGGTCGTCCAAGTAATAAACCTTACGTGAGTAAGGGTCGATCCCACAGAGATTGTCGGCTTGAAGAAAGCTATGGTCACCTTGTAAATCTCAATCAGGAGGATTCAAATGGTTATGAAGATTTGATAATTAAAATATAAAATAAGATAGAAATACTTATATAATTCATTGGTGAGAATTTCAGATAAGCGTATGGAGATGCTTTTGTTCTGAACCTCTGCTTTCCTACTGCTTTCGTCCAATCATTCATACTCCTTTCCATGGCAACCTGTATATTAGGCATCACCGTTGTCAATGGCTACATCCAGTCCTCTCAGTAAAAATGGTCCAAATGCACTGTCACCGCACGGCTAGTCATCTGTCGGTTCTCGATCATGCTGGAATAGGATCCAGTGATCCTTTTGCATCTGTCACTACGCCCAGCACTCGCGAGTTTGAAGCTCGTCACAGCCATCCCTTCCCAGATCCTACTCGGAATACCACACATAAGGTTTAGACTTTTCGGATCTCAAGAATGGACGCCAATAATTCTAGCCTATACCACGAAGACTCTAATCGTAAATCAAGAGGCTAAGAGATATGCATTCTAGCTTGCTTTCATGTAGAACGGAAGTGTTTGTCAGGCACGCGTTCATAAGTGAGAATGGTGATGAGCGTCACATAATCATCACATTCATCATGTTCTTGTGTGCGAATGAATATCTTAGAGAAGAAATAGGCTTGAGTTGAATAGAAAAATAGTAGTACTTTGTATTAATTCATGAGGAACAGCAAAGCTCCACACCTTAATCTATGGTGTGTAGAAACTCTACCGTTGAAAATACATAAGTGATAATAAGGTAGACATGGCCGAGTGGCCAACCTCCCATGGAGGTCTAGAGATCTAAAATGATAAAAAGATCAAAAGATGATCCAAAGATCTAAATACAATAGTAAAAAGTCCTATTTATACTAAACTAGTTACTAGGGTTTACAGAAATGAGTAAATGATGCAGAAATCCACTTCCGGGCCCACTTGGTGTATGCTTGGGCTGAGCATTGAAGCTTTCACGTGTAGAGGTCTTCCTTGGAGTTAAACGCCAGTTTGTAACTTGTTTCTGGCGTTTAACTCTGCTTTGCAACTTGTTTCTGGCTTTAAACGTCAGAATAGGGCAGAAAGCTGGCGTTAAACGCCAGTTTGCGTCGTCTAAACTCAGGAAAAGTATGGACTATTATATATTGCTGGAAAGCCCTGGATGTCTACCTTCCAACACAATTAAGAGCGTGCCATTTGGGTTTCTGTAGCTCCAGAAAATCCACTTTGAGTGCAGGGAGGTCAGAATCCAACAGCATCTGCAGTCCTTTTTCAGCCTCTGAATCAGATTTTTGCTCAAGTCCCTCAATTTCAGCCAGAAAATACCTGAAATCATAGAAAAACACACAAACTCATAGTAAAGTCCAGAAATGTGATTTTAATTTAAAAACTAATAAAAATATACTAAAAACTAACT
Source organism: Arachis ipaensis (assembly GCF_059453495.1). Taxonomy (NCBI): domain Eukaryota; kingdom Viridiplantae; phylum Streptophyta; class Magnoliopsida; order Fabales; family Fabaceae; genus Arachis; species Arachis ipaensis. Next base: position 114,786,057 of record NC_142443.1, on the reverse strand, counting down.
AAATCATACTAAAAACTATGTAAAACCAATGCCAAGAAGCATATAAATTATCCGCTCATCACAACACCAAACTTAAATTGTTGCTTGTCCCCAAGCAACTAAAAATCAAATAGGATAAAAAGAAGAGAATATACTATAAGTCCCAAAATATCAATGAAACTTAGCTCCAATCAGATGAGCGGGACTAGTAGCTTTTTGCCTCTGAACAGTTTTGGCATCTCACTTTATCCTTTGAAGTTCAGAACGAATTGCATCTATAGGAACTCAGAATTTAGATAGTGTTATTGATTATTCTAGTTCAGTATATTGATTCTTGAACACAGCTACTTTATGAGTCTTGGCCGTGGCCCTAAGCACTTTGTTTTCCAGTATTACCACCGGATACATAAATGCCACAAACACATAATTGGGTGAACCTTTTTAGATTGTGACTCAGCTTTGCTAAAGTCCCCAATTAGAGGTGTCAAGGGTTCTTAAGCACACTCTGTTTTTGCTTTGGACCTCGACTTTAACCGCTCAGTCTCAAGCTTTTCACTTGACACCTTCATGCCACAAGCACATGGTTAGGGACAGCTTGGTTTAGCCGCTTAGGCCAGGATTTTATTCCTTTGGGCCCTCCTATCCACTGATGCTCAAAGCCTTGGATCCCTTTTACCCTTGCCTTTTCGGTTTAAGGGCTATTGGCTTTTTCTGCTTGCTTTTTTTATTCTTTTTCTTTCTTTTTTTTTCGTCTTCTTTTTTTTTTTCGCAAGCTTTTCTCTATTCACTGCTTTTTCTTGCTTCAAGAATCATTTTTATGATTTTTCAGATCATCAAATAATATTTCTCCTTTTTCATTATTTTTTCAAGAGCCAACAATTTTAACATTCATAAACAACAAATTCAAAAGACATATGCACTGTTCAAGCATTCATTCAGAAAATAAAAAGTATTGTCACCACATCAAAATAATTAAACTAGTTTCAAGGATGAATTCAAAATCATGTACTTCTTGTTCTTTTGTGATTAAAACATTTTTCATTTAAGAGAGGTGATAGATTCATAGGATATTCATAGCTTTAAGACATAGACACTTAAATACTAGTGATCATGTAGTAAAGACACAAACATAAATAAAACATACGGCTCAAAAACCGAAAAACAGAAAAATAAGAACAAGGAGATTAAGGAACGGGTCCACCTTAGTGAGGGTGGCGTCTTCCTCTTCTTGAAGAACCAATGGTGCTCTTGAGCTCCTCTATGTCTCTTCCTTGTCTTTTTTGCTCCTCCCTCATAGCTCTTTGATCTTCTCTAATCTCATGGAGAATGATGGAGTGCTCTTGGTGTTCCATCCTTAGTTGTCCCATGTTGGAACTTAATTCTCCTAGGGAGGTGTTGATTTGCTCTCAATAGTTTTGTGGAGGGAAGTGCATCCCTTGAGGCATCTCAGGGATTTCATGGTGAGGAATTTCCTCATGCTCTTGTTGAGGTCCATGATCTCTTGTTTGCTCCATCCTTTTCTTAGTGATGGGCTTGTCCTCATCAATGAGGATATCTCCCTCTATGTCAATTCCAGCCAAATTGCAGAGGTGGCAAATGAGGTGAGGAAAGGCTAACCTTGCCAAAGTGGAGGACTTGTTAGCCACCTTGTAGAGTTCTTAAAGTATAATCTCATGAACTTCCACTTCCTCCCCAATCATGATATTATGGATCATGATGGCCCGGTCTACAGTAACTTCAGACCGGTTGCTAGTAGGAATAATTGAGCGTTGGATGAACTCCAACCATCCTCTAGCTACAGGCTTAAGGTCCGGTCTTCTCAATTGAACCGGCTTGCCTCTTGAGTCAACTTTCCATTGAGCTCCTTCCACACATATATCCATGAGGACTTAGTCCAACCTTTGATCAAAGTTGACCCTTCTAGTGTAGGGGCGTGCATTTTCTTGTACCATTGGCAAGTTGAACGCCAACCTTACATTTTCCGGACTGGAATCTAAGTATTTCCCCCGAACCATTGTAAGCCAGTTCTTTGGGTTTGGGTTCGTACTTTTATCATGGTTCTTAGTGATCCATGCGTTTGCATAGAACTCCTGAACCATTAAGATTCCGACTTGTTGAATAGGATTAGAGAGAACTTCCCATCCTCTTCTTCTAATCTCTTGTTGGATCTCCAGATACTCACTCTTTTTGAGCTTAAAAGGGACCTTAGGGATCACCTTCTTCTGGGCCACAACTTCATAGAAGTGGTCTTGATAGACCTTTGAGATGAATCTCTCCATCTCCCATGACTCAGAGGTGGAAGCAATTGCCTTCCCTTTCCTCTTTCTTGAGGTTTCTCTGGCCTTAGGTGCCATTGATGGTTATGGAAAAACAAAAAGCAATGCTTTTACCACACCAAACTTAAAAGGTTTGCTCGTTCTCGAGCAAAAGAAGAAAGAAAGTAGTAGAAGAAGAAGAAAATGGAGGAGATGGGGGGAGAAGGTGTATTCGGCCAAAGGGGAGAAGTGGTGGTTGTAATGTGTGAAAATGGAGTAGTGTTGAGGGGTTTATATAGGGGTAGGGGGGAGGGTAGGTTTCGGCCATCAGGGTTAGGTTTGGGAGGGAAAAGAATTTGAATTTTGGAGGTAGGTGGGGTTTATGGGAAAGAGTGGATGGATGTGAGTGGTTAAAGGTATTTAGGGAAGAGGTATGGAGGTAATTGGTGAAGGGTATTTGGGGAAGAGAGTTATGAAAAGGTGTGAAGAGGAAAGAAGAAGAGGTGGGGTAGGTGGGGATCCCGTGGAGTCTACAGATCCAGAGGGGTCAAGGACTTAGCATCCCTGCTCCATTTAGGCGTGCAAAACGCCTTTAGAATGCATGTCTGGCGTTAAACGCCAGCTTGCTGCTTGTTTCTGGCGTTTAACACCAATTCCATGCTCTGTTCTGGCGTTAAACGCTAGTCTGGTGCTTGTTTCTGGCGTTTAACGCCAGCTTGATGCTTCTTACTGGCGTTTAAACGCCAGTAAGCTCTTCCTCCAGGGTGAGCTATTTTTAATGCTGTTTTTCATTCTGTTTTTGATTTTTCAGTATTTTTTGTGACTTCACATGATCATCAACCTAAAGAAAACATAAAATAGCAATGGAAAATAAATAGATATAATTAAATAACATTAGGTTGCCTCCCAACAAGCGCTTCTTTAATGTCAATAGCTTGACAGTGAGCTCTCATGGAGCCTCACAGATGTTCAGAGCATTGTTGAGACCTCTCAACACCAAACTTAGAGTTTGGTTGTGGCCTCCCAACACCAAACTTAGAGTTTGACTGTGAGGGCTCTGGTTGACTCTGCAGTGAGAGAAGCTTTTCATGCTTCCTCTCCATGGTTACAGAAGGAGAACCTTGAGTCTTAAATACAAGGTAGTCCTCATTCAGTTGAAGGAAAAACTCTCCTCTGTCCACATCAATCATAGTTTTTGCTGTGGCTAGGAAGGGTCTTCCAAGGATGATGGATTCATCCTTATCCTTCCCAGTGTCTAGGATTATGAAATCAGTAGGGATGTAAAGGTCTTCAACCTTTACTAACAAGTCCTCTACTAATCCATAAGCTTGTTTCATTGATTTGTCTGCCATGTCTAGTGAGATTCTTGCAGCTTGTACCTCATAGATTCCCAGTTTTTCTATTATAGAGAGTGGCATGAGGTTTATCCCTGACCCAAGGTCACACAGAGCCTTCTCAAAGGTCATGGTGCCTATGGCATAAGGTATGAAGAACTTTTCGGGATCCAGTTTCTTCTGAGGCAATGTCTGCCTTATCAATGCACTTAGTTCATTGGCGAACAAAGGGGGTTCATCCTCCCAAGTCTCAGTACCAAATAACTTGGCATTCAGTTTCATGATTGCTCCTAGATACTTAGCAACTTGCTCTTCAATGATGTCTTCATCCTCTTCAGAGGAAGAGTATTCATCAGAGCTCATGAATGGCAGAAGGAGGTTCAATGGAATCTCTAGGGTCTCTGTATGAGCCTCAGATTCCTTTGGTTCTTCAAAGGAAAACTCCTTATTGGTCAGTGAATGTCCCAGGAGGTCTTCCTCACTAGGATTCACGTCCTTCTCCTCCTCTCTAGGTTTGGCCATACCAAGTAAGGTTATGGCCTTGCACTCTCTTTTTGGATTCTCTTATGTATTAATTGGGAGAGTACTAGGAGGAGTTTCAGTGACTCTTTTACTTAGCTGGCCCACTTGTGCCTCCAAATTTCTAATGGAGGACCTTGTTTCATTCATGAAACTTAGAGTGGCCTTAGATAGATCAGAGACTATATTTGCTAAGCTAGATGGATTCTGCTCAGAATTCTCTGTCTGTTGCTGAGAGGATGATGGAAAAGGCTTTCCATTGCTAAACCTGTTTCTTCCACCATTATTAAAGCCTGGTTGAGGCTTTTGTTGATCCTTCCATGAGAAATTTGGATGCTTTCTCCATGAGGAATTATAGGTGTTTCCATAGGGTTCTCAGGATCATAAGCTTCTTCTTCAGAAGATGCTTCTTTAGTACTGTTGGATGCAGCTTGCAATCCATTCAGACTCTGAGAAATCATATTGACTTTCTGAGTCAATATTTTATTCTGAGCCAATATGGCATTCAGAGTATCAATTTCAAGAACTCCCTTCCTCTGAGGCATCCCATTACTTACAGGATTCCTTTCAGAAGTGTACATGAACTGGTTATTTGCAACCATGTCAATGAGTTCCTGAGCTTCTGCAGGTATTTTCTTTAGGTGAATGGATCCACCTACAGAATGGTCCAATGACATCTTTGATAATTCAGACAGACCATCATAGAATATATCCAGGATGGTCCATTCTGAAAGCATGTCAGAAGGACACTTTTTGGTCAGTTGCTTGTATCTCTCTCAAGCTTCATAGAGGGATTCACCTTCTTTCTGTTTGAAGGTTTGAACATCCACTCTAAGCTTGCTAAGCTTTTGAGGAGGAAAGAACTTGGCTAAGAAAGCCGTGACCAGCTTATCCCAAGAGTTCAGGCTATCTTTAGGTTGAGAGTCCAACCATATTCTAGCTCTGTCTCTTACAGCAAACGGGAAAAGCATAAGCCTGTAGACCTCGGGATCAACCCCATTGGTCTTAACAGTATCACAGATATGCAAGAATTCAGTTAAGAACTGAAAAGGATCTCCTGATGGAAGTCCATGAAACTTGCAATTCTGTTGCATCAGAGAAACTAATTGAGGCTTTAGCTCAAAATTGTTTGCTCCAATGACAGGGATTGAGATGCTTCTTCCATGTAAGTTAGAATTTGGTGCAGTGAAGTCACCAAGCATCTTCCTTGCATCTCCACTATTGTTATTATTTTCGGCCATGTCTCCTTCTTTTTCGAAAATTTCTGTCAGATTTTTTCCAAAGAGTTGTGCTTTAGCTTCTCTTAGCTTCCTCTTCAGAGTCCTTTCAGGTTCAGGATTAGCTTCAACAAGAATGTTCTTGTCCTTGTTCCTGCTCATATGAAAAAGAAGAGAACAGAAAAGAAAATATGAAATCCTCTATGTCACAGTATAGAGATTCCTTATATGAGTATAAGAAGAGAAGAATAGAAGAAGGAAAAGATAAGAATTCGAACACAGAGGAGAAGAGTGAGTTCAAATTTTTGAGTGAAAGAGGGATGTTAGTAGATAAATAAATAAATAGAAGGAGATGAGAGGGGGAAGAATTCGAAAATTAAATAAAATAAAAATATTTTTGTTTTTATTTTAAACATTAGTTATAATTCAAAAATACGAAAAGGAATAAAATTAAAATTAAAATTTAAAATAATTAGTTAATGAAAAGAAATTTTGAAAAAGAGGTTAGTGATTTTCGAAAATTAGAGAGAGAGAATTAGTTAGGTAGTTTTGAAAAAGATAAGAATCAAACAAGATAAGATTAATTGAAAAAGATTTTGAAAATCAATTTTGAAAAGGTAAGAAGTTAGAAAGGATTTTGAAATTGATTTTGAAAAAGATGTGATTGAAATTTATTTTGAAAAAGATTTGAAAAAGAAATTTAAAAAGATTTGATTTTGAAAATTAAAGTTGATTACTTGACTAACAAGAAACAAAAAGATATGATTTTAAAATTTAAAGATTGAACCTTTCTTACTAGGCAAGTAACAAACTTAAAATTTTTGAATCGATCATATTAATTGTTAGCATTAATTTTGAAAATATGAAATAGAAATAAGAAAAAGATTTTGAAAATAAATTTTGAAAATTTCAAAATTATGAAAGAAAAATAAAAAAGATTTGATTTTTGAAAAAGATTTGAAAAAGATAGAATTTTTAAATTAAAAATTTGATTTGACTCATAAGAAACAACTAGATTTTAAAATTTTTTGAAAAAGTCAACTCAAATTTTCGAATTTTATGAGAAGAAAAAGGGAAAGATAATTTTTTTATTTTTGAATTTTTAATGATGAAAGAGAAAAACAATGAAAAGACTCAAAACATGAGAATTCAAGATCAAAACACATGAGGCATGCAATAACACTTTAAATGTCAAGATGAACACCAAGAATACTTTGAATGTCAAGATGAACACCAAGAACTTGTTTTTGAAAATTTTTAAGAAAAGAAAAACATGCAGGACACCAAACTTAGAAATTTTCAAATTTTAGACACTAACAAATTGAAAATGCATATGAAAAACAAGAAAAGACACAAAACATAAAAATGCAAAGATCAAACAAAGCAGATTATCAAGAACAATTTGAATATCAATGAAGAACATTTGATGAATTTTCGAAAATTAAAGGGAAATTAAAACATATGCAATTGACACCAAACTTAAAAATTGACACTTGACTCAACAAGAAACATAAAATATTTTTGGTCTTATGATTTTAAATTTTTTTTTTGGATTTTTCAAAAATTAATTGGAAAAGAAAAATAAGGACTTCAAAATTTCTAATGAGAATTCCAGGAATCATGCAATGTTAGTCTAAAGCTCCGGTCCAAGAATTAGACATGGCTTACTAGCCAGCCAAGCTCTCAGTGAAAGCATCGGTCCAAAACACTAGACATGGCCAATGGCCAGCCAAGTTTTAGCGGATCATTACATACAACAGCTAAATTGCTGAGAAAGACAAAGAAGCTCTTCTAAGGATAGTTAAAAGCTCGGTCTAAAAGATTAGACATGGCTTAACAGCCAGCCAGGATTCAACATATCTCATAAAACTCTAGAATTCCTTCTTAAAAATTCTGAAGAACATAGAATAATTTATTTTTTTATTTTTTTCGAAATTAAAAATAATAAAAACAAAAGCATAAAATAAAAATAAAATTACCTGATCTGAGCAACAAGACGAACCGTCAGTTGTCCAAACTCGAACAATCCCCGGCAACGGCGCCAAAAACTTGGTGCACGAAATCGTGATTGTTCATTCCTTGGTAACGGCACCAAAAACTTAATACGCACATTCATAATCTTAGTTCTTTTTCACAACTTCGCACAACTAACCAGCAAGTACACTGGGTCGTCCAAGTAATAAACCTTACTCATCCCACGGAGATTGTCGGCTTGAAGCAAGCTATGGTCACCTTATAAATCTCAGTCAGGCGGAATCAAATAGTTATGGAGATTTGATAATTAAAATATAATTAAAATATAAAATATGATAGAAATACTTATGTAATTCATTGGTGAGAATTTTAGATAAGCGTATGGAGATGCTTTTGTTCCTTCTGAACCTCTGCTTTCCTACTGCTTTCGTCCAATCATTCATACTCCTTTCCATGGCAAGCTGTATATTGGGCATCACCGTTGTTAATGGCTACATCGCGTCCTCTCAGTGAAAATGGTCCAAATGTGCTGTCACCGCACGGCTAATCATCTGTCAGTTCTCGATCATGCTGGAATAGGATCCAGTGATCCTTTTGCGTCTGTCACTACGCCCAGCACTCGCGAGTTTGAAGCTCGTCACAGCCATCCCTTCCCAGATCCTACTCGGAATACCACAGACAAGGTTTAGACTTTCCGGATCTCAAGAATGGCCGCCAATAATTCTAGCCTATACCACGAAGACTCTGATCATAAATCAGGAGGCTAAGAGATATGCATTCAAGCTTGCTTTCATGTAGAACGGAAGTGTTTGTCAGGCACGCGTTCATAAGTGAGAATGGTGATGAGCGTCACATAATCATCACATTCATCATGTTCTTATGTGCGAATGAATATCTTATAGAAGAAATAGGCTTGAGTTGAATAGAAAAACAATAGTACTTTGCATTAATTCATGAGGAACAGTAGAGCTCCACACCTTAATCTATGGTGTGTAGAAACTCTGCCGTTGAAAATACATAAGTGATAATAGGGTAGACATGGCCAAGTGGCCAGCCTCCCATGGAGGTCTAGAGATCTAAAATGATCAAAAGATCGAAAGATGATCCAAAGATCTAAATACAATAGTAAAAAGTCCTATTTATACTAAACTAGTTACTAGGGTTTACAGAAATGAGTAAATGATGCAGAAATCCACTTCCAGGCCCACTTGGTGTGTGCTTGGGCTGAGCATTGAAGCTTTCACGTGTAGAGGTCTTCCTTGGAGTTAAACACCAGTTTGTAACTTGTTTCTGGCATTTAACTCTGCTTTGCAACTTGTTTCTGGCGTTTAACGCCAGAATAGGGCAAAAAGCTGGCGTTAAACGCCAATTTGCGTCATCTAAACTCGAGCAAAGTATGAACTATTATATATTGCTGGAAAGCCCTAGATGTCTACTTTCCAACGCAATTCAGAGCGCGCCATTTGGGTTTCTGTAGCTCCAGAAAATCCACTTTGAGTGCAGAGAGGTCAGAATCCAACAGCATCTGCAGTCCTTTTTCAGCCTCTGAATCAGATTTTTGCTCAAGTCCCTCAATTTCAGCCAGAAAATATCTGAAATCACAGAAAAACACACAAACTCATAGTAAAGTCCAGAAATATGATTTTTATTTAAAAATTAATAAAAATATACTAAAAACTAACTAAATCATACTAAAAACTATGTAAAAACAATGCCAAAAAGCGTATAAATTATCCGCTCATCATGCAACTAGATGATTTCCAGTATAATAGTAATTGTTAATTAATGTTAATGTGATTATTGTCTTATATAATAATTGCTTCATAAGATATTGATGTCTGCGTAACTCTAATGAGTGGTTAATGGGTTGATAATGAGATACATCTCCTTTGTTATGATTGAGGGGTTATGATTCAGTTCTAGTTCAGTCGTTATTTCTGAAAATAGAAATCTATAAATGATATGCTAGAGGTCCTCATTTCTATGCATATATCATTTCACTAGTTAGTATAATCACTAGCTATTGTTATTTAATCTGTAACTTCACTGGTCAGAGGCACACACTCATCCTTGCACACGACCACATTGAGGTGAAAGCTACCTACACCAGATTTAGTGGCAGACGAGACGGTAGCTTTGGGATCATTTCCGGAGGTTGGGCAGACTTTGCTAGTCTGTGCAAATTCAAGTCCGGAGGTGTTGGGGTGTTCGGGGTCGTCTCAATTGAGCCGTCACAATACTGTAGGTCCGATGTCGCGATGAAGCTGGAAGCTGATCAATCTTGCTATCCTTTTCTTATTAATCAGACTAGTATTTTGTGGATTATGTTGCTATATAACCTTTTAGGAATTCCGTTACCTGATGTACTCATTTTGCTCAAACAAGACACTATGGTTTTTGATACACTATTACTATTAAGGGTATGTTTGGCAAACAAGTTGAAAAGGATAAAAGTGCGTTTAAGTTCTTTGAACGTTGTTCTTTCATATTTGACAACTTTTTTTCTCTGAACGCAGACGTAATTTTGTATCCTAAAAACACGTTCACTTGAAGCAAGAAATTATAGCTTCTGTGTTCACTTAACGTGCATTTAGGTTTGTTGCTGGTCATTATTGGTTTTAATAATTTCTTCCAATTTTTTTTTTATCATTTTTAATACTTTCTTTCATATCATTTTTATACTTTCTTTCATATTTTGATTTTTTATTTTTTAATTAAATTTTTTATTGTAATTTTGTTATAATATGAATTATTAATTTTATTAAAAATGATAAAGTAAATAAAAAAACTCATCATACATAACAATAGAGTCATAAGTAATAAATTGTTATCGTCCAAAATAATACTAAATAAAAGAATACTGAGAATATTAAAACAAGTATAGAATATTTTTTTATTTGATATTGTAAAATTTATCATTGTAATTCTTATACACGGTTTATTATTCAATTTTTTTTTATAATATGTATTATTGTTTCTATTAGAAATGATAAATTAAAAACAAAATTAATTATAAATAATAATAAAAATATAACTAGTGAAAAGTTAGAACATAAAACGATAATAAAAATAAGATTACTGAGAGTACTTAAAAAGAGTACTAAAATATGTTATTTTATATGTTATTTTTAATTTAATAAATAAATATTAATTTTTATTATAAAAAAAATATTTAAAAAATTGTCAATTGTTATATGTTATTTTTAATTTTATAAATAAATATTAATTTTTATTATAATAGTAAAAAATTATAACATACTAAAATAGAGTATTATAAAAAGAGTTATGCTATGTGTACACTAAAATCAGTCACCAAAGTTAGCCACCAGTATAAAAATACATGCTGGAATACAAATACACATTGAAAATAAATTAAGTCACACATATATTTATACACAAATACATTGGTGGCTAATTTTAGTGGCTGATTTTGGTGTACAAATAGCATTTTTGCTATAAAAAATACTATATAAAACAAAGAGTTATGCTACGTGTACATCATAATCAGCCACCAAAGTCAGCCACAGTGTAAAATACATGCTCAAATACAAATATACATTGAAAATGAATTAAACAACACATATATTTATACATAAATACATTGGTGTCTGATTTTAGTGGCTAATTTTATTGTACAAATAGTATTTTTAGTAAAAAAAAATACTAAAAGAAGTATAAAAAGGATTAAATATATTTAAAAAATAACATTATAATTTAATATTATATTTTTTTAGTCATTAACTAATTATCTATCTAAAAGTGATTTTAACCAATATTATCCAAACAATATTCATTTTATCAAAATCAATTTTAGTATAAAATTGCCAAACATAAATCATGTTGGCATAAACTCACTTTTACCCAAAATTAATTCTACAAAATCACTCTCATTCAAACTCCAGTTTGACAAACGTCAATCCAAACAAACACTAAATCACCTATGCAGGTGGTTTGTTTACTAACAATATTAATGGCTTTTACTACAGCCTGAATCGCGTTCCAACTTTCCTACTGATACTCAATTCCATCTTCAACCTTCTTTAATTACACTAATTATTATTTGTTTACTTCGATAGTGTTTTCCATTATAAATTTTCTATAAAGCCATCTCTTTTAAATTTGGTGTAAATTCAAATTACAATAACTTAAAAAAGACCTACAAATATTTTACATATACCAAGTCCCAAATTATTACAATTCTTGAAATCACTTGGGATTTATTATAAACTCTTTTTCATCTCCTTCAAGTTTTTTTAGAAAAAAATCATATGTCAATGTAGAAGATAAAGTTGTACATGAGGATATGGGTTTCATTAAAATATGAAGTAGTGTTTGGTCATTAAAATATGGAGTAGTTTTTCAGTTGACTATAGGTAGTAATTCAGGCTGTTTTTTGGAGATATGAATTTGTATTACAGTATTTTTTGGGTGGGATGTAGGTGTATCCCATGTTGCAAAGTCCAAAAAAAAAAAACAAACCAATTCGTCCAAAAAAAAAACAGGTCATTAAATAGTTGGTCCAACCAAACCAACTTGGACCAGTCTGCAAATACATTAAACTTTGGATTAAAACTAGCATTTTCAACAATTGTTGTACGAATGTCATTCTAGCCCTTCATTTAGCATCTTGTTCCATGGTCTTTCAAGGTCTTGAAAATACTTTCTCCACCAAAGACATTTCCTTGAGTAAAAGAGTATGATTTTGCAATGATAATATTTTGTCAATATTATTCTCCTGAATTTCAATTTAATTAGTTTTAATTTTTGTATGAATTAAAAGACACCTCACATATTGTGATTGACCTCTTTTAAAATGGGAATTATTCTTTTAGACAGAAATTGGAGAGCCTGATAACTTGAGCTAGGCCTCACAAGTTTTCATCCAATGATTTCTTTTGTCATACATCTTACCATACACACTTCTTCTCTAATGATTGAGTCCTCACTTTTTTTCAGGTCAACACAGGCCTTTGGCTCAAAAACCAAAAATACTAAAAAGCAATTTCTTGGGGCATGAAAACCTCTTCAACATCATTAGTTAATAATCTATCTAGTTCTACTGGCAAATTATCTAGAAATTTAATGCCTCTCTAAAACTGAAAGCTTCTCCTTGCAAGCCAATTTGCACAAGCGTTCGCTTCTCTGTAGCAATGTTGGAACTTCAACTCCCAAATTCTCTTATGGTGTTCTATAATTCCTCTGACAATGGGATCGTGAGATTTGTTCTCTCTGATGGCTCTCCTAATTCTTTCAATGGCTTCACTTGAATCAGCTTCCACGATAAGTTTGTGCATTCCCAGATCCCATGCCATTCGGATCCCATGAAGAATCCCTCCCAACTCTACTTTTGTCGTGTTGCCTTTCTTCAGGTGAGCTATAAATCCACTGATCTACTCTCCTTTTCTTGATCTAATTAATCCACCACATCCTATATATTGGCTTTGTTCTTGTATTAATACATCTATATGTAATTTTACCTACCCAATTTGTGGAGAATCCCATTCCATTCACTCAAATCTTGATCCATGAAGGCTGGGACAGCTGAACCATAAGAAAGAAAGAAATCAAACCTAGAGCAAATAAAGATTCAAGCCCAAGTCGGTGATCACTCTCAAACCCATCTCTCTTCAACCTAGTTACTAACTGGGTAAACAAAATTCAATTCATTTGAATCCTTTGTTCACTTCCACCGAACACAATCTCTCTTTACTCTCTCTTCTTTTTCTTCCCTATCACATAAAGTCACTAAACCAAGAAAGAAGAAAGAGGAAATATCCGAAGCTAGGACTCGACAAAGAATCAAAAGCTTGTTTCCAATTTCAAGTAAGAAGAAGGGCTACAACAGAGAAGCAAATCCCATTCGGACAGAGCATCTTCAAAGGTTATTTTTTCCATTCGTGCTTCAACAACAAATCGTGAAAAAATCTGCTGAGCTTCAAGCACAAATCAAGCAACCATGGAAAATAAGAAGTCAATGGTGCTCTTCCTTGAATCCATGGCCCAAAACCAAACTTGGAGCCAAAGAAAAAATTTACAGTCAAGATAAAAGGAACTTGAAGAAAAAGGGTAAAGAGAAAGGTATATTGCATGTCAAAGATTCGACATTCTCTCTTTCCACTGACTACGCCACTGCAAGTTCTGATGAAGGAGGATGAAGACAAACCAAGTGTTGAACTTGGTTCAAGCCTTGGAGGCTTCACTCTTCTATAATAATAGTGAACAACCAAGGCTTGAGTAAGAGAGTAGAACAGAGCACTTGGTTCAGTTCTCATAACTTCCTAAGCTATTCTAAATTCTTCTCCTTCATGGTTATCATTTTATTTTTCTTTTTCTCATTTTAGTCTATCTGTGTCTCATTGAAAAAAATTCAAACATGGTGAGGTTTGTAAGAAAAAGCCAATGAGTAATACAAAGTAGTGAGCTAAACTTGGAGAAAAAGCCATAGTTATCTCAGAATTTTTTGTATGTATTTATGTTTTGTGTCATGATCCTGTGGGGATTCTCTTACAAGTTGGCTTAGCACTTTACTATTAAAAACTTGGTTTGAGTCCTAGTCAAGTTTAGATTGGGTTAGAATCTGCACTTGTCCTAGATAGGATTGGATAGAATCCTAGGAAGAATTGGTGATTGTAATCTGTTGAAAAATAGTAAAAATTCTATCATGATTGTGATGGAGACTGGACGTAGGCTACATTACACTGGGTAGCCAAACTAGGATACATCCATGTGTCTTTCTCTATTTCTGGTTCTGAAATTCAGGAGACAAATTAAAAGTATCTCCTAACGTGATAAGAGACAAAAACAAAATATCTCCTAAGTTCTCTTGATGAAAGTTAAAGTTAAAAGCCAGCTAAAAGAAGTCCATGATTTAACCCTCCTTCTCTTAGCCACTGATAACCATCAATTGGTATCAGAGCTTGGTCTCAAAGAGATCAAACTTTGTAGTTTGGAGGAAAGATCCTGGTGGCTAGCAACAATGGTTCCAATATAGTGGCTTACACTTTGACGGAAGGGCAATCAAATAACAGACCTCCATTCTTCAATAGAATGAACTACAATTATTAGAAGGAAAGAATGAAGATCTTTGTTCAATCGGTGGACTACAACATATGGAAGATCATCATGAACGGTTCCCAAGTCCCAACCAAAATAGGAGCAAATGGTGTAGTTGTTCCCAAGATGGAAGCCAAATGGAATGTTGAAGGCAATAAGAAAATAGAGCTCAACACTAAAGTTGTGAACATGCTTAATTGTGCAATCAGCTTCGAGGAATACCGGAAGGTATCAAGGTATAATACGGCAAAGGAAGTCTAGGATAAGCTCCAAGTCACACACAAAAGAACTATCCAAGTGAAGCAAACTAGAATAGACATGTTGTGTAAAGAATATGAGATGTTCTCTATGAAGAAAGAAAAATCTATTGATAAAACGTTCGAAAGATTCACCGCCATCATCAACGGCTTAAATGCTATGGGATTACTCACCCTGATGTTGTGCTAGTGAGAAAAGTCCTGAGAAGTCTCACTAAAAAGTGGGAAACTAAGGCTATAGTCATAGCCGAGAGTAGTGGCATTATTCAAATGACTTATGATGAACTGAGATGAAAATTACTTGCTTTTAAAATCACTCACTTGAAAAATGATGCAAAAAATAAAGGAGTTGCTTTAAAATCTTTTACTGAATCACTGGGTGATGATTCATCAAATGATGAGTTTGTGCTTTTTGCCAAAAAACTCAGAAGAATGATGAAACTAAGAGGAAGGAGCAAGGGAAGCAGTTTAAAAAGACCAAAGAAGGATTTAAGTAAAATTATCTGCCACAACTAGAAAGAAGCAGGACACTACAAGTTTGACTGCCTTAAACTGAAGAAGGAAGATAAAACTCACAAAGACAAGAAGAAAGGGCTTATGGCCTCTTGGGAAGATCTAGAAAATGATTCAGAAGAAAACGAGGATTCAGAAGAAAGTTCTCAAGCCTGTCTCATGAACGATCATCACGAAACTGAAGAGGTAATTTTTATTGAACCCTCTAATGAAGATCTTCATCTCATGATTGATCATCTCACTAAAAAATTAACAATTTTTCTAAATCAGTGTCATGATCTTGAATCAACAAATGACATCCTAAAAGCTGAAAATGCTTTTCTGAAAGAAAAATTAAGGGAAGTTGAAACCATTGTTGATCTTATTGAAGAAAATAAGCGGCTTAAGGCTGAACTTAGTGGTTGTGAGAAATAGCATTCAATGATTACATACTTAAACTATTTTGAAAAAAATGATAGATTGCATAAAGAGGTTAAAAGTTTAAAACAAGATCTATCCAAGTTTGCTCAAAGTTCTGAAAACTTAACTAACTTATTGGCAAGTCAAAAACCTCTTTATGAAAAGGCTGGTTTGGATTTTTATGATAAATCTGAAATTGTTTTTGATTGTTCAAAATTTGGAAATGTGGCCTCCATTTCTAATGACATCAGATTTCAAAACCCAAATCTCCTAAAAAAATGGCAACCTAAAAGACTTTGTCATTTATGCAATCGGGATGGATATTTTTCTATTCAATGCTTTATAACTGAAAAACTGATTGGTGATAAAATCTACAAAATAGTTGGCAACTATAATGGTCTTGGCCAAAAGAGATGGTTTAACATTAAAAGATCCAAAAGGATTTGGATACTTAAAGTCACTTAAGAACTTTTTGCAGTTTTGCCTAGCATCCAAAAGGAAAGACAACATGTGGTACTTAGACAATGGATGCTCTAGGCATGTGACTGGAAAGTTTACATTTTTCATCAAGCTAGACAAGTATGATGGAGATTTCGTAACTTTTGGCGATAATGGTAAAGGAAAGATAGTGGCCAGAGGTAAAGTAGGTAAAAGTTTATCTTCTTTCATTAGTGATGTTTTTCTTGTTGACGGATTGAAACACAATTTACTAAGCATTAGCCAATTATGCGACCTAGGATACCTGGTTGTCTTTAAAAAATTGGATTGCTTAGTCATTTGTGAAAAATCCAATGAAGCTATGTTTGAAGCAAAAAGGTGCAATAATGTGTATGGACTTACTCTAGAGGAACTAAAAGAACAAAATGTGGCATGTTTTACTTCCATGAAATCTGAAAAATGGTTATGGCATAAGAAATTAGGATATGCAAGCATGTACCAAATTTCTAAACTTATAAAGAAAAACTTTGTTAGAGGCATTCCCAACATAAAATTTGATAAAGACATCACTTGTGATGCTTGTGAATTGGGCAAACAAACCAAATCCTCTTTTAAGCCCAAGGATGGAATCACTACTAAAAGGCCATTTGAAATGCTACATATTGATCTTTTCGGTCCTACTAGAACTCAAAATTTAGGAGAAAAATATTATAGTTTAGTAGTGGTTGATGATTTCTCTAGATACGGATGGGTTCTTTTCTTAGCTCACAAAAATGAAGCTTTCCATGCTTTCTCTTCTCTTTGCAAAAAGATTCAAAATGAAAAGGATTAAAAATTGATTCAATAAGAAGTGATCATGGGAAATAATTTAAAAATTAATATTTTGAAATATTTTGTGATAAATTTATAATTTCTCACAATTTTTCGTGTCCTAGAACTCCCCAACAAAACGAGATTGTTGAAAGGAGAAATAGAAGTCTCCAAGAAATGACTAGGGCAATATTTTGTGAAAATGAAGTTCCAAAATTCCTTTGGACAGAAGCTATAAACACAGCTTGCTATATTTTAAACAGAACCATCATTAGAAAAGGGTCAAAGAAAGCTCCTTATCAGCTATGGAGAGGAACACCTCCAAATCTCAAGTACTTTCATATATTTTGATGCAAATGTTTTGTGTTAAACAATAAAGATAATCTTGAAAATTTTGATCCAAAATCTTATGAAGCTATGTTTGTAGGATACTCAACCACTAGTAAAGCATATAGAGTTTATCTCAAAGAACATAGAACCATAGAGAAATCCATACATATTTCATTTTGTGACACTAACATCATTCCAGGTTCTGTCATAGAGGATAATGTAGGAACTGAAACTGAATTGAATCCAAAAGAGAATCAAGAAAATGATAAACCAGTCCCAAATCTGTGGAAAATGCTAGTTCTGACTCTGCAGTTCAGAATGCAGGAGATAATTTGGTTTTGTCTCCTGATGAAGCAGGAGATTCCAGAACTGTGAGTGCTGCTAAACCAAGTCAAAGCCAAACTGAAATCCCATCACAAAGGCCTAAAGAGTGGAAGTTTTTGAAAAACTACTCTCATAGGTTCATCATTGGAGATCCATCCCATGGAGTCATCACTAGATCCTCAAGTAAAAAGAAAGCTGAAATCAACAAGCTTGCTTTGCTATCCCAAAAACTATGTAAGAAGCACTTGAAGACCCTTCTTGGGTTAAAGCTATGGAAGAAGAGTTAGGCCAATTCGAAAAAAATGAGGTTTGGACTCTAGTACCTTACCCAAATGGCAAAAAGGTAACCGGCACCAAATGGATCTTTAGAAACAAATTGGGTGAGAATGGTAGTGTAATTCGAAATAAGGCTAGATTAGTGGCCCAAGGGTATGATCAAGAAGAGGGCATTGGCTTTGATGAGTCATTTGTTTAGGTGGCTAGAATAGAACTAATAAGATTATTGCTTGCCTATGCTGCCCACAAAGGTTTTAAATTATTTCGAATGGATGTCAAATGTGCCTTTTTGAATGGATTTATTGATAGAGAAGTATAGGTAGCTCAATCCCCAGCTTTGAAAACAAAAAGTTTTCAAACCATGTTTTTATACTTACAAAAGCACTTTATGGTTTGAGACAAGCTCTTAGAACTTGGTATGAAAGGCTTAGTTCTTTCTTGTTATAAAATGATTTTTAAAAGGGTACTATGGACACTACTCTATTCATTAAAGAATCTAATGATCATCTTGTTACTTGTTCAAGTGTATGTAGATGACATTGTGTTTGGATAGGGTAATAATGTCTTGTGTGAAGATTTTGGAAAACTAATTACTAGTGACTTTGATATGAGTATGATGGGAGAACTTACAGTCTTTCTTGGACTTCAAATCAAACAAACTCCTAGTGGAATCTTTGTACACCAAGGTAAATATGCCAAAGAATTGGTGAAGAAATTTGGTTTAGAAAACTCCAAACCAATGAGCACTCCTATGCATCTAAATACTAAACTTGACAAGGATGAGAAAGGGAAAGATGTTGATGAGACACGGTATAGAGAAATGATCGGATTTCTTATGTATCTAACATCCTGTAGATCGGATATAATTCAAAATATGGGTGTGTGTTCTCGTTTTCAATCTCATCCAAAAGAATCACATCTTTCGGCTGTTAAACGAATCATTAGATATATTAAAGGCACATCTGACCTTAGTTTATGGTATGCTAGAACTAATGATTTTTGTGTAGTTGGGTATTATGATGTAGATTTTGTGGGTGACCGTGTGGATAGAAGAAACACTTCAGGGATGTGTTACTTTCTTGGGCAATCCTTAAATGTTTGGTCAAGTAAAAAACAAGCTACTGTTGCTTTATCCACTGCTGAGGCCGAATACATATCAACCTCCTCATGCTGTTCACAATTAATTTGGCTCAAAACTCAGCTTGTCAA
Source organism: Arachis ipaensis (assembly GCF_059453495.1). Classification (NCBI taxonomy): domain Eukaryota; kingdom Viridiplantae; phylum Streptophyta; class Magnoliopsida; order Fabales; family Fabaceae; genus Arachis; species Arachis ipaensis. Next base: position 114,767,170 of record NC_142443.1, on the reverse strand, counting down.
TTACAAACTGAATATTAATAGTATTCTTTTACTTTGTGATAACATGAGTGTCATAAATATCTCTAAAAATCCTGTGTTGCACTCAAGAACAAAGCACATTGAGGTTAGGCTTCATTCTATAAGGGAACATGTGCAAAAGAAAACTATTGATATTCAATTTGTAAAATAGGAGGATCAATTAGCTGACATCTTCATAAAATATTTGTCTGAAGATAGGTTCTGTAAACTAAGAACTGCTCTGAGAATGATCGATATCAAATCTGTCGAATAATTGTGGCTAATGTTTTGCCAATCATTTTTGTCTCACAGGTCGCAGGGAGACGAAACTGGAAAAATGATGAACTCCTCTATAAGGCTTGAACAAGGCCCAGAAATCTTCTGAGACATGAGCTTGAAATAAGACTCAAAGTGGTCACGAGTGATTTTTCATCACCATTGGGCCTAAATGAGACAAGCTTTGTGTAATGAAATGGGCCTCATACTTGATCATTAAATTATGAAAATTAAAATTTTGGTTCTTTTTCTCTTTCTTCTCTAGTTCAAGTCATATCAGTCAGTTATCTTTCAAATCCATCTTGTTATGTCATTTCAAAAATTGCATATTTTTTTGAATTTCAAAATTTTTCTTGAAACCCATTTTATTGAATAAACTCATGTTTTCAAGAGAATTTTTCATTGTGCATTAAAGACGGTTTCTTAATCAAGAAAACCTCTCTCTTCTCCACTACTCCACTACGTCGTTCTCTCTCTCCTCTATTCACTCTCCTCTTTTTCATTATGAAAAAGAAGGTTGCTACTAGAAGAGGCACTTGCACCAATATACCTCCTCGCAACCCCATCATTCAAAGCAACCTCAATCACACACTCACATACACATTCATTCTCATTCATCTTCATCACAGTCACCTCAATAGACGGAATCTATGGAAAGAAAGACCATTCATCCTAGGGCTTCTTCAGCACAAAAGGGGGCCGAGTCATCTCGGGCTAAGGGTGGAAAAGGAAAGTGTCTCATGCATGAAGAAGATCATCTACCATCTCCTCCTCTACGCTCTACCCCATCATCCTTCAGGTCATTCCGTTCCGTCAAACTGTCCCTCCAAGGGCTCCAGAAGACCTATTCTCAAACTTACCAGGGAACCTCCTAATATTGTCTCCCTTGACTATAAAACCAAATTTGGTAAACCTTCTCACTCTCATTATGATCTTCTTCGCTTTTCTTCTTGTATGGATTATGAGTTTCACAAATAAGTTCTTTCAAATCGTCCTCTCTGTTCTACCTTTGTTGTTGACCTTGAGGCTCTAGCTGAAAAAGGAATTGATTTTAAAGTTAACTTTGATCTTTTGAAATGAAAAAACATTTTCAAGATTCAAAAACTAATTTTTTGGATTGCTTAGTGACATTCTTTCTGCAGGTTCCCTCCTTGATGACAAAAAGGGGAGACAATGAGTTGAAAAATGGGCTGCTAAAAATAACTACCTCTGTTTTGAATGTTTTGAACATGAGAAAAGGAACAAAGACAAATGAATTGAAAATGGGCTAATAAAAATGTTTGCCTCTACTTTGAACTTGTGAAAACTCATGTTTCTGTCTCATGGAAAGTTTTTGTCCCATGGCTGCCTATGTTCTGTTTTGAATGGCTGCCTCTGTTTTGAAAAGATGAGAACTCATATCTGAATGCTTTTGTCTTATTCTTTGATATTTGAATTTTGAGAATATTAGCTCTAATCTGTGATTACTTTGAGTTTGATTCATAAGGCTGATTAATGATCTTTTGAAAAGCCTTGCAAAAACCAAATAGGTTGTGATGTTTTAGAATTGTTTGCAAATCTATTGATTGCTTGGAAGTGTTTCCACATGTTGTTAAAAACAAACATTTAGGGGGACCTTAGTGATCAAAGGAAAGGGGGAGCTTCATATTAAAGAAATCATCAAAAGGAAGTTTCTTATCCTCAATCTCTTTCAATTCATTATTTTAATAATGTTTGTCATCAAGAGGGAGATTGTTGAGTTTGAAAAACTAAAACTTGATTAAAGTAATGATCAAATATTATTGGCTTATTATGAAATTGGTTGTATGATTGTAATGTGCAGAAATTAATTTGAATTGAAACAGGCCCAGTAAGCAAGCCCACAAACACAAACACATTGGCTAACACAAATCTCAACCATACCATTTCATTCACTCAAATCTTGATCCATGAAGGCTGGGACAACTGAACCATAGAAAAGAAAGAAATCAAACCTAGCCCAAATAAAGATCCAAGCCCAAGTCGGTGATCACTCTCAAACCCATCTCTTTTCAACCTATTCACTAACCGGGTAAACCAAATTCAATTCATTTGAATCCTTTGTTCACTTCCATCGAACACAATCTCTCTCTTCTCTCTCTTCTTTTTCTTTCCTATCACATCAAGTCACTAAACCAAGATAGAAGAAAGAGGAAAGATCTGAAGCTAGGGCTTGGCGAAGAATCAAAAGCTTGTTTCCAATTTCAAGTAAGAAGAAGGACTACAACTAAGAAGCAAATTTCATACGAACATAGCATCTTCAAAATTTATTTTCCCCACTCATGCTTCAACAACAAACCGTGAAGAAATTTGTTGAGCTTCAAGCACAAATCAAGCAACCATGGAAAATAAGAAGTTAATGGTGCTCTGCCTTGAATCCACGGCCCAAAACCAAACTTGGAGCCAAAGAAAAAATTCACGGTCAAGATCAAAGGAACTTGAAGAAAAAGTTTGAAAGTTAAAGGTATGTTGCATGTCAAAGATTCGGCCTTCTCTCTCCACTGACCACGCCGTTGCAAGTTCTGATGACGAAGGAAGAAGACAACCCAAGTGTTGAAATTGGTTCAATCCTTGAAGGCTTCACTCTTCTATAATAAGGGTGAACAACCAAGGCTTGAGTAAGAGAGTAGAACAAAGCACTTGGTTTGGTTCTCATAGCTTCCTAAGCTATTCTAAGTTCTTCTCCTTTATGGTTACCATTTTGTTTTTCTTTTTCTCAGTTTAGTCTGTCTGTGTCTCATTGAAAAAAAGACAAACATGGTGAGGTTTGTAAGAAAAAAGGCAGTGAGCTAGATTTGGAGAAAAAGTCATAGTTATCTCAGAAATTTTTTGTATGTATTTCTGTTTTGTGTCATGATCCTGTGGAGATTTCCTTGCAAGTTGGGTCAGCACTTTGTTGTTGAAATTTAGGCTTGAGTCCTAGTCAAGTCCAGATTGGGTTAGAATCTGGACTTGTCCAAGATAGGATTGGGTATAATCCTAAGGAGAATTGGTGATTGTAATCTGTTGAAAAATAGTGAAAATTCCATCATGATTATTGTAACACCCTAATATTCAAATCCTTATGCTCGAGTCATAAGTCAATGATATTACGGCGGTACGACCCTCGAGGTGGATTTTTATTACATAACTATAAGTATAATTGAAAGGAGTATTAATCGAGAAGCCTGAAAAGAGTAAAAATTAAAATCGCGAAGACGTATCACTCACGCATCGACAACTAAAAGATAAAGCGTGAAGCCAAAAGCGATATACATATGAAGTCATAAAGGAGAGTAAGAGAAAGACAGTATATAGATATACAACATAAGTAAATAACCACTAGTCGCGACCCGCGAAGTTTAGGCCGGCTAGGGTACAGTATAACAGTAGCTGACAACAGAAACTCCTAATCTCTCCCAAAAGAAACATAAGAGCCTCTATAGAAAAGTTCAAAAGAGTTCAATACATAATATAAGCTTTTCAAAGTAAAGGTGGAGAGATTCTAAGCAAAATATAAAGTAGAGAATATAAGGATCTTCGCCATCTCTCATATGAACCAAAGCTCACTTCTGAGCATCTGGACCTGTATCTGAAAAACAAGAGATATATACGGAATGAGAACCCCCGACCCATGGGTTCCCAGTATGGTAAAAGTGCCAAATAAATACAATGCATTGTAATAAAAACTCACTAAGCATCCTAAACTTTCTTTCACCAATATCCATCATAGGTTCTCGCTAATCCGTGCATAGGCAACTGTCATAAGGGAATGCTAAATCTAATTCATATTTCTCATGCTTCCCGACTTTCTAACTCTCCAACAAACCAGGATCAGAATTATAAACAAAACCATCCCCAGCTATTCTATCTCAACAATATCATATCATTACTTCATATCCTCACTTGGAGCAAGTGAAATCACTTCATTACGTCTACCCAGGGAGCTCAAATTATCTCATTATCAACCCGGAACATTGAAATCACTTCATTGCGTCTACCCAGGGAACTCAATTTATCTCATTCAATAATCATCATTTCAAATTAATCATATCATTATTCCATTTCAACAAGAACAGCCCTCAGCGTCAAACGACACTAGCATGAGGGACCTCTTAGTTGTACAAACACAAACAATGCAGACAAGTAATACATAATTAAGGTACAAGTAGAACAAATAGCATATAGTCAGGTAACATAGCATATATTGTATAGCAATCTAAGACAAATAGGCAAACCTAAACAATTCAAACATATGCAATGATGTATGCCTGCCCTATGGCTGAAGATAACATCTGTCTGTTATATAGCCAACCCGACACGTCCTGGTAGCTAACCATGGATAGAAACACCCATCGTGGAGCAAGTAGGTTTGAGCTACAACCCCCTTGCTACTACCCGCTCAACCCAGAGCCAGTGGAATAACCACTACTGCGGCTACTACCCAGGCGGGTGTTTAAAAGCTCAACCTGGAGCGAGTGGAATCACCACTACTACCGCTACTACCCAGGCATCACAATCTCTAACCTGGAGTAAGTGGGACGAACCACAACCCTCGCTACTACCCAGGTATCTCAAACATTGACCCGGAGCAAGTGGGACGAACCACGACCCTTGCTACTACCCAGGTATCTAAAGCATTCATTCATTTATTCCAAATCAATCATCATCATTATAAAACCTCAAACACTGACCTGGAGCAAGTGGGACGAACCATAACCCTTGCAACTACCCAGGTATCACAAATACACATTCATCCATAATCACTCTTCATTATTACCAATTCTCAAACAATGACTCGGAGCAAGTGGGACGAACCACAACCCTTGCTACTACCCAGGTATCACAAATACACATTCATTCATAACTCCATAATTAAACTCATTTATCATAATCCTCCTTTTCCATCTTATACCCGGAGCAAGTGGACAACGCCACTGCCTACTACCTGGGGTCACACGTCACATTCATCATTTTCCATCATTGTTCATTTACCACATTTATTCACTAATCATATATGCATCTCCGGCATACTCACCGCATGTTCAAGCTTCCTCAATCAATCATAATTTAATCATTAATCATCTATATATACATACTCAGCCATAAGTCCATGCTTATCACAGCCATCCGGCTCATAACACACACAGCACTTGCACCATCGTCCTCAATAATTCATACAATCATCATTAGTCGTCATTCATCATTGATTCCTACTTTACTTCCTCCACAAGTTACCACATGTCCTAGCTTCTTTTCATTACTAGGCATACTATAAAGATTTAAGACTTAGAAGATGAAAATAAAGGCTTAGAAGTCTGAAATTCGGCTTTAAAAACTCAAAATCAGCTTTGGGGTGAAAACAGGGTCATGCGTGCGCGTCGCCCACGCGCATGCGTGGAATGCATCAAGATACAGTGACGCGTACGCGGTCCTCCACGCACACGCGTGGATGGGAGAAAAGTCAAGTGATGCCTATGCCTCAGCCACGCGTACGCGTGGGTGCGTTTTATGCCCCAGGCACAAAACCAGCACAACTCAGGCACAACTCTCTGGAATTTGGCTGGGCCAATTGAATTCGCTCATCGACACGTACGCGTGGGCAACGCACACACGTGGGTAGTGAATATTTGAAAACATCGCATAAGCGTCGACCACGCCTACGCGTGGGGGTGCGTTCTGCCAAAAATTTTACTAAGTTAAAAAGCTACAGAATTACATTTTCAAACCCCAAACTTTCAACACACATAACTTGCTCTACAAAATTCTTTTTTCAACCATTTCTAAACCGTCGGAAAGATCTTTGAATAAACTTTCATAAAATCCATTTTTGAAGAATTCTGAACTCCGTGGATTGAGTTACGGACCGCCAAAGTTTGTCAAAAATCAAAATTTTCCCCAAAACTAGAAATCACCAATTTTTCTAATGTTCACAAGCCAAATTCATTTCCACTCATCCAAATGACCACAACCCAACCACATTCACATAACTACACTCAACCAAACCAAACCTACCTCCTCTACACAATTTCATCCAAAACTATCAAATTCCACATCTCAATTCCTCAAAACTTATTATTTAATAACCAAACCAATTATTCTCACATTTAATAACTAAAATCCATCCAATCTCTTATATCATCACACAACACACATATCAACTTACCTTCCTTACCTCTTTATGGCCTCCGGCCCAAGATTCACGGCCTCCGGCCCAAATTCACAATTTAAACGCATATTCCACAAACCAATATTCATTATCCAATTCATCAAGTTCTCAACACACCAAACATACAAATTCACACAATTCTCAACTCAATTATTAATTCACATTACATATCAACTATGCATATTAGCACCAACCATTCACGCAATCCAAACTTAATCCTAGGGGCATCTAGCCTAGGAATTCTCATCACACCACACGGTACTTAAATAAAACTTAAACCGTACCTCTTGTAGCCAAACCAATTGAGCCTGTTCTTTGGAAGTCTCTACCAACCTTAGCTCCAAGCCTCACCAAAGCTCTTCAAACAACACCAATCTCTCAATTGTGCACCAAAATCACCAAATACACTAACATAACCAATTTCACATATATACATCAACCTAGTGTTCATGAAAATGCTAAATCACAAGGATTGAAGGGTTTCTTACCTCAGCCCATATGAAATAGGGATAGAGCCCACTTAGAATCCATGTTAGAGTATCCCTAAACAACCAAAATCATAAGATTTTAACACTAACTACTCCAAAAACGCATAGCAGTGGGGAATCACGAAAACTGGGAAGATATGAATGAAATAATCACCACAAAAATTAAAAATAATTGTAGAGGATGAGAAGAGCAACGCGTGGCTACAAACGGCTCATCAATCGGAGTTTTGTAGCTCAAGTTATGGTGATTTGAAGTTTGATGGAGATAGGATTTTCTCCCTTCTTCCTCCTTTCTCTATTTCAGCGCCCCAAGCCCCTTTCATTAGGGTAAATGAGCTGAAATGCTCATAACTAATATTTATATATGTTGGGTCTTGGGCCCACTTGGGCCTAGTTCACTTATTTTTGTCCGTTGGCCCAATTTTGGGCCAAAATCTTCAAGATTAGAGCTTTAAATCGCATTTTAAATATTTCTACATTCCCTAATTATAAATCCTAATTTCTTAACCTTATTTATTTATAATCACTTTTCTCAGCTGCAGTACCAGACAGATCTCGGCCGGTACTGCCGGTCAAAACTCCAGTGCGCGTTTTTACGCAGAAAACTATGTTTTCCAACTCAGAAAAATTCACTGAGTCCAAATATCATATTTAAATTATCAAATTCCGATTGCTAGATTTTCTAACCATATTTGCTCCTATTTAATTTATTATTTAATTAATTATGGTTTGACTGGGTCTTACATTCTACCCCCTAACAGAAATTTTTGCCCTCGAAAATTCCATCCGTCACCACGAGTACGTGAGCGTAGTCTGCCTTTATAACCAACGCATGGTATTTCCAAGATCTTTTTACTCTGCGCGCTTCCGCTGCCGTGCTCTGATTCCTCTATCTCCGAGAGTTTCGATCATTCGTCCAACGCCAACCAACAACCTTGTTCGTTACTTTTGTCATCTCATCAACTCACATCTTATAAAGTCTCAAATCATGTCATCAATAATATTACCATCATCATTAATCATAGTCATCATTCCACATCACTTTAATCAACCAAAAATCATCACCATACCTTAATCATATTCCGTCACTATCATCTCTCTCTCTATCAAGCCAATTACCACTAATCACAACTCAACTCCAAGCATAACCTCCAGATTTACTTTCTTATTCCCAAACCCTAAAATTTCTATATAAATTGTTGTTTAAAGTCTTTGACTAATTAATCAAAACTCCCTTCGTTTTTAAAAAAAACAAATGAGTTTGAAATGACAAGTTAACAAAATCGTAAGAATCCGATTTTCTTTGATAATCTATAAAAGCATTTGAAACACATCTCTTTTGTTGAGGCTACTCAAATCAAAAATCATTTTCAAAACCATAACCAACACTCCTTCAAATTCTTGGAAAAATTTCGACAGCACCTTCCCTAAAAAACTAGAGTTTGCCACCCGTCACGGGTCCCCCCTTTTTAACCTCAACTTAGTCAAAACCAACTTTTTAAATTAACATTTCCAAATTCATCATTCAAAATCAATAAGAACCAATTTCAATCAAAACTTCAAAATCAATATATCCAATCATTTTGCCAGAAATTTCAAGGAATGATAAATCAATTCTCAATTCAGCCACAACTTCAATCACAGTAGAAAACTCATTGCATTAATTTACTAGACTCATCAGGTATTCAACTCTAAATAATCTTAACTTTAAAACAATCCCCTACTCGGACCATCCGGTTTGGTTCTAAGTCTAGTACTAAGCTCGACATTTCCAATTTTGTTGTAAAGCTGGTATTATAAAATCATGCACTATCCTTTAAGCCTGATTATTGCAATTACCTCAATCTTACTGTCGCAATCGGCCCGCATCCTGACTCCCTCCTTGTTGGTAATTTCTCGATACATGCCCTGGTAACCCGCACTTGTAACATACACCTAACCCCAATCGGCACGGCCTATTTGGGTGATGACTTTCACACATCTGACAGCTCGAAATATCCGAAGCAGCCGCTGTCTGTTTTCCCTTACCGTTCCCAAGGGACTCCTCATTCATCGCAAAGTTATTCTGTCCTTGGGAAAAGTGTTGTGTGTATCCTCTCTCCTTAGACTCTCGATCCCTTGGTGCGAATCCTTGGTTGTGCTCCCTATGACTTCCTTTCTCTGCAGCCATCTTTTTTACACACTCTTTAGTAATTCTGCTTTTATTCACCAACTCTAAGAAAGTTCAGATCTCCATTGGTCCCACTGAACTTAAGATATCGCTCCGGAGTCCTCCTTCATACTTAATGCACTTCCATTCCTCGAAGTCTCCCGGAGTTCCTTGACAAATGCGGAAAAACCTAAATAGCTCCTCAAATTTGTCTGTATACTCAGATACGGACATAGTATCCTGCTTCAGCTGCAGTAATTCCAATTCCTTGGCTGTCCTGGCAGAATTCGGAAAGTACTTCTTGTAGAATTCCACCTAAAACGCATCCCAAGTGATAGGGTCATCCCCCTGCTGCAGAAGATGTCGGGCTCCGTGCCACCAATGTGATGCTTCCCCAATAAGCAGATGGGTAGCAAATTCAACACACTGCTCCCCAGGTACCAACTGCACTTGCACTGCTCGCTCCACAGCCTGAAACCAGTTATCAACTTCAGTCGGATTGGTAGTTCCCTTGAACTTAGGTGGATTAACCTTTAAGAAGGTTGCCAGTGTCATCGGGCCCTGAGCTTCACTTTCGTCATTGCCATTATTCTTTATCTATTGCCCAAGAGCCTCCACAGTGGCCTGCATAGCAGCAGCCATGTTCTCTAACACCGCCATAATGTAACACCCTAATATTCAAATCCTTATGCTCGAGTCATAAGTCAAAGATATTACGGTGGTACGAGCCTCAAGGTGGATTTTTATTACATAACTATAAGTATAATTGAAAGGAGTATTAATCGAGAAGCCTGAAAAGAGTAAAAATTAAAATCGCGAAGACGTATCACTCACGCATTGACAACTAAAAGATAAAGTGTGAAGCCGAAAGCGATATACATATGAAGTCATAAAGGAGAGTAAGAGAGAGACAGTATATAGATATACAACATAAGTAAATAGCCACTAGTCGCGACCCGCGAAGTTTAGGCCGGCTAGGGTACAGTATAACAGTAGCTGACAACAGAAACTCATAATCTCTCCCAAAAGAAACATAAGAGCCTCTATAGGAAAGTTCAAAAGAGTTCAATACATAATATAAGCTTTTCAAAGTAAAGGTGGAGAGATTCTAAGAAAAATATAAGGTAGAGAATATAAGGATCTTCGCCATCTCTCATATGAACTACAGGTCACTTCTGAGCACCTGGACCTGTATCTAAAAAACAAGAGATATATACAGAATGAGAACCTCCGACCCATGGGTTCCCAGTACGGTAAAAGTGCCAAATAAATACAATGCATTGTAATAAAAACTCACTAAGCATCCTAAACTTCCTTTCACCAATATCCATCCTAGGATCTCGCTAATCCATGCATAGGCAACTGTCATAAGGGAATGCTAAATCTAATTCATATTTCTCATGCTTCCCGACTTTCTAACTCTCCAACAAACCAGGATCAGAATTATAAATAAAACCATCCCCAGTTATTCTGTCTAGGCAATATCATATCATTACTTCATATTCTCACCTAGAGCAAGTGAAATCACTTCACTGTGTCTACCCAGTGAGCTCAAATTATCTCATTATCAACCCGGAGCAGTGAAATCACTTCACTGCGTCTACTCAGGGAACTCATTTTATTTCATTCAACAATCATCATTTCAAATTAATCATCTCATTATTCCATTTCAACAAGAATAGCCCTCAGCGTCAACCGACACCATCATGAAAGACCTCTCAGTTGTACAAACACAAACAATGCGAACAATTAATACACAATTAAGGTACAAGTAGAACAGATAGCATATAGTCATTTAACATAGCATATTTGATATAGCAATCTAAGACAAATAGGCAAACCCAAACAATTCAAACATATGCAAATGATGTATGCCTGCTCTATGGCTGATGATATCATCTGTCGATTATACATCCAAACCGACACGTCCTGGTAGCTAACCATGGACAGAAACACCCATTGCGGAGCAAGTAGGTTTGAGCTACAACCCCCTTGCTACTACTCGCTCAACCCAGAGCTAGTGGAATAACCACTAATACGGTTACTACCCAGGCGGGTGTTTAAAAGCTCAACCTGGAGCGAGTGGAATCACCACTACTGCCACTACTACCCAGGCGTCACAATCTATGACCTGGAGTAAGTGAGACGAACCACAACCCTCGCTACTATCCAGGTATCTCAAACATTGACCCGGAGCAAGTGGGACGAACCACGACCCTTGCTACAATCCAGGTATCTCAAGCGTTCATTCATTTATTCCAAATCAATCATCATCATTATAAAACCTCAAACACTGATCTGGAGCAAGTGGGACAAACCACAACCCTTGCTACTACCCAAGTATCACAAATACACATTCATCCATAATCACTCTTTATTATTACCAATTATCAAACAATGACTCGGAGCAAGTGGGACGAACTACAACCCTTGCTACTACCCAGGTATCACAAATACACATTCATCCATAACTCCATAATTAAACTCATTTATCATAATGCTCCTTTCTCATCTCATACCCGTAGCAAGTGGACAATGCCACTGCCTACTACCCGGGGTCACACGTCACATTCATCATTTTTCATCATTATTCATTTACCACATTTATTCACTAATTATATATGCATCTCTGGCATACTCGCCGCATGTTCAAGCTTCCTCAATCAATCATAATCATTTAATCATTAATCATCTACATATACATACTCAACCATAATTCAATGCTTATCACAGCCATCTGGCTCATAACATACACAACACTTGCACCATCATCTTCAATAATTCATACCATCATCATTACTCGTCATTCATCATTGATTCTCACTTTACTTCCTCCACAAGTTACCACATGTCCTAGCTTCTTTTCATTACTAGGCATACTATAAAGATTTAGGACTTAGAGGATGAAAATGGAGGCTTAGAAGTCTGAAATTCGGCTTTAAAAACTCAAAATCAGCTTTGGAGTGAAAACAAGGTCACGCATGCGTGTCGCATGGATGGGAGAAAAGTCAAGTGACGCCTACGCGTCAGCCACGCGTACGCGTGGGTGCATTTTGTGTCCCAGGCACGGAACCAGCACAACTCAGGCACAACTCTCTGGAATTTGGCTGGGCCAATTGAATTCGCTCATCGACGCGTACGCATGGGTAGTGAATATTTGAAAACGATGCGTGCGTGTCGGCCACGCCTACGCGTGGGGGTGCGTTCTGCCAAAAATTTTACTAAGTTAAAAAGCTGCAGAATTACATTTTCAAACCCCAAACTTTCAACACATATAATTTCCTCTACAAAATTCCTTTTTCAACCATTTCTAAACCGTTGGAAAGATTTTTGAATAAACTTTCATAAAAATCCATTTTTGAAGAATTTCGAACTTCCTGGACCAAGTTACGGACCGCCAAAGTTGGTCAAAAATCAGTTTTTTCCCCAAAACTAGAAATCACCAATTTTTCTAATGTTCACAAGCTAAATTCATTTCCACTCATCCAAATGACCACAACCCAACCACATTCACATAACTACACTCAACCAAACCAAACCTACCTCCTCTATACAATTTCATCCAAAACTATCAAATTTCACACCTCAATTCCTCAAACATTATTATTCAATAACCAAACCAATTATTCATACATTCAATAACTAAAATCCATCCAATCTCTTATATCATCACACAACACACATATCAACTTACCTTCCTTACCTCTTTCCGGCCTCCAGCCTAAGATTCACGGCCTCCGGCCCAAATTCACAATTTAAATGCATATTCCACAAACCAATATTCATTATCCAATTCATCAAGTTCTCAACACACCAAACATACAAATTCACACAATTTTCAACTCAATCATTAATTCATATTACATATCAACTATGCATATTAGCACCAACCAATCATGCAATCCAAACTTAATCCTAGGGGCATCTAGCCTAGGAATTCTCATTACACCACACGATACTTAAATGAAACTTAAACTGTACCTCTTGTAGCCAAACCAATTGAGCCTCTCCTTTGGAAGTCTCCACCAACCTTAGCTCCAAGCCTCACCAAAGCTCTTCAAGCAATACCAGTCTCCCAATTGTGCACCAAAATCACCAAATACAGTAACATAACCAATTTCACATATATACATCAAACTAGGGTTCATGTTGCTAAATCACAAGGGTTGGAGGGTTTCTTACCTCAGCCCATATGAAATAGGGATAGAACTGATGAACGGATAATTTATACCCTTTTTGGCATTGTTTTTATATAGTTTTTAGTATGTTTTAGTTACTTTTTATTATATTTTTATTAGTTTTTATTCAAAAATCACATTTCTGGACTTTACTATGAGTTTGTGTGTTTTCTATAATTTCAAGTATTTTCTGGCTGAAATTGAGGGATCTGAGCAAAAATCTAATTCAGAGGCTGAAAAAGAACTGCAGATGCTGTTGGATTCTAACCCTCCTGTACTCGAAATGGATTTTCTCGAGCTACAGAAGTCCAATTGGCGCGCTCTCAATTGCGTTGGAAAGTAGACATCCTGGGATTTCTAGAAATATATAATAGTTTATACTTTGCCCGAGATTTGATGACCCAAACTGATGTCCAAAGTCAGCCTAAAACTTTCTGCCATAAAACGCCAGAACTGGCACCTTTCTCGGCGTTAAACGCCTATTCTGGCACTCAGGGTGGCGTTTAACGCCAACTTTGGGCATATGAACGTGAAATCTTGAAAGCTCAGCCCAGGCACGCACCAAGTGGGTCCCGGAAGTATATTTCTGCACTATTTGCACTTAGTTACTCATTTTCTGCAAACCTAACTTACTAGTCTAGTATAAAAACTACTTTTAGAGATTCATTTTGTAACTAATGACATTTTTTACACTTCATATTGTATTTTCTACGGCATGAGTCTCTAAACCCCAGAGGTGGGGGTGAGGAGCTCTGCTGTGTTTCAATGGATTAATGCAATTACTACTGTTTTCTATTCAATCACGCTTGATTCTATTCTAAGATACTCACTCGTACTTCAACAATGAGAACATGATGATTCGTGACACTCATCATTATCCTCAACCTTATGAACGCGTGCCTGACAACCACTCCGTTCTATCTGAGCTCAACGTAGTCATTGGGCGATAGCTTGAGTGCGTATCTCTTGGGTTTCTGATCCATGGACCGAGTCCGGAGGTTAGAACCTTCGTGGTATAGGCTAGAATCAAATGGGCAGCATTCCTGGGATCCAAAAAGTCTAAACCTTGTCTGTGGTATTTCGAGAAGGATCTGGGAAGGATTGACTGTGACGAGCTTCAAACCTGCGAATGTTGGGCGCAGTGACAGTGTGCAAAAGGACAAGGGTCCTATTCTGACGCTAGTGAGAACCAACAGATGATTAGCCGTGCGGTAGCTGTACATGGTATTTTTTATCCGAGACGAGCAATTCGATAGTTGATTAGCCGTGCAAAGATCGTACCTGGTATTTTTCATTCGAGAGGATCATACAGCTTCCCATTGAAGGAAGCCATGCATGTTTGGAGAAGAAGATAGTAGGAAAGCAGAGATTCAGACGAGAGAGCATCTCCGGAACCTCAGCCTGTTTCTCATTACTGAATCACAAGTACTATTTATTTCATGTTATTTATTTTTCATAAATACAATCACTCTTATTATTAATCTCCTGACTAAGATTTACAAAATAACCATAGCTTGCTTCAAGCCGACAATCTCCGTGGGATCGACCCTTACTCACGTAAGGTATTACTTGGACGACCCAGTGCACTTGCTGGTTAGTTGGGCGGAGTTGTGAAAAGTGTAATCACAATTTCGTGCACCAAGTTTTTGGCGCCGTTGCCGGAGATTGTTCGAGTTTGGACAACTGACGGTTTATTTTGTTGCTTATATTAGAAAAAATTTATCTTTTTGGTTTAGAGTCACTAAAATTGAGTGTTCTATTATTGTTTTTGGTTAAAATTTTAGAATCCTTATTTTCTTTTTCTAAATTATTTTCGAAAATTTTTAAAACCAATAACTTCATAATTTAGTCTTCTGCTTGAGCTTAGTTTCATGTTTTAAGTTTGGTGTCCTTTGTGCGTTTTTATTTTTCTTTCAATTTTTTGAATTACATATTCTTAGTTCTTTATTGATCTTCAAGTTGTTCTTATTTATTTTCCTTGTTTGATCTTTAGTCTTTCTTGTTTTGTGTATTTCCTTATTTTTCTTGTGCATTTTCAAATTATTAGTGTCCAAAATATAAAAATTTTTAAGTTTGGAGTCCTTTGTGTCCTTATTTCCTTAAAAATTTTCAAAATTTGTTCTTGGTGTTCATCTTGATCTTCAAAGTGTTCTTGGTATTCATCTTGACATTCAAAGTTTTCTTGTTTTTTTCTTTGTTTTAATCTAAAAATTCTAAGTTTTGTGCCATTTTATTGTTTTTCTCTTTCCTCATTAAATTCAAAATATCTTTTCTTTTTATTTTAATTGAATTCTCGATTTTTTACTTTTAAAAATTCAGATTTTTATTCTAAATTTTTTTATTTCTATCTTATCTTAGTTTTAAAATATCAAAATTCAAATCTTTTTCAAAAAAAAATCATATCTTTTTCAAAATCTTATCTTATTTTATTTCAAATTTCAATTTTCAATTTTCAAAATTTGAAAATCTTTTATAAAATTTTTCAAAATAATTTTCCTTTTAGACATAATTTTCGAATTACTTGTCCTATTTTATTATCTTGATTGAAAAATTTTAAGTTTGGTGTTTTCTTGTTAAGAAAGTTTCAATCTTTAAAATTTTAAAATAATTTTTTTAATTATTCTTTTCTATTTATTTATTTTCTTACAAGTATCTTTAATTTTAAGACATATCTTTTTCAAAACTTCCTAACCACTTTCCCTCTCTTCATTAATTAGTCATTTTAATATTCGAATTTTTATTTTTATATTTATTTTTTTTTAGTTTTTGAAACTTATATTTTATTTTTATATTATCTTATTTTATCATATTTTCTTTTTAATTCGGTTATCCTTAATTAAATAAAATAAAAACAAAAATATTTTATTTTCTCCATCATGGACCTAAGTGGAAATGAACAGTCCAGAAGGACTCTGGGGTCATATGCTAACCCCAATAATGCTTCCTATAGGAGTAGTATCTGTATACCTCCCATCAAAGCAAGCAGTTTTGAGCTAAACCCTCAGCTCATTATCATGGTGCAGCAAAATTGCCAGTATTCCAGTCTTCCACAGGAAGAACCTACTAAGTTTCTGGCACATTTCCTACAAATTGCTGACACAGTACGTGATAAGGAAGTAGATCAGGATGTCTAAAGATTATTACTGTTTTCATTTGCTGTAAAAGACCAAGCTAAGAGGTGGTTAAACAACCAACCCACAGCAAGTATAAGAACATGGAAACAGTTATCAGACAAATTCCTGAATCAATATTTCCCTCCAAAAAGGATGACACAGCTAAGGCTGGACATCCAAGGCTTTAAACAAGAGGATAATGAATCCCTTTATAATGCCTGGGAGAGGTACAGAGGGATGCTAAGGAAATGCCCCTCTGAAATGTTTTCAGAATGGGTGCAGTTGGATATCTTTTACTATGGTCTTACAGAAAAGGACCAAATATCTTTAGACCACTCAGCTGGTGGATCTATACATATGAGAAAGATAATTGAAGAGTCTCAAGAGCTCATTGATACAGTTTCTAGAAATCAATATCTATACTTAAGTAGCAGGGCCTCCATGAAAGAAGAAGCTAATACAGTATCCACTAAACTTAGCCCTCAAGAACAAGTTGCTAAACTCAATCAGCAATTGCTTATTATAACAAAACAGTTTGCAGAATTCAAAGAGATGTTTCAAGACACTAAAAATGCTAACCAGAATATGGAAGCACAATTGGATCAGACAAGACAGCAGCTAGCTAAACAGATAACAGAAGAATGCCAAGCTGTTCAATTAAGGAGTGGGAAGACATTGAATGTCTCAATTCAAGGCAGTAGAAAGCCAAGAAAGGAACAAATAACAGAGGATGACTAACCCACTGCCCAAAATTCCCTCTTAGGACAGTAAGAGCCCAGAGAGGAATAATTCTGGCGTTCAAACGCCAGAAAAGGGTAAGAAAGTGGCGTTAAACGCCCAAGGGATGACGAGTTCTGGCGTTCAAATGCCAGAAAGGGGTGGCAACCTGGCGTTAAACGCCCAAAAAGCACCCAATTCTGGCGTTCAAACGCCAATAAGGGATCAGACACCTGCAAGTGCTGATAACAACCCCCTTAAGCAGGCTTCTCCAACCACTTCTGTAGGAAATAAACCTATAGCAACTAAGGTTGAAGAATACAAAGCCAAGATGCCTTATCCTCAGAAACTCCACCAAGCGGAACAGGATAAACAATTTGCCCGCTTTACAGACTATCTCAAGACTCTTGAAATAAAGATTTCGTTTGCAGAGGCACTTGAGCAAATACCCTCTTATGCTAAGTTCTTGAAAGAGATCTTAAGTCATAAGAATGATTAGAGAGAAATTGAAAAGGTTTACCTCACTAAAGAATGCAGTGCAGTCATTCTGAAAAGCTTGCCAGAGAAGCTTAAAGACCCCGGAAGCTTTATGATACCATGCACATTAGAGGGTGCCTGTACCAAGACAGCTTTATGTGATCTTGGGGCAAGTATCAATCTAATACCTGCATCCACTATCAAAAAGCTTGGTTTGACTGATGAGGTTAAACCAACCCGGATATGCCTCCAACTTGCTGATGGCTCCATTAAGATCCCATCAGGCATAATTGAGCACATGATTGTCAAGGTTGGGCTGTTTGCCTTTTCCATTGACTTTGTAGTGCTGGAAATGGAGGAGCACAAGAGTGCAACTCTCATTCTAGGAAGACCTTTCCTAGCAACTGGACGAACCCTCATTGATGTCCAAAAAGGGGAGATAACCCTGAGAGTCAATGAGGATGAGTTCAAGTTGAATGCTTGATAAACCACTATTTCATGGTTTATCTTGTGCTCAATTGAGTGGTTTTTATCAACTCTTTACCCACTTATTTATACTATTTGCATGGTTTTATATTTGCCTTCCTAATTATATGTTTTGATTGAAAACATGCTTCTTTGGCCTTAAGTTCCCTATGTTTAATCCTCTCTTATTACCATTAGATGCCTTGATATGTGTGTTAAGTGATTTCAGAGATTATAGGGCAGGAATGGCTCAGAGGATGGAAAGGAAGCATGCAAAAGTGGAAGGAATACAAGAAGTTAGAGAAACTACTAAGCTGTCCAGCATGACCTCTTCGCACTCAAATGGCTATAACTTTAGCTACATAAGTCCAAAGGACGCGGTTCCAGTTGCGTTGGAAAGCTAACGTCTGGGGCTTCGATTTGATATATAATTTGCCATAGCTGCCCCAAAGTTAGGCGACGCGAACGCGTGAATGACGCGCCCACATCGCATCTGCGAACTTCAATCCGCGCGGATGCGTGGATGACGCCTCTGCGTCTCTTTGCCGCGACCTGAACGTACCAGAATACGCTGGGGGCGATTTCTGAGCTGTTTTTGACCCAATTTTTGACCTAGAAAACACAGATTAGAGGCTATAAAGTGGGAGAATGAATCCATTCATCAACAAGCTTTCATAATTCACATTCTTAGGATTAGATGTAGTTTTTAGAGAGAGAGGTTCTCTCCTCTCTCTTAGGATTTAGAATTAGGATTCTTTTCACTTTATGATTATTTCATCTTTTGCGATCACAGGTTCAATGTTCCTTTTATTTATCTTTTCAATTTAATTTATGAATTCTTCTATGTTACAGATTACTCTTTTGAATTAATGTTATTTGAGGTATTTCAGTTTACAATTGTTTCTTTTATTCATGTTACTGTTGCTTCCAATCTGAAGGCATTTTTATTCCAGTAGATTTACTTTTCCCTTTTTGGTCTTGGTTAAGAAATCAGTAACTCAGGAGTTATCAAACTCAAACATGATTGATAATTGTTATCTTTGCTAATTGAATTGAACTTCAATAATCCCAATCTTTCCTTAGGGATTAACTAGGATTTGAGGATCTAACTAATTAGTCACTTGACTTTTCTTCACTTTAAGTAAAGACTAACTAAGTGGAATTAAGATTCAATCTTCATCATCATTGATAAGGATAACTAGGATAGGACTTCTAATTTTTATTACCTTGCCAAGAGTTTATTTTATTATTACTATTTTATTTTTCTTATCATTTAACATACTGCTTCCTTACTTTCAAAACCCCCAATTTACAAGACTCATAACCAATAATAAGAACATACTCCCCTGCAATTCCTTGAGAAGACGACCCGAAATTTAAATACTCGGTTATCAATTTTAAAGGGGTTTGTTACTTGTGACAACCAAAACGTTTGTAAGAAAGGTTGATTGCTTGGTTTAGTAACTATACTTGCAACGAGAGTTTACTATAACCTCTAAACCATCAATCTTCAGTTTTTCAATGCTGTCAAAGCTATGCAGCATCCTGACACACCAAAAGACTGCCTGAGCACTGACATCATTGACTCTCTGGTGGAAGAGATTAATATGACTGAGAGTCTCGAATCAGAGCTAGAGGATATTTTTAAAGATGTTCAGCCTGATCTGGAAGAACCAGAGAAAATATAAGAACCTCTGAAAACTCCTCAGGAAGAGGAGAAGCTTCCTAAACCCGAGCTCAAACCACTACCACCATCCCTGAAATATGCATTTCTGGGGGAAGATGACACTTTTCCTGTGATCATAAGTTCTACTTTAGAACCACAGGAAGAGAAAGAACTAATTAAGGTGCTAAGGACACACAAGATAGCTCTTGGGTGGTCCATAAGTGATATTAAGGGCATTAGCTTAGCCAGATGCATACACAAGATCCTATTGGAGGATGATGCCAAGCCAGTGGTTCAACCACAGAGGCGGCTGAATCCAGCCATGAAGGAGGTGGTGCAGAAAGAGGTCACTAAGTTACTAGAGGCTGGGATTATTTATCCCATTTCTGATAGCCCCTGGGTGAGCCCTGTCCAAGTTATCCCCAAGAAGAGAGGCATGACAGTGGTCCATAATGAAAAGAATGAACCGGTTCCTACAAGAACAGTTACAGGGTGGTGTATGTGTATTGACTACATAAAACTCAATACAGCCACCAGAAAGGATCATTTTCCTTTACCATTCATAGACCAAATGCTAGAGAGACTAGCAGGTCATGAATACTACTACTTTTTGGATGGCTATTCAGGTTACAACCAAATTGCAGTAGATCCTCAGGACCAAGAGAAAATAGCATTCACATGTCTTTCTGGAGTATTTTCCTACAGAAGGATTCCATTTGGTCTGTGCAATGCACCTGCAACCTTTTAGAGGTGCATGCTCTCTATCTTCTCTGATATGGTAGAGAAATTTCTAGAAGTCTTCATGGATGACTTCTCAGTATTTGGAGACTCATTCAGCTCCTGTCTTGACCATCTAGCACTTGTTCTGAAAAGGTGCCAAGAGACTAACCTGGTTTTAAACTGGAAAAAATGTCACTTTATGGTGACTGAAGGAATTGTCCTTGGGCATAAAATTTCAAATAAGGGAATAGAGGTGGATCAAGCTAAGGTAGAGGTAATTGAAAAATTACCACCACCTGCCAATGTTAAAGCAATCAGAAGCTTTCTGGGGCATGCAGGATTCTATAGGAGGTTTATAAAGGATTTTTCAAAAATTGCAAAACCTTTGAGCAATCTGCTAGCTGCTGACATGCCATTTGTATTTGATACAGAGTGTCTGTAGGCGTTTAAAACTTTGAAAGCCAAGCTGGTCACAGCACCAGTCATTTCTGCACCAGACTGGACATTACCATTCAAACTAATGTGTGATGCCAGTGACCACGCCATTGGTGCAGTATTGGGATAGAGGCATGACAAGCTTCTGCACGTCATTTACTATGCTAGCCGTGTTCTGAATGACGCATAGAAGAATTACACAACCACAGAAAAGGAGTTGCTTGCAGTGGTTTATGCCATTGACAAGTTTAGATCTTATTTAGTAGGATCAAAAGTGATTGTGTACACTGATCATGCTGCTCTGAAATATCTCCTCACAAAGCAGGATTCAAAACCCAGACTCATAAGATGGGTGTTGCTTCTGTAAGAGTTTGATATAGAAATAAGAGACAGAAAAGGGACAGAGAACCAAGTAGCAGATCACCTGTCTCGGATAGAACCAGTAGCAGGGGCGTCCCTCCCTCCTACTGAGATCTCTGAAACCTTTTCGGATGAACAACTCTTTACCATTCAGGAATTACTATGGTTTACAGACATTGCAAACTATAAAGCTGTGAGATTCATACCCAAAGAGTACAGTAAATAACAAATAAAAAAGTTGATTTCTGATGCAAAGTACTACTTGTGGGATGAACCATATCTCTTTAAGAGGTGCGCAGACGGAGTAATCCGTGGATGTGTGCCTAGAGAAGAGACACAGAAGATCCTATGGCATTGTCATGGATCACAATATGGGGGACACTTTGGAGGTGAGCAAACAGCCACAAGGGTTCTCCAATGTGGTTTCTACTAGCCTACTCCCTAAAGAGACTCCCGAGAGGTTGTACGTAACTGTGACAGTTGTCAGAGAGCTGGTAATCTGCCTCACGGTTATGCCATGCCTCAGCAAGGGATCCTAGAGATTGAGTTGTTTGATATATGGGGTATTGACTTCATGGGGCCTTTCCCACCATCATACTCAAATACTTATATTCTGGTGGTAGTAGACTATGTATCTAAATGGGTGGAGGCAATTGCAATGCCTACAAATAATACTAAGACAGTAATGAAGTTCCTCTAGAAGCATATCTTTAGCAGGTTCGGTGTCCCTAGGATACTGATCAGTGATTGAGGCACTTATTTCTGCAATAAACAGCTTGACTCTGCTCTGGTCCGATATGGAATTAACCACAAAGTGGCAACTCCATATCATCTACAGACAAATGGGCAGGCTGAAGTCTCGAATAGAGAACTAAAACGAATCCTGGAACGAACTATAAGTACCCGTAGAAAGGATTGGGCAAGAAGTCTGGATGATGCTCTGTGGGCATACAGAACAGCATTCAAGACTCCTATAGGGACCTCTCCATACCAGCTTGTGTATGGCAAAGCCTGTCATCTGCCAGTGGAGCTAGTACACAAAGCTTACTGGGCAACCAGGTTCCTAAACCTTGATGCTAAGATAGCTGGAGAGAAAAGATTACTCCAGTTGAATGAGCTAGAGGAGTTCAGACTCAATGCTTTCGAAAATGCTAAAATCTATAAAGAGAAAGCAAAAAGATGGCATGACAAAAGGCTGTCTTCTAGAGTCTTTGAGGCAGGACAGAAGGTCCTGCTGTTTAATTCTAGGCTCAGATTGTTCCCTGGGAAGTTGAAGTCCTGGTGGAGGGGACCATATGTGATTACAAGTGTGTCACCATATGGTTATGTAGAGCTTCAAGATATTGATTCTAACAAAAAGTTCATTGTTAATGGAAAGAGAATCAAACATTATCTTGAAGGCAATGTTGAGCAAGAATGCTCAAAGCTGAGACTAAATTAAAAGCTCAGTAAAGTCCAGCTAAAGACAGTAAAGAAGCGCTTACTGGGAGGCAACCCAGCCATTATTAGATATTTATAACAATTATATAAGTTTATTTAATTTTGTTAATTATGTTTGTTAATTCTTATCAGTGAAAAAGTCAAGGAAATGAAAGTTAAGAACATAAAACAGAAGAATCACAGAGAAAAAGAGCTCACTGGCGTCAAAACACCAGTAAAGAGGCAAATTGGGCGTTAAACGCCAGAATGGCTATCATTCTAGGCATTTAACGCCAGTAAAGATATCATTCTGGGCGTTCAGAAAAACGCCTAGTGAGAAAGGATTTCTGGCGTTTAACACCGGCCAGGGTATCTGGCTGGGCGTTAAACGCCCAAAATAGCCACCAGATGGGCGTTAAACGCCAGAATGGATATCATTCTGGGCGTTTAACGCCAGAACAGCTAGGGGAGAGGTAATTTTGTTTCCAATTCAATTTTTTTCAAACTTTCTTGTTTTAATTCAAAATTTTCTGCATCTAAACATTACAAACATTCAATTTCTAACTTCCATTAACAAAAATTCATAATCTTATAAATTCCTTTTAATTCTCCTTCAAAATCTTTTCAAATCTTTTTTAAAAACTCATTTATCTTTCCAATTTCTTTTCAAATCTTTTCAATTCATTCATATTATCTTTTATTTCTTAGATGCATAAACAAAAATTCAGATTTAACCTCCTCATATATTTTTCCTATCTTTTAAATTTTTGAAAAGAATCTCATCTTTTTCATATCATGTTTATCTTTTATCAATCATATCTTTTTCTAAAATTTTGAAACCATTCCTTCCCTCCCCTCTATTTATACATTCGGCCATCCCCCTTTCTCCATCATTCGAATCCTTCTGTCCATCTATTCATCTTCTTTCTTTACTTTTGCTTGAGGACAAGCAAACCTCTAAGTTTGGTGTGATTTTCCGTTATTACTGACTAAGATCATGGCCCCTAAAGAAAAACAAACCACCAAAAAAGGAAAGAAAAAAACAATCCAAAACCACAATGGATGCATGAGAGGTTCTGCACCAAAGAACATGCAGATCATTACTTCAAAATTGTGTGCAGAAGATCAGTGATCTCGGAAGTCAAGTTCGATCTGAAAGAAGACGAATATCCAGAGATCCAAGAGCAGATTTAAAATAGAGGCTGGGAAATCCTGGCTAATCCTGAGATGAATGTGGGAAGAAACATGATCCAGGAGTTCTATGCAAATTTGTGGCTAATAGATAAGCAAAGAATAGAGGGAACTACCTTCCATACTTTTCGAACCATGGTCAGAGGGAAGATTATCTACTTCCATCTTGACAAAGTGAGAGAAGTCCTCAAACTTCCTCAACTACAAGATGATCCAGAATCCTTTAATAGGAGAATGGCTAAAGATAAAAAGTTGGATCAAGTTCTAGAGGACATATGCCTCCCTGGAACTAAGTGGATAACCAATTCAAAAGGTATCCCAAACCAGCTGAAGAGAGGAGACCTTAAGCCAGTTGCTAGGGGTTGGCTGGATTTCATTGGGCGATCTATACTTTCCACCAGTAACCGCTCTGAAGTTACTATCAAAAGAGCAGTGATGATCCACTGTATTATGCTGGGAAAAGAAGTGGAGGTTCATCAATTAATTCCTTGTGAAATTTACTTATTTGCAAACAAGGAATCCACTGAGGTCAAATTAGCTTACCCAAGCTTGATCAGTCTGTTATGTAAAGATGCGGGGGTACATATAGGTGTGGATGAGTATATCCCAGTTGAACACCCAATCACCAAAAGGGTAATGGATGGACCTCAAGTTCAAGACAATCTCATCAAGAGGAGGGCACATGAGCTCCTCCCAGAAATTCCTCAATTTGACTATTGGGCCCGCTTAGAAGCATCTGTCAACAAGCTGCAAGAATCTATGGATCAACTCAAAGAAGAGCAGCAGAATCAGAACAGCATCCTCTGTAAACTGCTCAGAGAACAAGAGAAGCAAGGGCGTGAGCTACAGGAACTAAAGCGCCAAAAGCTGTTCCTTGAAGAGTTGGATGTCCCACAAACTGAAGAAGCACCTACCCCTCAAAATCAAGGTTGTTGAGTCCTAACTCTGTGATAACTTTTATTATTAGAAACCTGTTTTAAGAGTTACATAAGCATTAGTATTAGAGTCATTTATTTTTATGTCTTTAATTTCCTTTCTTTTATTATTATTTGTCTGCTTTTATGTTTATTTTATGTCTTATTTTTATCCCATGATCAATAAAGTTTAGAGTCTATGTCTTAAAGCTATGAATGATTCCATGAATCCCTCACCTTTCTTAATTGAATAATATTTTTATTTGCAAAAGAAAAAGAAGTACATGGGTTTCAAAATTTATCTTGAAATTAGTTTAATTATATTGATGTGGTGGGAATGATTTTTGTTTTTTGAATGAATGCTTGAACAGTGCATGTTTTTTATTTTGTTGTTTATGAATGTTAAAATTATTGGCTCTTGAAAGAATAATGAAAAAGGAGATATGTTATTGATAATCTGAAAAATCATAAAATTGATTCTTGAAGCAAGAAAAAGCAGTGAAAAAAAAACACAAAATGTGGCGAAAAATAAAAGAAAAAGAAAAAGCAAGCAAAAAAAGCCAGTAACCCTTTAAACTAAAAGGCAAGGGTAAAAAGGATCCAAGGCTTTGAGCATTAATGGATAGGAGGGCTCAAGGGAATAAAATCCTGGCCTAAACGGCTAAACCAAGCTGTCCCTAACCATGTGCTTGTGGCGTGAAGGTGTTAAGTGAAAAGCTTGAGACTGAGCGGTTAAAGTCGTGATCTAAAGCAAAAAGAGTGTGCTTAAGAGCTCTGGGCACCTCTAACTGGGGACTTTAGCAAAGCTGAGTCACAATCTGAAAAGGTTCACCCAGTTATGTGTCTATGGCATTTATGTATCCGGTGGTAATAATGGAAAACAACATGCTTAGGCTCACGGCCAAGATTCATAAAGTAGCTGTGTTCAAGAATCAATACACTGAACTAAGAGAATCAATAACATTATTTGAATTCTGAGTTCCTATGGAAGCCAATCATTCTGAACTTCAAAGGATAAAGTGAGATGCCAAAACTGTTCAGAAACAAAAATGCTACTAGTCCCGCTCATCTAATTAAGACTAATCTTCATTGATAATTTTGGAATTTTTTGTATATTCTCTTCTTTTTATCCTATTTTTTTTAGTTGCTTGGGGACAAGCAACAATTTAAGTTTGGTGTTGTGATGAGCGGATAATTTAAATCCTTTTGGCATTATTTTTATATAGTTTTTAGTATGTTTTAGTTACTTTTTATTATATTTTTATTAGTTTTATTCAAAAATCACATTTCTAGACTTTACTATGAGTTTGTGTGTTTTTCTGTAATTTCAGGTATTTTCTGGCTGAAATTGAGGGATCTGAGCAAAAATCTGATTCAGAGGCTGAAAAAGGACTGCAGATGCTGTTGGATTCTGACCCTCCTGCACTCGAAATGGATTTTCTCGAGCTACAAAAGTCTAATTGGCGCACTCTCAATTGCATTGGAAAGTAGACATCCTGGGATTTCCAGCAATATATAATAGTTTATACTTTGCCCGAGATTTGATGGCCCAAACTGACGTCCAATGTCAGCTTAAAACTTTCTGGCGTAAAACGCCAGAATTGGCACCTTTCTCGGCGTTAAACGCCCATTCTGGCACTCAGGGTGGCGTTTAATGCCAACTTTGGGCATATGAACGTGAAATCTTGAAAGCTCAGCCCAGGCATGCACCAAGTGGATCCCGGAAGTGGATTTCTGCACTATTTGCACCTAGTTACTCATTTTCTGTAAACCTAAGTTACTAGTCTAGTATAAAAACTACTTTTAGAGATTCATTTTGTAACTAATGACATTTTTTACACTTTATATTGTATTTTCTACGGCATGAGTCTCTAAACCCCATAGGTGGGGGTGAGGAGCTCTGCTGTGTTTCAATGGATTAATGCAATTACTACTGTTTTCTATTCAATCACGCTTGATTCTATTCTAAGATACTCACTCGTACTTCAACAATGAAAACATGATTATTCGTGACACTCATCATTATCCTCAACCTTATGAACGCGTGCTTGACAATCACTCCGTTCTATCTAAGCTCAACGTAGTCATTGGGCGACAGCTTGAGTGCGTATCTCTTGGGTTTCTGATCCACGGACCGAGTCTGGAGGTTAGAACCTTCGTGGTATAGGCTAGAATCAAATGGGCAGCATTCCTGGGATTCGGAAAGTCTAAACCTTGTCTGTGGTATTTCGAGTAGGATCTGGGAAGGGATGACTGTGACGAGCTTCAAACCTGCGAATGTTGGGCGCAGTGACAGTGTGTAAAAGGACAAGGGTCCTATTCCAACGCTAGTGGGAACTGACAGATGATTAGCCGTGCGGTAGCTGTATATGGTATTTTTCATCCGAGACGAGCAATCCGACATTTGATTAGCCATGTAGAGATCGTACCTGGTATTTTTCATCCGAGAGGATCATACAGCTTGCCATTGAAGGAAGCCATGCGTGTTTGGAGAAGAAGACAGTAGGAAAGTAGAGATTCAGACGACAGAACATCTTCGGAACCTCAGCCTGTTTCTCATTACTGAATCACAAGTACTATTTATTTCATGTTATTTATTTTTCATAAATACAATCACTCTTATTATTAATCTCCTTACTAAGATTTACAAAATAACCATAGCTTGCTTCAAGCCGACAATCTCCGTGGGATCGACCCTTACTCACGTAAGGTATTACTTGGACGACCCAGTGCACTTGCTGGTTAGTTGTGCGGAGTTGTGAAAAGTGTAATCACAATTTTGTGCACCAAGTTTTTGGCGCCGTTGCCGGGGATTGTTCGAGTTTGGACAACTGATGGTTTGTTTTGTTGCTTAGATTAGGAAAAATTTATCGTTTTGGTTTAGAGTCACTAAAATTGTGTCTTCTATTATTGGTTTTGGTTAAAATTTTAGAATCCTTATTTTCTTTTTCTAAATTATTTTTGAAAATTTTTAAAACCAATAACTTCATAATTTAATCTTCTGTTTGAGTTTAGTTTCATGTTTTAAGTTTGGTGTCCTTTGTGTGTTTTTATTTTTCTTTCAATTTTTTGAATTACATATTCTTAGTTCTTTATTGATCTTCAAGTTGTTCTTGTTTATTTTCCTTATTTGATCTTTAGTCTTTCTTGTTTTGTGTATTTCCTTATTTTTCTTGTGCATTTTCGAATTATTAGTGTCCAAAATATAAAAATTTTTATGTTTGGAGTCCTTTGTGTCCTTATTTCCTTAAAAATTTTCAAAATTTATTCTTGGTGTTCATCTTGATCTTCAAAGTGTTCTTGGTATTCATCTTGACATTCAAAGTTTTCTTGTTTGTTTTCTTTGTTTTAATCTAAAAATTCTAAGTTTCGTGTCATTTTATTGTTTTTCTCTTTCCTCATTAAATTCAAAATATCTTTTCTCTTTATTTTAATTGAATTCTCAATTTTTACTTTTAAAAATTCAGATTTTTATTCTAAATTTTTTTATTTCTATCTTATCTTAGTTTTAAAATTTCAAAATTCAAATCTTGATTATATGATTGTATATATTAAAAAAGAGAATGCTTCAAAATTTGTTTCAGATGATAAATTGATAATTGTAATTATATGAAATATCGCAGAACAAATTTAAAAATATCAAAATCCTAAAGTATGTAATTGGATGTTGATTTTTATATAATATAATTATTAATTTTGACCTATATACTATAAATTATATTTTGTTGACTTTTTATTTTGTTATATTTTAATTTATTTTGTATTTAATTTAGCCTTCCTCTTATAAAATTTCTGGATCTGTCACTGATCTTGTTGAGTTGGATATTGCATCACAAGAGAAAATGAACATTATAGAGTTGCACCTTACAAAACGTTTTTATGAGGAAAAAAAATCGTTCTAAAATTGTTAAGAAATCTGGTATCACTGCTAACAAGGCAGATGGTACTTGCTATTTATTTTGTTTAATTTTGAAAAATGTCTTAATATTTTAACGTACCTTTTTTCTAAATTAGCTTTTATTTAAACTTAGGAGTTCTTACTTTTGACTTGATATGCTTACATTGTTTTATGCATGTTAAAATTTTTAGGATTAGCATAATAGTTAGTCGAAATAATTAATGATACTCTAAATGGAGCACAGACTAAGATACATGACAATTTAGCTTAGGCTACCTCCCTTGGAACAAATATTGCCATGCATTTCAATCTCAATAAGGTTCTAGAAAATTGAGTTTTAGATGGACAACAAATAAAAGATGATGTACATGTTGCAGATAAGGTTTTCAATCTGAACAAAAAGCCATGGTTTAGAGATGACTTATCAGATCCTCTAGCACATAAAGCATGTAAATTCATGACAAAGTATTTTTACCCAAGTCAATATGATGTTTCAAAAAAAAATTGATCTGAACAAAGTACTTGCAGTTGATGATGTAACGGACTTGTTGATCTTTGATTTTAAAGCTTGGGTTGATTTATCAAATCTTGATGGTTAAAGTCGTAGTATTAGATATTTGACTACAGTACAAATATCTTGGTGATGTTAAGTAAGGTGCAACTTAAAAGAAACGTTAATTTATGCTTTTTGAAATTTATTTTATTTTCACAAATTCATCTTAGACATCAACTTGTTTTTTCTTTTAAATTTATCTAAATGCAAATTTGACAGATCTTATGCTAAAGGAGAAAATTTAATTAGTGAATTGGTGCACATGATAAAAAAAAGTTGAAACATTATTTTGATTATTTTGTTTTAGATTTTTCTTAAATTGTTTTTGACAACAACTTTTATTTTGTGAAATGCACTATAAATTCAAAATTTTTTTTATTTAAATAATTGGCAAAAGGTTAGAAATATACTGCTTTTAATATTCTAATTTGTTTTTCCTATCTTAAAAGAAATATAAAATTAATGTCATGGTTTAAGTAACAGTAATTCAAATAGATTTTGAGGAATAAGTTTTTAGTATATATAACGGAAACTTAATACGAACAAACTCAATTTAAGTACTAAATAAAAATTCTAATTTTATTAAAGGCAACATTGGATTAGCACAACATTAAAGAATTTGTGTGTGAACTTATTCAGATTATATTTCATTGACTTTTTAAAAAGAAACAACATACAAACTATGTATAAGGGCTATGTAATTTTGCGACCATTGTACAGTGTAACGATCTAACTCCTAGTATGTCATGATCATACTAGAAGCTAAGTGTCACTAACTTGCCTTATTAATTTTTAACTATTGTTTATTATATGAGCCTGATTCGTTATTAAAACGTAGTTATTTTGTGGGGTAATTTTTTTTTAAAAATGTTTGGTTTGATAAGCAGAAACATTCAAAGATAAAATCACAGGTAATAACAGATGAAGCAGTTTAAAACTATCACACATATATACATCGCACGTCGGTTAACACCACTTAGTTATGACATCCATAGAAGTAGCTAGTTATTAACTATATACATATACATATGACCTCCCAGGCCCTGACCTGTCTAAGAAATCTATAAGCTGACACCCAAGCTAGCCTAAACTCTATACTTTTCTACTCCCACTAGGCTACAAAAGTGAGGGAATCACACTCTAGGTCTTCAAGACTTGGGCTAAGATGAATGTTATCAAAATGCAACATCATCCTATGAAATCTCTGGTAGCTCATGGAAAAGAACTCCCATATCCATCTAAAGGGAAGAATAGGGGATAAGAACTTGGAGAGTTTTTAGTAGAATCAGGTTGCTAGTTAAGTTTATTAATCCTTTGTCATTTACCAGACGTGCAGCATATAAACAGAAATTATGAAAAATAGTAAACAAACAAGGAATATAGAAGGCATCACTCAGAAAACAATATAGAGAACACACACATTCATACAGAGTACATAACAGAAAAGGATGCACAAACAAATATGATATATGTCTAGTTCTAGTGCAGGTCATGAGCTCATATGTCAGTTTCTACCCGCTCCCAACGTAACCCGGTGCACTTGGCCAGATATGGATTTCCAGAGCTAAGCAGGGCTTAAGAACATTATAGCATAACTGCTGTAAGTGTCCTTGCCTTATAGGAACGACACTTCTAGGGACAAGTATGCATGTCATAACTTCTATACGTGACCTTGCCTTACAGGAACAACACTTTTGGGCTGATGTTTGTTTGGAAAGAAAATCAATCTACGGGCATTCCTGTCTTTCATATCCGCCAAAAGGCCTAAATCAACAGTCATCATCCAGCCCAAAGGCGCAATCAACAATAATATCTATAAGCAACCTTTAGCTCACATATTCTGCTTTTCTCAATCTTTTAGGGCCAAGTCCACTTTCATCAATCTCGTATTTCTTCTCTTTCTTATTAATGTTTTTTTCAATGTTCCTGGTCTTTTTTTAGTGCCATAGTTAAGTATAATCCTCTTCTTGTACTTCTCCCTAAGTGTATTATGAAGAAATTCCTAGATTCTAGACTTTTGAATTATTCTTTTTACGTCTTTTATTATAATTACCGTTATATTCCTTAAACTTTTACATTATTTACCTTTTACGTCTACATCTTTTATTTTAATTCTTCTTATATCCTTTAACTTTTAAATATTAATCTTTAACCCTAAGACTTTAGTTATTTATATTCTAGCCCCTAAAGTTTTAGTTAATTATATTTTAACCCTTTAACTTTTGGACTAATTACACTTTTACCTTTAATTTGAATTTCCACCAAATTATAATTTTCCTTAGTTATTCACAAAACTCGTTATATCGTGTCCTGGTGCCTAACGCCAGTGGTAGACACTCAGTGCCTCAAGTCATAACGCATGGCACTTAGCACCCATAACCAGTGATCAACACCTTCGAAGTGTGAACTTCATAGCAAGATGTAGGCACCCAGTGCCTAAAGAATTTAAATTGTGGGGCACCCAGCGCCCATGATGTTTTAAAAGGAGGGCGCCCATCACTTATGTAGTTCCCAAGGGAGGGTGCCTAACGCCCATGAGATTCCAAGAGGAGGGCGCCCAACGCCCAAGGTGCTTCATGAAGAGGGCGCCCAACACCCAAAAATTTTCAGAGAACGGACGCCCAGCGCCTAGCGTTTTAGCCAGTCAATATACATCAAAACATTACATAAACATTTAATTTCAAGCATCAAATAATCAACTACCAACCAAGCATCAAAAACACAATCAACTCATAATTAATGTACCGAATCTTACCTCTTTGTTTTAGCTTACAAAAATTGGTTTCCTCTCGGTGATTACTAGCTCACTTCCTTCCTATTTTTAAATAAAAACAACATTTAAAGCAAGATATACATGATAACTGAAGGAATTCTTCACCTTCTCAAGCTACAATTGATAGATTCTTGCTCTTTAAGACTTCTAAGCAAGAATTCCTAAGCAAGAACATCAACGATATCAAGTTCTTCCATGGTTTTAGCATGGCCAAATCATCAAGAGGATATTACAAGAAAAATACTTCAACTCATCTTGACAAATCTGATATGGTTGTGAAGAGAAAGAAGAGACGAACACTTTAATCGATTTAGATTTACACCAGTTTGGGATTGAACCTAGGAAGGCAAATTGTAGAGGAAGCTTCATCAAGTTGATGTGGATTTGAAATATGAAAGATCAGTTATATTTGACCGATCGAATTAGCATGGAGAGGTATGTGAAGTGTCACATCATGTTATTATTTGGGTGAATCTTGTTTGCAGACAAGTCTAGGTCAGTAGTGTATTGAAAGTTTTTGCCGTTTCTCCACAACTTCGCTGGGATCAGGGAATTCAGTTGGGATCAGCATGCCTAATGCACCTAAACAGAGTGCTATGTCGGGCATCTCTTTTGATTCAAATGTGATTGATGGTCCACTGACACTTTTGCTAACTTGGGTGTGGATATGTCAACCATTTCTTTTGCCGATTCTCGATGCCTCCCCGCCCCAGCATTTCATGCTTGGTACAAGGTAACATTAATTATTAACAAGTTTTACTAAGTGTTGCACATTGTATTTTAATGTTTAGTAAGAAAATTTGCTTAACAAAAATAATGACATCAGGTGGCATAACTAGGAGCATGCTGACCGGCCTTATGGATTCCATTCTCTTGCTTACTTTAAGAGGTTGTAAGACGATATGCAAGAAGGCCATGTATGTTATAAGAAAATAATATAAAATGATATCAATATCTATTTATACTAAACCCTTTTATTATTTGGTGAGTAATCCTATATTTCTTTTAGTGTGTTCAGTTTATTTGATAGACTTATGGTGTTGATCACATTGAGCCAAATATGACTAAGGAGATAACTTGGTTTTATCTAGGGCATTCCACAACAAGGAAAGGATCTAGACGGTGCACATAGGGAAGTCCTAACTGGCCCTAAAAATTTTTATTGGTCCATCAACCACTCTTTTTGGGTAATGCAATGGACCAACTGGTATAGTCACGTTCTTGCAGAGCATCTTATGCCTTTATAGCATCCTGTGGACCTTTACATGTATTGGTATCGTGCAATATGGCAATCACTTGCACTTGTTTGACCTTATGTTGTAAGAGAATCAAGAGGGCAATGCAATGGGGGACCAGTCACCAACTCCAGAGCTGCAACCACCACTACTGCCACAGCTCCAACCATAAGCACCACCATTGCAAGAGCACCTTAACATTTCTTAACCCTATATATTCCTCAAACCCAATCATTGCAATTTGCACCCTCATAATGAACTTAAGATTAACCATATTATATTATACCAAACTTAACTAAATCTATAATATTAATCTACCACATAAATTTTCAAATTACATACTTGCATTCATATATTCAGGAAACTTTGGTGCATGCATGGCCTCCGAATCCAAGGCATGCATGAAAGATGGCTCCTAAAATGGATGCTGGTTTGCTAGTGCATTCGTCACCTCCACGACATTTACCTCTATAGTGCCATCAACTTGATCCTCATCTTCATTTGGATCAACAACCTCATAGTTGCTTTCAAACTCCTCCTTGCTATCCCTATTGTAATCTTCCCATTCGATATTTCGGTCGGCTTGAGATTGTTCGAACTCAATATACAGCTCGATGAATGACATCTGAGAGTGAGTTTCATAATAGATTCTAAACATCTTTTTGCATGCTCGCTTTGTCGGTCACTTACTTAGTTTGAATTTGAATGAACCTACCAAACACTGATATAGGATATCTATACAAAATACATGATACCCTCTTCAATGTTTAAGGATCTATCCTTTCACAAATCACATATTTTAGTTCTTCAAACGAAATTATGAAAGGAACAACAATATCAGACAAATTCTCACATACAAATCTCACTCACTCAGTTGTTTGTAATAAAATATGACCATGATAATATACTCTTTATACAATTCTATCATCCATTTTATTTTTTTACTCATAATGACAAAATCACTTTCACTCAAACTCTCGTTTGTAAGTAAAGAATGATAGCATGTGGTGAAGCGAAAAAGAGTATTGTGCAATTGGTAAAGATGCTGCCTATTTATAAACCATACAAATCAGACTGTCTGATTTGTGTTTTTTCATTTTAATTTTTTTAAAA
Source organism: Arachis ipaensis (assembly GCF_059453495.1). NCBI lineage: Eukaryota > Viridiplantae > Streptophyta > Magnoliopsida > Fabales > Fabaceae > Arachis > Arachis ipaensis. The sequence continues at coordinate 114,732,867 of NC_142443.1, read as the reverse complement.
ACATCAAATCAAACCTAGCGAGTTGGGTTTTTTCTAATTAAAAAAATTGCAAAACGAAAAATTGGACCAACTGAATACCTCTAGAAATTCAAAATTCCCTGTGCTAAAGAAATTAGACAGTCTGATTTCTCTACAGATCATGTGCATGCGAAATCATTCCCTCTGACTTTGGTATTTACAATTTAAAAAAGGTTTAATTACTCTGTTGGTCCCTATAGTTTCACTGAATTTTCAATTGGGTCCCTATATCATATCATATTTTGTAACTAAATCCCTACCGTAACAAAAACGTTGGAATTAACAGGATATTCTGTTGAACTATACATAATATAATATACGATTATGTAATATATTTAAAAAATAATGTATAACTAAGTTATTTTCCATTCCTCGAGTTCTCTTTTCGAAATTCATTGAGTTAAGCCCCACTTTGGTCCCTGAGATTAGCGAGTTGCACCGATTTAGTCTCTGACTTTTTAATTGCTACAATTTGGTCCGCCAGATTCAGAAAATTCAACAATGTAGTCTCTCATGTATTTTCCATCACCGGAGCTCAACGTCATCAGTGACATGGCTCAACCCTTGCCATGATGGACCTATTAAAATGACGTCATTGGCGTTTTTACGCTAAAGAAGCCACTAAACGACGTCGTTTGAGGATTTCAACAAAACTAATACACTACATCCCAATTTTTTATTAGGGGTGTAAGTTACTGGACCAGACCGAAAATTGTCGCAAAACCAAACTAAAATTTATAACAACGGAACTAAAAAAAATGGTTTTTTTCCTGACAAAATCGATCGGTTCGGTTCGGTTGGCTTAATGGAAACCAAACCGAAGATTAACATGCAATACTAATGTGTTTACTAGTTTACCGTTTAACCTAACATCAATAACCCTAAGCGACTACTCAGTAACTCATAAGGATGCAGTGCCTCCCTCCCTTCCCTCGCTTTTCTTCTTCTAAACTCTGAAGAATCTCATAATCTCCCTCCCTCCCTCCATTCTACTCCATAGAGCCTCCCTCCTTGCACTAGTCATAGACCGTAGCCATCTCCCTCCCTCTTCCTCCATCCTCCTCCGTCTCCTCCATCCTTCTCATGCAATCCCCGGTAGTGGCACTTTTCTCGCTGTGCCGTCGGGAGTTCAAGGTCCCAACTGCGGCAATCTTCTCTGTCACCAAGCATCTCTCTGTTGCCAAAAAGATAGCGCTGTCACGAAGCACCTCTTTGTAGCTGAGCACCAATCTTTGTTTTGTTTTGTAGAAATTAGACCAACCGGAAAAGATGATGATGAATCTGGTGTGGATTCAAATTAATCATGGTGGCTGGCTTTATTTTTATTTATTTTTTAAGTGTGTTTGTTGGTTTGTAGTTTGAGTTTAAGATAGTATTTGACTATTTGTTAGACATTTTCAAATGTGTTTGTTTTATGTTATGTGTGTTTATTTTAATCATTTCGTCTTCTCCTAAATTCTCAAACGATACTTTCTTTAGTGCCAAAATACATACGACGTCGTTTTAATATGTCTAACGTGACAAGGGTTGAGCCATATTATTGACGGCATTGAGCTCTGAAATGAAAAATAAACAGAAACTATATTAGTATATTTTTTTAAATTTTAAAGATTAAATTGTAATAATTAAAAAATTAATGATTAAATTAATACAACTTGCGAATCTCAAATAATAGAGTGGAGTTTAATTCAAATTCCTTCCATATAGAATTTTTAGATAAATATAAACTCGCATGCTAATGTCATCAGTGCGTGACAATTTCTAGTTAGCTAAAAATATAATTTATACTGTGGCAAAAAGTAGCAACGGATGACAATTCAGTAAATTAAATTTTTTAAAACAGTAACATTTTCAGTAAAAAAGCCAAATTAATTGCACGAATATTCATAAAGTTATGATTGTTTGACCTCAATCTCGGATAGTTTTATTTCACATATCCAACATTATACAGTATTTCTCTTTGATTTTGTTCAAGATTTTTCTCCCATCTTTTATTTTTTATTGAAAAAAGAAAAAAGAAGTTGATTGTTCCATTTTGCGAAAATTAAGTCAAAAGCATCTCGCAAATAAAGAGGCATTTCAACAAAAATGACTTTGAATCAGTGACCGACAAGAGAAGCATATATATCCCTAAAATAATATTCTTGGTACAGCAAATATTTAAATTTTATAGAAGACGGGCCCATATAGACCACGCAATTATTTTCAACTTTGCCAGAAAATTGAAATAACCAAAAGAAAAAGAAAAAAAAAAACCTCTTAATACGCGAGAGTAATGATGATTAATGACACCCACATCAGCAAATTTCCCCTTTAAACAACACACAGAATTAAGAGAAAGAATGATGAATAACAATGCTTGGTTGGAAAGCCACGCTGTGTTAGGCTTTTTCTTGTGCTTCAAGGTCCCACCACCAAATCAAAGGGTCCTTTTCCTCATGTCAATCACCATACCATACCTTAAAATGTAAAAATTTGTATATGAACACAAAATAAATAATATTTTAAGATCTCTCTAAGCATAGAATAATAGGTTTGTAATTCTTTACCGAGTCACTTTTACATAGAGTGCTTTCTTTAAAACTGACGATCAGTGGATTACATTCTTTAGCGGCATTTAGAAAAAAGACTAACATTAAATTAAATTTTTATATTATATTTACTTATTTAATATAAAATATATATGATTAAATTATATTTTATTATTATATTTAGTTTAAAATAAATATAGAGATTGATAGATAAATTTAAAATTTAAAAAATTAAATGAAAGTATTTTTTAAAAATTTAAAATTAAAAAAAAAAATTATTAAAATTTTAATCTCTATTCTTAAAAATTTCAGTCTTCTATGTTTTCATTTTTTAAAAATATTAAAAAGATTAAATTATATATGTCAAAACTGAAATTTTAGTTTTGTCTCTTAATCTCAATCTCAAAACAGCCTTAAATAACTAATAGTAGGAAAAAAATTAGTTACTACTTCGACAATGAATATTATAAAAGATCCAACAACAAAAAATTATTAACAAATTATAATTAAGTAAATTCAAAATAAGAAGGTATTTTACTAACTTTTTTATGACACATTCAAGTATTTATAGGTCCTATCAATATATAATAAATATAATTAAGAATCTAAATATTATGTATTATGCTTTCATTTTGTAACATGATACACATGTTTATTTCCAAATGTAAATGTAGATCAAATACCAAACTAGAAAAGTTAGTTATTTAGACAACAGGCCGCTAAATTCTTAGAGTTGTTAGTTGATTATTTAAGGGTTAAGTACGATTTTGGTTTCTAAGGTATGGGCTGAAATTTTTTTTTATTTTCGGTCTTTTTTTTGCTAAAAAAAGGTCCGAAGGTTTAACTTAATTTTAAAATCGTCATTCGGACGAAAATATCCTTCTCCCTTCTTCTCCAAAATCAACCAGAAAGCAGAGGCAAAAGGAGAAACAGAAGCAGAAAGCAGAAGCAGAATCAACAACAACAACAACAATAATGGATAATGAAATCACAACAACAACAAAAACAGAAGCAAAAAAAGAACTAGAAAACAGAAACAGAATCAACAACAATGAATAATGGAATCACAGCAACAATAAAAGCAGAAACAAAAACAGAAAGCAGAAGCAACAACAATGAAACACCAATGGATCTGCTGGCTTCGGCGAGGAGCATTGATGATAGTCCAACCTCGCGAATCTGCTGGCGTTGACGTGACCTGACTCCAACAGCAGCGACGGGACATGGCTTGATAGTGACCGACGACGGCAGTTCGCGATGAGAACAACGGCAGGGCGTGGCTGGACGCGGTCTTCCTCAGAGCCTCCGTTCCTCTCTTCTCTTCCTCTCTGCTTCTCTTTCTCTCTCCCTCCGCTCTCTCCTCTCTTGCCGTTAGTGTGACCGAACGATGAGGAGCGGCAGCAGCGGCGGCAAGGAGCAGCAGCGCTTCCCTTTTCCTTTCCCACCTTCCCTTCCCCACCTTCTTCCTTGGAACCCCCCCCCCCCCAATTCCCCCATGAAGCGTGATTCCCTTTCCCCCTTTTCCCTTAACCCGTTTCCTTTTTTTTTTTTTATTTTTTATTTTTATTTTTATTTTTTTAGTTAAGGGTATTTTCGGAATAAAAATTAAAAATTTGGTAAAAAGGACGATTTTAAAACTAAATTAAACCTTTAGAATCATTTTGTAGCAAAAAAGGCCGGAGACGAAAAAAATTTTCAATCCCTACCTTAGAAACTAAAATCGTACTTAACCCATCATTTAACTAACCTACTGATCAGTGCATATATATATATATATATATATATATATAAAGAAAACTAAGAAATAATTTGTATGATTTGCCATTATCTTTGGATCAAGGAGAATCAATAATCTTCTCTCTTTCTCTTTCTTCTACAATCCTCTTTCTCAAATCTCAAATTTCATCCATCTGTTATTGTAACAAACTGTTGTATTCTCTGATCTATTTCTTCAGTTTTTACTTTTTAGTGTTTGTTAAGCAGAATTCTAAAAATATTTTATATTTACTTAGATATTTGTCCTTTTATAATGTTTGAGATAATAAATGACTAAATTATTTATTTTTATTTATGTAACCGAGTTAAGGGTCAAATTAATTTTAAAAAAATGAGTATTTTTTCTAAATTTGTCTCTGAAAGATTTTATTAATCAAATTGGTCCTTCAAATATTACAAATTAATTAATTTTTTTCATTTCATCACTTTGTTAACAATTTTTGTCAACAGTTGATGATGTGAAATGTTAACTGACAACATATATAACACTTAGTATGCCTAATTGGACGCTGATAAAAATATTTATAAAAATCTATTAATTTAGCTTCTTTTTCCAATTATATAAACCATAGCTCCAATATAACTTAGTAACTAAATTGATAGATTTTCATAAACATATTTATTTAACGTCCAATTAAACATAATATGTGTCATGTATACTATTAGTTAACATTTCATATCATCAATCGTTGACGAAAATTGTCAATGAAATCATTGAAGAACAAAAATGATTAATTTGTAATCTTTAAAGGATCAATTTAATTGATAAAATATTTCAAAAACGAATTTAAAAAATGAATAATCTTTTAAGGACTAATTTAACTATTAACTACTGTATAGAAAACTTTTGATATATATATATATATATATATATATATGTGCAATTTTTCCTTTTTTTTTTTTTCCGAAAATGAGCACCTATACCAGTCCAAAAAACAAATTGCAAATGTTAGTTACACTTGCCTGACTTACCCAACCGCCCATTTCACTCTGATTGTAGACATGCAAAGAATCAAAATTGGTAAAACACATGTTCTTGGAAGTTACACACTTGTGCCGAAAGGACCAATAGTGTCAAAAGGTTTTGTTGGATGGTGGACACTTACATAAAGTTGGGAATTATATGGGTCCCTATTGGCTCTTTCACCATTTTCACATGTAAGCCAGTGTATGGCTTACCTTTCATTGACATTTGACCTTAAGAATATTTTGATATTCCATTGAATACCAAAGTTTTTTCCCCTAACAATATACCAACTCTCCTTTAAGTAACATGCCGTCTATGGATAATATACATCTAAATTAACATGTAAGTATAGATTTTTATTACTTCTACTATTTAAGACGAAAATATGGACATAAAACTTAATATGGTTAGTAAAGATGTTGACTATGGGAACAATGAATTGAGTTTTTCTTTCCTTAGAATTGCAAAGTCGAAAAAATTAAAAAGGTATGTTATTTAAATACCAAAACGTATTACATGAACCTAACTCAAATTAGTTATTAAAAACCATGCTTGAATTAAGAATTTAAGGATATAATGGAGTGAATATTAAAGGCCAACCGAATGTATGAAAATTTATATGCAGAAACATTATTAGTTCCTAAAATATATATTCACTCTGTTTGAAAATAATCTAAAAAAAGAAAAATCTTATTTGAAAATTGTAGCCACTATCTTTGGATGTTTGGCCAACCTATTGTTTTCTGATTGAAGTTGAATATTAATGTTAGATAATGACATATAATCATTTATGCATGAATCTTTACCAATGAGTAAATTAGATTAAAATCTAACTTTGTGATTACAGTCACCAGAATGAACCAGCTGTTTCATTTTATTCATGCTACCGCTCACTACCATATAAATACATCAGACACAGATCATACCAAATCAAAGCCAAAATTATTAAAATAAAAAAAGAAACAATAATATCACATTCCGAAAGGAACAAGTTGTGAACTATTATCACCTGGGCGGTGGTGGTTTCATTCTCCGTATGTCTTAAGCAACATGGCCCCACCACAGTGATCATGCTGCAAGCCGCAGACACATGATTTCAATATTTTAAACAGTTTGCTTTTTTCTTTTTTTTTTAAAAAAATTCTGAGGCTTAGCTCTCCTGGTTCCATGTAAGCATCTACCGTGGAAGGAGCAATAAAAAAATAAAAATAAATAAAAAAATTACATGGGACTAAGAAGAGAAAGGGTGGTAAGTGAGGTGTGAGGTAAAGGAAAGTAATGCATGCTAATATGCTATTGCTACAACTTTTTAGCTTAAAGAGTAACCAACCTGGCATTTCTTCAGCTTTTTTAGTTTCCCTTTAGAACATTCATTTCTGTTCTCTGAGCCTCTTTCCATCCTCTATCTTCTAGTAACTATCTTGTTAGGATCGGTTTGGCTTGGTTCAGTTCGGCTCGGATTGCTCTGATTTTCATGAAAAGCAGAATTTAGCATAATGGTAAGCTTCACACCATAGATGACATTTTACTTCATTTTTTTGTTGATCTCCTTACCTTTTTTTTTTGTGATGGTTCAGGGAACGCCTGTGAATATCATCGTCGGATCACATGTTTGGGTTGAGGATCCTGAGATTTCATGGATTGATGGTGTGGTGACAGAAATCCATGGCAAAAATGCTACCATCGTTACTTCAAATGGAAGAACTGTAAGCTTCTTTTCTTTTGCCTGATCATATAACTGGAAACTCAAAAGCTCTGTTAGCTATTAGTGAAACAATACAAACTTCCTCAGAACCTTGTTCTTGACTATTATGGATCCAAATTGTAGACATGGGGGAGCTTTAGAAAGAATTAAGCTATGTTTTCTCTCTTTTTTTTTTCTTCTTCTGTCATTGATTTTTCTTCGACCAAATATGTCAAAACTAAGACTATACTCTGTGATTATCTGATTTTTGGTTTCTCATATCTCTCCACCTAAAGGCAATAACTAATCCGTCGCGAATCGGAGATCTATTTAAGCATTGTCGCTGACCAATGAGTTGCTATTTACTTCATAATAGCATCAATGCCAAAGTTTTAGCATTAGAGCTACAGTTGCAATTTTCAGCTTCACTATTACTAATATATAATTTAAATTTAGTCACAGAAAAATATTTTTCAGAACATAAAAAATATATATAACTTCTTTCCCTCAAATATGCCCAAATTAGAGTTTCAAATCATAAAGTAGCATTTTGTTTTCTAAATAAGAGACCAAAAGCTATACTTGAAAGTCAAGCATGTATCACTATACTCTTGAGCTAAAGATACAAGTAAACAAGGCAGATAAACATTAGCATTACCTTCAATTTCAGGTGGTGGCAGAGATTTCGAGTATTTATCCGAAAGATACAGAAGCGCCAGCAGCAGGAGTTGATGACATGACAAAGCTGGCATACCTCCATGAGCCAGGAGTCCTTCATAACCTTGCCATTCGTTTTTCTCTTAACGAGATATATGTGAGTCGCAACCGGTTCATAAAACTCTATATGTATTTATAGGCCAATAGTCTAAGAGAAATGAGCAATATTTAACATCTTGAAATTGAAATAAACAGACATATACAGGGAATATCTTAATTGCAGTGAATCCTTTTCGACGACTGCCACACTTGTATGATATCCATATGATGGAGCAATACAAAGGAGCAGCATTTGGAGAGCTTAGCCCTCACCTTTTCGCCGTTGCCGACACCTGCTACAGGTATATAACAGTGCAGAAATAGATTTGGAGTACATTTAAAATCAGGAAAAGAATTTGATGAAAATCAAAATCATTTAACATGTCAGGGCAATGATAAATGAAAGTAGAAGCCAGTCCATTCTGGTGAGTGGAGAGAGTGGAGCTGGTAAAACAGAAACCACCAAAATGTTAATGAGATATCTAGCATTCATGGGAGGAAGATCAGGTACGGAAGGAAGAACGGTAGAACAACAGGTTTTGGAGGTGAGTTTGAATACTTATTGAATTGTTTCTTCAACCGCTGTTAACACCATGTACATGTAGTAACATTTTCACTTCTTCAGTCCAATCCAGTGTTAGAAGCATTTGGAAATGCCAAAACTGTCAAAAATAACAATTCAAGGTAAATTTTAGAGGCTGTTTTTCAGTTCAGATTTTATGTCATAGTTTCCACTTTTTTTCTTAACCTTATAAAACTGTCGGAGTTTGTGGCAGTCGTTTCGGCAAATTCGTAGAAATCCAATTCGACAAGAATGGGAAAATTTCTGGAGCTGCAATTCGAACATATCTCCTAGAAAGGTCACGAGTATGCCAAGTGTCCGACCCGGAGAGAAACTATCACTGCTTTTACATGCTTTGTTCAGCACCACCAGAGGTGAATGAATTCTCCATAATAATCCTGAAAGAAATTGAACATAATTTATCACTCACAAGACTGACTGTTACAATTTACTCAATAGGATGTCAAGAAGTACAAGTTGGGGAATCCAAAGCAATTCCACTATCTTAATCAATCAAACTGTTATGAAGTTTCAAATGTAGATGATGCAAAAGAATACTTGGAGACCAGAAATGCAATGGATATTGTAGGAATCAACCAGGAAGAACAGGTATAGGATCATCACATTTGTGCATCAAATTTTATTATTTCAATGAAGCATTAATTTCTTTCTATACATACATTTAATTTAACAAAATTTCCTTACACAGGATGCTATCTTTCGTGTGGTCGCCGCAATCCTCCACCTTGGTAACATTGACTTTGTCAAAGGGACTGAAGTTGATTCTTCCAAACTGAAAGATGAAAAATCACTCTTCCACCTTCGGACAGCTGCAGAGTTGTTCATGTAAAATTCATAGATCCATCCACAAATGCCTCTAGTTTCAGTGTTTCACCTTTAGTGTCCTTTGACTCACCATTTGTTCAGGTGTGATGAGAAAGCATTAGAGGACTCACTTTGCAAGCGTGTCATTGTTACTCCTGATGGCAATATTACAAAACCACTCGACCCGGACTCGGCTTCTTTGAGCCGAGATGCTTTGTCAAAGACGGTTTACTCCAAACTGTTTGATTGGTAAAAGAAATTAATATCATTATATACTGTCTTTTAGCAGTCTGATACTAGATTTAAGACAATAATTCTGACAAAAAAAACCAGCAATAACAAAACTTAGATATCTTGGAAATATTCTACTACTACTGAACAACAGCAATCATAATATTAATTCACAATAAATCCTAAGAAACCATCCTGCAAATAAATTATCTCTACTTCCAATTAATAAGAGGGGTTCATCTATCATGTGCAGATTACAAATTGAGAAAGTTTTTATTGGAAATACAAAAAGTTTTAAGTTTCCAATGCATTTGTTCTGTATCTATTAAATGAAAAAATTTAAAACCTTCCACTAATGGTAAGCTTATTAAATGAATTATCAAAATATGGCAGGATTGTTGACAAGATTAACAGTTCAATTGGTCAAGACTCCAATGCAGTAAGCATAATAGGAGTCCTTGATATTTATGGGTTTGAGAGCTTCAAAATCAACAGGTATAGTACAATAATTTTGCATAATAAGGAAAATTTCTGCATTCCTATATTATATAGTCTTAACCTTTTCTACATTTTGTAAGTTTTGAGCAACTATGCATCAACCTAACGAACGAGAAGTTGCAACAACATTTCAACCAGGCAAGGCTATTTACCTTACAAACACAATTTGAGCATTTTTGTTGCTGCAAATATTAATATAGAAATGTATATGTTTCAACAGCATGTATTCAAGATGGAGCAAGAAGAGTACACCAAAGAGGAAATCAATTGGAGCTATGTTGAATTTGTGGATAATCAAGATGTTCTTGATCTTATTGAGAAGGTAACAAGAGACTTTGTGTCATCATTGCTTGTGTATGGATCAACTATACCAGACGAAACCACGAAAGACATGAAACTGATTATTTCTTGCTTGCAGAAACCTGGGGGAATAATTGCTCTTCTTGATGAAGCATGGTATGTCATTTTTCTCAAAATATTGTGAATATATCCAAATAGCAAGACAGATGAAAACAAAATTTATAACAAGCATGGAAAATAATTTCCAAAAGAGGCGCAAACATGTTGGTCGAACTCGCTTATACAGTACTAAATTAAAAGCTCCCCTTCAAACAAGTGAAACCACCATTTGAATTTGTATTTGTATTTTCTGCAGCATGTTCCCCAAGTCAACTCATGAGACTTTTGCACAAAAGATGTACCAGACATATAAAGCACACAAGCGCTTCAGCAAACCAAAACTTTCTCGGACAAACTTCACAATTAACCATTATGCTGGAGATGTAAGCTCAATAAGCTCTTATTTTCTGTGTCCATAAAGTTTGAATTTCTTTCTTGGCCATCCAATCCAGTCAACAAAAAGTAAAAATGTTAATTTCTTGTCACAAATCCTTCTTAGTACAGGTCACATATCAAGCAGATTATTTCCTTGATAAAAATAAAGATTACGTAGTAGCGGAGCATCAAGCTCTTTTATGTGCATCCAAGTGCTCATTTGTTGCAAATCTTTTCCCTCCTTTACCTGACGAAACATCAAAGCAATCAAAATTCTCTTCCATTGGTTCTCAGTTTAAGGTAATATCAAATGGACACTTGTTGCTTCGAACACTTAACCAATGCATGAATTGCTTCTGAATCTAATCTTAAACATCCAGCAACAACTACAATCTCTCATGGAGACACTGAACACAACAGAACCACATTACATAAGGTGTGTGAAGCCAAATACAGTCTTGCAGCCAGGAATCTTTGAGAACTTCAATGTCCTAAATCAGTTAAGATGTGGAGTAAGTTAAATGTTTCCTACTCTCTAAAATGTACAAGAGTAAAGTAAATTAGATTATTCCCTCCCACCAAAGAAGTTTATTCAACCGGTGAACTTGCAGGGAGTACTTGAGGCGATAAGGATTAGTTGTGCCGGATATCCAACAAAAAGAACATTTGAAGAGTTCCTTGACCGTTTTGGAATGCTAGCTCCGGATGTCCTTGATGGGTATTAGATTATTTTACTTTACAAGAAAATGACAATTTTAGTTTTATTAAAAGAAAACTGAAAATCATATTCATAAAACATTATAGTGTAAGAATGATAAATCGAAGATGTAATACAAGAAATCTTATGTAAAACTACCTGAAGCATAACTTGAAAATAACAATAAGAATTATCTATTATGTAGCTCATATAGATATCAGAAAATGAATTGAGACTGACTTGAAATAAAAGCATAGGCCTATTGTTCTCATTGTTAAGTCTTAACTCAAACAAATATATATTGTTAAGTCTTCACATATAAAACCTCATGACAATTGAGTCTTTCTTCTGTGTAGGTCGGATGAGAAAAAGGCAGCTATTGCCATATGTGATAAGATGGGATTAACAGGCTACCAAGTAAGTATATACATTCCATAACATGTCAGATTCAAGAAAAAGGCACAATTGTTCCAAAAAAATTGCTAGTAACTTATAAGTTATAAGCTCTAATTCATTTTCCCTCGCCATGTAATGTCACTTTCGATCAGATGGGGAAAACAAAGGTATTCCTCAGAGCTGGACAGATGGCCGAATTAGATGCACGAAGAGCTGAAGTCTTAGCCAAAGCAGCAAGACTCATACAGAGACAAATCCGTACACATTTAACAAGAAAAGAGTTTATCACCTTGAGAAATGCTACAATTCATATCCAGAAAATTTGGAGAGGTAAGCTGTCTTCACATAACTTTCTGTTTTCAGTTCATGTATTCCTATTTCTTGATTGCATCATTGTGATGGTGTTGTGCCAAAAGTAACTGAACTGAATTATTTTCCTCTGGCATTAATATTTCAGCAAAACTTGCACGTGAACTCTATGAATATATGAGGCGAGAAGCAGCCTCAATCAGGATACAGAAGCATGTGCGTGCACATAGAGCAAGAATGAATTACACATCATTACAAGGATGTTCTATAGTAATTCAATCTGGAATGAGAGCATTAGCCGCACGAAATGAATTTAGGTACCGAAGACAAACGAAGGCTTCAATCAAACTTCAGGTAAAGACAGCTAGAAGGAGTATCTAACACCAAAATAGATCATGAATTTATGACCACCGTATTCATCTACATGAATTATATGAATACTGTGTTTTTAGATTAAATGTTGACTATTCTATTTTATATTCCTCTCAAAGACACAATGGAGAAGAGTTCAAGCTCTTTCTGATTACAAACAACAAAAGAGAGCAGCTATTATATTTCAGTGTCTCTGGAGAGCCAGAGTAGCTAGAAGAGAGCTCAGAAAGCTTCGGATAGTGAGTTTTATTTATTCTTATGTTTCGTATTTCATAAGCTTTCTTCCAATTCTTTTAGAATATCTATAAGGATTAAGGAAAGAAGCGATATTTCAAAAAATAAAAAGGCATGCTCATTTTTAAGTTACTGTGTAGGCTGCAAGGGATACTGGAGCACTTAAGGAAGCAAAGGACAAGTTGGAGAAGCGTGTTGAGGAGCTTACATGGAGATTAGACATCGAAAAACACATGAGGGTAAGGACTCTTTCAACTAATACTCCATTATGAATGCCAAATCGCTTTAAGTGTTATGGTGGATAGATGTAAAAAAGAGGCAGCCCAATGCACAAGCATCCTGCATTAACGCAGGGTCCGGGGAACAGCCACACTCAAAGGGTATAATGTACGTAGCCTAACCTGATAATTACGTCAGTGGCTGTTTCCACAGTGAATAGAAGTAAAATAAAAGGAATTATTTTGATTCAGAATATTCTCTTAAATCAAAAGCAACTGCACAGTCCATACTGCCAATCATTCAAAATAGCAGTGAAAGGAGAAACTAATTTGTTCATAAAGCTATTGTATCCACATCAACTAATCAAGAAAAAACAAATTTCAGGTTGACCTTGAAGAAGCTAAAGGACAAGAGATTGCAAAACTACAAAACACTTTACAAGAAATACAAGGTCAGCTAGATGAAGCCCGCGCTGCAATTATTCATGAAAGAGAAGCAGCAAAACTAGCAATTGAGCAAGCACCACCAGTAATTAAAGAGGTTCCTGTTGTGGACAACACAAAGCTAGAGTTACTAACAAATAAAAATGAGGAGCTGGTGGTAAATCTCAACTTCCATCTCAGAATAGTTCAATTTACTTTCAGAAGTTTAATGCTGAAAACATCAGAATTACTATAGGTAGAAGTTCCAATACTGCGGATAAAATTTCATGAAAGAAATTATGTGATGTTTTTAAGGAGTATAAATCGAAAGAAAGGACTATACTTTTAACCCTTTTTTTTCTTAAGAAGAATGCTGTCATTTTCCAGTAGAAATTTAAGTTACAAAAAAGTAGAAGGAAATGTAGGAAAAGAAAGTTATAAAATGGTGCCTCATGGAATAGAATGTATGATTATTTGCAGAAGAATAGAAACTTCCTCATCCAAGAAAACGTATAGATTCTTCGGTATTAAGATAGAAAATCCTGCTAAGTGCTAACACAATTTCGGATGCAATGTCAAACCATCAAATGACGATTCAGATAGTAAAAATACAGCAGCATATATGCATTGTTTTTCACATCATAATTAATACGATGACATGTAATTTCATTTAACTTCTGAATACATAGACTGAAGTAGAGGAGTTGAAGAAGAAGATTAAAGAATTTGAAGAAAAGTGCTCAGCAATTGAAAATGAGAATCAAGCTAGGATTAAAGAGGCAGAAGAAGCACAACTAAAAGCAACACAACTTCAAGAGACTATTGAAAGGTTGCTTAGCTCCGAATCATGCAACATCCTTTCCATCATATATATTGCCACTAACGGTCTAGTATTTTTAACTCCAGATTGGAAGTGAGCCTGTCCAACCTCGAAACTGAAAATCAAGTGCTATGCCAGCAGGCATTGGTAGAATCAAAAAATGAAGATCTTTCTGAAGAGATCAAAATGTAAGAACTATATACTATTTGCACCTTCTATTATTCCTTTTCTTTTGTGATATCTAGCATCAGAAAACATCAGTCTGGCACTGATGAACTTGAATCTAGCCAACTTTAAATTTTAGTATCCCTTGGCAATATGGTGATAATATAAATGACATGCTTACTTTAATTTTAGGCTCTCTCTTCCTTTATTTTCCTTTCCGCAAAAAACAAATAAATAAATAAAAATTCATGGCGTCTTTTACAATATTTGTTACTTTCTTTTCTGTACCTTCTACAGATAATGCAAATAAGTGAATAGTTTTAGTGAAGATTTAAGAACTTACATCAAATACCAGAAGTAATTGCTACAATAATCCTGGCATAATATATAGTCTTCTATAGTGAAATACTGAAACTCTAATGCTTTCTGTAGCCTAAAGGATCAGATAGCAAACCTAGAATCAGAGAATGAACGCCTGCGGGACCAGGCAGAAACAGCTGCCATGGAGCAGAAAGTTCACCCAGATATAATAGCAACAAACCAGGAAATTTCTGCTGATCAACACGAACAACATATCCAACAAAGAATTGTAGCAGATAATGTGACTCCACAAATCAAGGTATACTTTAAATTTTCTTACAAAAACAAATCATTTTATGACATTATCTTTTATGAGGGTGCAGAATCTAGACAATGGACATCTAGCCGAGGAAGAATGCCGTGGAAGAAAAGTATTTCCAACTCACCTCATTTGTTCATTTTGTATTTCTGGGTAACTAAATAAAATAATGTTCTATATCAAATAATAAAAATTATATTTTCAGGAACCAAGAGCAGCTGCCCCCTTCCTTACAAAACAAAGATCACTCACAGACAGGCAGCAGGTATGTCTCTGAAATCTAAAAGCAATTAGGGAAAGAAGTTTCAGAGATCGAAATATTTCGAGATAGCATGCAGTTGAACATTGAAATAAATGGTTGCTTACCACTTTGAATTCTCCTGTAAACAGGAAAGTTATGATGCACTGCTCAAGTGCCTTACCGTAGATAAGCGTTTCGAGAACAACAGACCAGCAGTTGCTTGTATTGTTTATAAAGCACTTCTTCATTGGAGATCCTTTGAAGCAGAGAAGACACATATATTTGATAAAATTAGTCACACCATCCGATCATCTATAGAGGTAGAATCTTCCAAGAACTTTAATACATCAATAAAGATTAAGTAATTCTAGTTAACATCGTCTCTTGAAACTTCATGTATTATTAAATCAACTTACTATTTTTTATGTTGGCAGAGTCAAGAAGGAATCAATGATCTAGCATATTGGCTTTCAACAACTTCAACACTTCTGTTCTATCTGCAATGCACACTCAAGGTCAGCAACACAACTAAGACGGTGTCGCGCAATCGAAACTCCCCTGCCACTCTATTTGGAAAAATGGCACAGGTAAGCTTTGAAGACTCCAATTTCCTTGTATTATATCAATATAAAAGAAACTATATTGGTTGTTGATATACAAAACCAGGGTTTACGTTCATCTTCATTGGGAATTGGGATTTCAAGTGGTTATAGTGGAATGGTGGACAAGCACAATGACCAATCTAAAGTGGAAGCCAAGTACCCAGCAATTCTGTTTAAGCAACATTTGACTGCATATGTTGAGAAGATATATGGAATGATCCGTGACAGTTTAAAGAAGGAGATCAGCCCATTCTTGAATTTGTGTATTCAGGTAAATCATCATTTTCAAGAAAACCTTCTATAAGAATCTAGTACCTCCAGCAGTAAGATAGAATACTAAGCTGCGTTTGGTTTTGAAAACAGAACAAGACACAAAAATTTGTATTTTTGTATTTATCTAGTGATAAATTGAATATAAGAAAGAACAAATTATAGAAGTCCAATTTACTCACATCTCCTCAAAACATCTCTGAAAAAAAAAAAAGTAAGGCAACTAGCAAGAACTACATCAAAATGCTAACTCCTTAGGAAATTAAAGCATCACCTCACAATAAAAACTAACAAATTCTCACGAGACAAATGTTGTCATGTACACATTTCCACACATCATATATATCAACCTCCAATTTGCTAGGCCAGAAGAAAAACTTCCAAATCACATGGGATTAGATATGGGATGATCTAATAAATCTTTTATCACCATTAACAGGCACCAAGAGCCATAAGAACCAGATCAATAAGAGGGTCATCCAGAAACATCCATTCGAATATACTTGCAAAACAACAGGCACTGCACATGCACTGGAAAAGCATTGTCAACAAGCTAGATGAAATCTTGGGTGTACTGTCTGATAACTATGTAAGTATGAAGTAGTACTCAATATTTTCTTTGTTGGGTTATACTTACAAGAGAAGAGATTTCACAATATTCCATGATCTTGTGACTTCAGGTCCCTTCCATGATAACAGGGAAGATATTTAGTCAGGTTTTCTCATTCATGAATGTCCAACTCTTTAATAGGTGAGACAATTTTCTTCAATTGCTCTAAGCATATTTGAGTAGTAAACACTGATTCAATTTAATGTAAGTTCTCCTAATGCTGTGAACATGATTCTCTCAGTTTGTTGCTTCGTCGAGAGTGCTGCTCCTTTAGCAATGGAGAATATTTGAAGGCAGGTTTGCATGAGTTGGAACTGTGGTGCCTTAAAGCAACAGATCAGGTAAAGATTAGATATTTGCCATAAACCATGGCCAGAGTGAAAAGGACAGAAGCACAAGAAACTCACTTTCTATGTATTTTTACACTGCAGTTTGCTGGGTCATCTTGGCATGAACTCAAACAAATACGCCAAGCTGTCGGATTTCTGGTACACAATCTGATTGAGATTAAAGAGAATTCACTCTTCCTTTCCCTTTCCCTCTATTCAATTCTTAAAAATTGCTTCATTTATGCAGGTCTTGCATCAAAAGGCTCACAAATCTTTGGAAGAGATCACCAATGAACTCTGCCCGGTAACTTGACTAACTCATCCATCCAACACATCAATATGCTTCACTCAAACTTAAGGATTTCTATTAAGGATGATCTCTCTAAACTCTAAATTCACATGGTTAAAAGTTCTAGGGGAAAATGGAGTTATTTTAATTCATGTCAATATATATAATCTAACATTTTTTTTGTTTACTATTTTCCTATATCAGGTGTTAAGTATTCCACAAATATATCGTATTGGAACTATGTTCTGGGATGACAAGTATGGATCTCAGGGATTATCTCCAGAAGTAAGTGTTTGTCTCTTTGTTCACATATATATGCAGAACTAATGCTCGGTTGTCCAAATATTTTTCACAAGCTTTCATTTCCATTTTAAGGCAAATACTTGCATACATTGTTTGCTTCAAAAGGCATAATAAATGACAATCAAGTAGCAATACCTAAAAAACTATTGCTAATCTGCTACAATAATCCACAGATAGGTATTAAATCTTGGGGCAACTGACCAAATTTCAAAATGGGAAATATAACTATGAACAATATATCCTAACACCAAAAGAACTGACCCTGAATTCACATTGAGAATTAAAACAATTGGGACAACTATCATGAGTTCATTCTGCATTAGATAACCTTACACAAAATTACAGATAAAGCCTAAAAGCATGTTCAAATTATTTCTTGTTATTATTATTCTGTACAGGTCATAAGTAGAATGAGAGTACTTATGACAGAAGACTCGACAAGCATGCCCAATAACTCATTCCTTCTTGAAGTGGACTCCAGGTAATTAATTATTAATTTGTTCCTATATCCATTCTAAACTTTACTTTTTGTATGATCCATACCCAGAAGTCATTATGCAGCATATAGAAAACAGTATATATTCAAATTAATTCCTAACGAATTTTAAATCAGACATTTTGGTCCTCAATAAATCTTTATTACTTTAGAAGTCCCTGAAAATTATACCTCTAAGGCAGATTAGTTCCTTTATCACTTTTAATGAAATTTATAATATGTGCATTTGGTACATTAATCTTTAACAAATTTTATTATAAGACAAATTAGTCCTCCTTATATAGAGACCAATTCGTCTCCAAGACCTCAAATAATAAAATTTTGTTGAGGATAAAAAAAATGTCCGATTTAAATTTTTTTGGGACCAATTTAGATGTTTGCTCTATGGAAAAATATTCTTTGACAAGCTATTGCACTGTTTCCTTGTACAACATTCAGCATACCATTCATGATGGAGGAGATGTTCAGGTCTATGAGTGACATCAGACTATCAGATATGGAAGTGGATCCACCACCAATCCTCAGGCAAAGGTCTGATTTCCAATTCTTGCTGCAACACATTGAAAGCGATTCTCAGTAACCTAGCAAAACTTTGGTGTTCATACACAGTTATACTTTTTGATTTCTATTTATTTGATTTGAGTTTGGTGTGAGGAGTGTAAATTGAGTGAAGAGGTGAGGGATTGTAATTATTTTTTTTTAATCTATTCCTTTTCATTTGTTTTCTGGAAGTTCCCTATTTTTTATTTTTGGGTAAATTATATTTTTTGTCCCTAAAGTTTGATAAAAGTTTCAAAAATACTCCTAAGTTTTATTTTGTTTCAATTTTGTCCCAAAAGTTTTCAATTTGCATCAAATATACCTTTGACGGCTAATTTTTCATAACATTCAAGACCAATTCAACAACAATTTCATAAGAACAACCCTCAACACAAGCAAATCAAGCATAATTTTTATGCATTATTGTTAGATTGGTCTTAAATTTTTTGAGAATTTAGCCGTCGAGGGTATATTTGATGCAAATAAAAATTTTTTGGGACAAAATTGAAACAAAATAAAACTTAGGGGTATTTTTAAAACTTTTGCCAAATTTCAGGGACAAAAAGTATACTTTACCCTTTATTCTTCTAGGGCTTCTTTTCAAGAAAAAGGAATGCCACAGTGAAATTTGATATTGTTGTACAGTATAACTTTTGAAAGAAATGGAATGAAGGAAAGCTTGATTTTTGTTATGTATATTTGAATATGATGCATAGTACTAGGAAAAGACATAAATTTATATTTTCATGTGAGGAAAATGTTATAATCATGACATATTTTGTTTGTTGTTCACATGCTCAAATTTATTTTTGGTGACTAAACAAGAAAGAAAAGAAAACAAAGGAAACAAAAAGAAAGAGGAAGGGCCCCTAAAAACCAGCAGCTAAGTCCCTTGTAAGTAAGATGTGAATCTCATTCCAAGGCTCCAACAACTCAGTTTGGGGGTATTATTCACTACTGCAAACTTTGCCATAAGATCCGCAACATGGTTGGCTGATCTCTGAATTACCTTGACATCAGCTCTCCAATTCCAAGTCAAAATATCATGAATTTTAGAAACTAAATCATGATCAGCATTTTGGATGTTAGTAAAACGGTCTTGAACTAGGAGAAAAGCTTCCAAACAGTCTGTCTCACAAGAAACCTGCCTGTACCTTGCCTCCCAAGCCAAAAGTAATCCTCTCCAAATAGCAAAAAGCTCACAACGAAGAACCGTTCCTAGCGGCAGAATCCCAATACAACCACCTTGCCATAAATTCATAATAATTCAACTAGATATCTTTTAAACTATTTTTTTAGTCAATTTTTTATTATATTAATTTAAAAAAATAATAAATAAATACATCCAAATTAATTTAATATTTTTAAATTTAAAATATAAATTAAAAAATAGCTTAACTAAAACTAAAATTTAGGATAAATTCCATAAACAATACAAATGCCACTCAATATTACACTAAAGTCCCAACACTCAAAACATTACATGCATGTCCCTTTTTAGAATCAGATCTATATAAATCGAAGTTGTGAAATTCGATTTACAAGTGTACAATGTAAATCGAATTAGGTAAGATGGATTTATCTATCAAGCAAGTAAATCGAATGAAATAGACCCGATTTACTAAAACCATTAGTAAATCGAAATCAGCTGAGTCGATTTACAAGGAGCTTGTAAATCGACTCAGCTGATTTCGATTTACTGTTTGAAATAACCAAAGTAAATTGAGTCTACTTAATTCGAATTATTATGATACCCAACAAGTGATATAAATCAATTTCGACTAATTCGATTTATAAAGGATTGGTTCCTATATAAACATGATCAGAACGTTATGGATTTATTATAGTTGAAGTCACAATGGCTAGTGATGATAGTTTTTTAGTTCTGGCTGATACACTATAGAGGGACGATTAAGAAAAAAGCATGTTCTGGAATTACATTTACTGATAAGGATACACTTAGTATTTTTCTGAAACCTTCAACAAGTTTCATCAAGTTTCATAATACTATAATCCAAAAACTGGGAATGCAAGGCGTGAAACGGGTGGAGAAGTTATTCTATGGAATTTTGATTTTCGTGTTGCGAGATGATGTGAAAGTACGATTCATTCGCCATAGGTAGTAACGAAGATTTGCAAGTTCTGTTCCATTGTCGTCGACAATTTTTCGAGATGAGGACCCCTGAGCTATTGGCCAAGCTTGTAGATGTGGTCTGCAGTTCAGGAAGTTCGAATCGGAATTCTCAACCTTTAGCAATGGCTGGTTACTCTAGTTCAATGCCTGTTGGTGCCTCTTCATCTGTGCCCGTGATTGCACATGAGGCAGTTTATGGCAAATCCCTAAGTGATTAAATTCCTATTCTGTAATAGCTCAAAAAAAAATAAAATAATAAAACTGAGAAAGATATGCAAACAAAACAAAATTGTGGGCCACTCTTCTTTTTCTTTTTTCCCTAACCCTAATCACACACAAATACTCTCTCTCAAGCTTCAGTCCCTACTAGCCGTCACCCTCCCCAAACCCCCCTTCCTCACTCACACACGGACACAAAACTCACAACACACACAAATCACATGAACAAAGAAGAGAAGAATGGAGGGAGAGCTGCGCTGCAAGGGAGAAGAGAGGACTGCCGCTGCTTGTCCTGCCGCTGCCCTCCCCACCGAGCCGCCGAACCCGCCACACCTCGCTGCGAGTTGCTGCCGTGTTGTTGCCGAACACGAGGAGAGAGAGGGAAGCCTGTGTTGTTGTCGTCGTGCTGGAGGGCTGGCTGTCGGGGGAGCTGCTGCAACAAGCTCATCGCCGGCTAAGGCCCGTCGCCGTCCATGGAGAGTTGTCGTCATCTGGGTCACTGCCGGAGGAAGAGAGCTTGCACAAGGGGTTGCTGGAGTGGCTCGCCGCTGCTGCAAGCGCCACCACACCTCTGGCCGCCAGGAAGTCACATTGAGGTCTCCATTCTTCTGCCGTCGCCGCTGCCGGGGTTTCTGGTCAATGGGTATGGTGCTTTTGTTGCCGGAACCACCACTGGTGCTACCGCTACATGTTTCCCTTAAGTCAGAGTCATTGTGGTTGCTGAGAAAGAAGTTTGGAGCTGAGGTTACGGCTGCCGCAGTTTTGGGTTGAGAGGAAAGGTACCGTTGACGCGTTTGGATTATAGTTTCAACAATCGAGAATTATCACCAGCTCCATTTTGTCGCTACTTTGGTCCAAATTCTACGGTTCCATTCAACTTCAATCCTCCTTACCTTGAATTTGGCACTCTGGGTTTATCTTCGGTCCCTTGGGACCACGTTGTGAGTAGGCTTTACATTTATAATTGTTTGATTGTGCATCTATAATTATTTTGACATATATCTATTATGATCTTTGAATTATACTCATTATATTTGCTTTGAACGATTTTAAATTGATTAGAATAATTGATTTATTAGAATTAAATAATTCATTTTTATGAAGTTTATACTTTCGAAACTATACATGAGACTATTATATTTTTGATGAAGTTCTGCATTATTATAAAATGTTTGATTTTACTTGAATATCTATTTTTGAAGTATTTGTTGGTAGTCACTTACTTTAAAAATTGTGAAATATATTTGAAATCTCTTATGATTGAAAAAGTATGATTGAAAAAGATTTCTGATGAGAAAGTATTATCTGATTTGATTTGATTCGATATCTTATATATTTGAAGCATAAAATATTTATTGTATTTGAAATTATATGTTTTGAATTAGTTTGGGAGGCTCGTATTAAAAAACCGTAGTTAACGGCGGTTATGACGTTAACTTAGATGCTTCTAACTCAGACTCCAGCTAGCAGGGGTGTTGCTAGCCTAACATGTAGGCCACACGTTAGATCTGTTATTCTGTTAGGACACACGAGGAAAGGGCTACCCATAGAGGTAGAGCCGCCCAAGTGTGGACTTTTGATTTGATTTCTGTATGAGAACTCCTTTATTGATTCACTTATTATAATCAACTATTATTTCCTAATTAAAATTACTTTGATAATAATTTTTGTATAGTCTCATGTCAATTACAGATGTATTGTCTAGTCACTGAGTTGTAAAACTCACCCCATTTTTCTAAAAATATTTTTCAAGAACAAATATTTGATTATGTGAGACTTTCTATTCAAGAGCAACAGTCTGCAATGAGTACTTATTCTTTGTCGAATTCCTAGAAGTGTATGCTCCATATGTCACAGGCAGGATCCAACCATTCTTAGTTATTTTAATTTTTTTTGTTAAAAATAAATAACTATTTATTTTAGAACTTGTAAAATAATTGGAACTTGCTTATTCAACTTATATTTGACTATGTTAGGCTTGCTATAGGATTATTTTCCTGAGCGCCAGTCATGACTCATTTTGGGTCGTGACATATTCCTAGGCAATCCAATTTCTTCTAATCCAACCGACCGTCAATTCTTTGATCACTCAATTGTATTAGAGGGTTAAGTTCAAATTCTGATTTATAAGCCACACAAACTCTAAGAACCTAAAAGCATGATACATTTATATGTCACATACCACATTAAGTCCAAATAATTAAGGAGTTATGAGAAATTGGTTTCAAGCTGTAATTCTAATGATATAACTTTTCCAAGATTCAAATAGAATTCAAGTAAAATTTAGAGTTAGCGAAGAGAGAACTTTTGCGTGGTCTAGAATTCGGAATAAATCCTCGTTGTAGGTATAGCTTCTAAACCAACAAAAGTCCTTTCTTACAAACTTTTTTGGTTGTCACAAGTAAAAATCCCTAAATAAATTGATAACCGAAGTATTTAAACCTCGGGTCGTCTTCTCAAGGAATTGCAGGGAAGTATGTACTTATTATTAGTTATGAGTTTTGTAAATTGGGGTTTTAAAAGTAAGGAACAGGTAATTTAAATGACAAGTAAAATAAATTAACACTAATAAAATCTCTTGACAAGGTATAAGAACTGGAAGTCCTATCCTAGTTATCCTTATCAATTGTGATGAGAATTTGATTTTTCTCCCACTTTGTTAACCTCTAACTATGAAGGTAAGTTAAATGGATGAATTAATTTTGATTCCTCAGGTCCTAGTCTTTCCTTGGGAAAGGCTAGAGTTATTGGAACTCAAATTAATTCTTGAAGAATTCTAATTTTCAATCAACAATGAGTTTGATAACTCAAGTGTTACCAATTACTTAACCAGAGCCAAAAGGGAGAAAATATCTAAATTAAATTAAAATCATTCATATAAATAGAATAAAACAATCATAAACTGAAATACCTCAAATAATATTAATTAAGAAAATCATATGTAACATGGAAGAGTTCATAAATTAAATTAAATTGAGAAAATAATAAAAAGGAACATTGAACCTGTGATGAAGAAAAAATAATCCCAAATCCTAAAACTGAATCCTAAGAGAGAGGAGAGAACCTCTCTCTCTAAAAACTATATCTACTCCTAAAATTGTGAATTATGAAAGCATGATCATGAATGGATGCATTCCCCCACTTTATAGCCTCTAATCTGTGTGTTCTGGGCTGAAAATTGGGTCAAAAATAGCCCAGAAATCACCCCTAGGGATTTCTGTTACGTTCAGGTCGCGGAAAAGTGACGCAGAAGCGTCGTCCACGCGTTAGCGTGGATTGGGGTTTTGCCAGGTCACGTGTCTGCGTGACCGACGCGTTCGCGTCGCCTGGCTTCAGGGCAACTATAGCAAATTATATATCAAATCGAAGCCCCGGACGTTAGCTTTCCAACGCAACTAAACCCGCGTCGTTTGGATTTCTGTAGCTCAAGTTATGGTCGTTTGAGTGCCAGGAGATCAGGCTGGACATCTTTAGCAGTTCCTTCAGATTCTTGTATTCCTTCCACTTTTGCATGCTTCCTTTCCATCCTCTAAGCCATTCCTGCTCTGTAATCCCTAAAATCACTTAACACACATATCAAGGCATCGAATGGTAATAGGAGAGGATTAATAATTAGCAATTTAAAGGCCAAAAAAGCATGTTTCCAATCATAGCACAAAATCAGGAAGGAAAATATAAAACATGCGAATTGTATGAATAAATGGGTAAAGAGTTGATAAAATCCACTCAATTGAGCACAAGATAAACCATAAAATAGTGGTTTATCAACCTCCCCATACTTAAACATTAGCATGTCCTCATGCTAAGCTCAAGAGAAGCTATAAAGGGGTGAAGAGGAATGGTAGAATGTATGAAATGCAACCTATCTATGCGAATGCAACTACATGCAAAATGTTTCTACCTACTTGGTTAAAAGTAAATAAATCTTCCAAGAACATATATGAACTGGATTTCACTAATTCAAATCACAAAATAAAGTACAAGTGAACTTGCAGAAGAAAATAGCTTATGAAAGCCGGGAACAAAGAATCGAGCGTCGAACCTCACCGGAAGTGTATACGCTCTAATCACTCAAGTGTTTGAGGTTCGGTTCTCTCAATTCTCTACTAACCTTGCTTTCTAAGGCTTGCTCTTCATCTAACAATCAACAAAAATTTAATGCACAAATACACATATCAAGAGGTCTTTTAAGGGTTGTAATGGAGTTAGGGTCAAGGTAGGATTGTATTTGGCCAAGTGGACTAAAATCTGAATCCTTAATTAACTTAAACTTTTTACCTTACTTAGACAATCCATGTAATCATAATACCACCTCTAACTATCCATTAAGCATGTTTTCCATATATTCATGCATTCTAATTTCAAGTACAGAACATATGCATTGCTTTCACCATTTACCTTGGGGCATTTTGTCCCCTTTTACTTATTTGCTCTTTTTCTCATCTTTTTCTCTTTTTCTTCTTCTTTTTTTTTCATATTATATTTTTTTCTTTTATTTTTTTTCAATGCATATGATTAAATTATTGAATGCATGAACATGTCCTAAACATTTCTTTCACATTTTCAGAAAATTCTAACATACTCAATTCTCAAACCAAATGTTTCCAAATTCAACTTTCCCCATACTTAATTCATAAGCACTCTCACTAGTCTAAGCTAACCAAGGATTCAAATTAAGGACATTATTGTTTTTCGTTTAGAGTTAATGATGTGCTAAAAATAAAGAACAGAAGGGTAAAAATAGGCTCAAATTGGTTTGCAAGGGATAATGAAGGGTTAAGGCCATATGGGTATGTAAGCTCAGTGAAACAAAGGCCTCAATCATATAAGTGCATGCATACATCAAACCATGGAAATATAGAATTAAGCAAGACAAAGATCACAATTTTAGAGAAAAAAACACACACCAAAAATAAAATATTGGTTGGTAAAATGCAACCAATTCAAATAGGCTCAAAAATCTCACAGGTTTTGTGTGTTCGAGCTCTGAACCATGTTCCAGTATAATATTTCTTCAAACAAGTGTAACATTAAATTTTATTCAAATTAGTGAAATGCTCTAAAAGTTTTGTGAAAAAGAAAATATTTCTTCAACCAAGTGGTAAAATATGCACAAAATCAAACAAATATGCAATCAAATTTGTAAATGCAACAATTAACAAGGAAAATAAACCATTGGTGTTGAGATAGAAGAGTAACTAACCCATGGAGATCAATATCGACCTTCCCACACTTAAAGATTGCACCGTCCTCGGTGCATGCTAAGATGTACAAGTGGATGGGTGGCTCCAACTGATGCTTTTCTCTGAAGATTTTGTAGATGGACTTGTCTGTCTCCCCATGTAAACGTCTTCCGGTTCCCTTCCGAGTGGCCATCCTGAAAGAAAAAGGGAAGAAAAGTAACCCAGAAATAAAGATAAGAAAATAAATGAAGTATGGATGGGTTAATGCCAATTGATAAGGGTCTCATTTACATGAAAGCTTCAAATGGTGCAAAATTTGCAACAATGGGGAAGAGAGTGGGGAATGAGAGATAATATAAATTCATGTCAATGCAAAATTAATACAAATATCATAAAAGATTAGCATTGACTTAAATAATATTACCCAACAGTGTAAAACAAGTCACTAAGCACCAAAATAATACCAGAAAAGACACAACAGTTGAATATGAACAAGTGACACCAATGGTAAAATAATAAATTTAGAAAAGAAAAGAAAAATATGCACAAAATTAAAATGCAATGAATGAAATATGCAAATAAATTAAGTAAAATAGAATGAAGGTGAAAAGGAATGAGAAGTGAAAGAAATAAAGTAATAAAGAAAGAAGAAAAAAGAAAAGAAGAGATTAGGATTAGAAAAGAAAAGATAAGATAATTGGCGCTGATCTAGATAAGTTGTGCGGCGTAGGCGACGCGGACGCGTGAGTAACGCGGTCGCGCGGTGCGCGATAAGGTCAGGTGACGCGGATGCGTAGGTCACCCATCGCGTGACTCGATTTGTGCTAGTGGCGCAAGTGCAGCCTCGCATTCGCACAACTCTCTATTTGAAATGCATTTTTGCCAAAAATCTGGGTGACGCGGTCGCGTGGTTGACGCAATCGCGTGGATGGCCATTTTTGAAAAACGACGCGGCTGCGTGGGGAACGTGTTCACGTGGGAGGGCTTGGGCTTCTAGCACGAGTCCAGTGCCATTCCAGCCCAACTTACTGCCATACACCCATTTACGTTGATTCCACAGAGCCACGCATTTGCGTGGGTGACGCAGACGCGTGGGAGGCTATTTTGCACATGACGCAGACGCGTAGAGCACGCGGTCGTGTGGATCAATTTGTGCCAAAGGCACGCCTCCAGCCACGCTCTCGCGTGACTCTCTGTTCACTTTTCTTTTCTTCCTAATGCACTTGTGACGCGGACGCGTCAGCGACGCTGCCGCGTCGCGTGAGTGTTTTTTTTTTTATATTGCAGTATACAGAATGCAAAATGATATGGATGCTATGAGTAATTCCAGGTTCAATGAAATAAAAATAAAATAAAACGAAAAACAAACGAAAACAAAATTAAATTAAAATTGAAGAAAAGGAACGATCATACTATGGTGGGTTGTCTCCCACCTAGCACTTTTAGTTAAAGTCTTTAAGTTGGACACTTGGTGAGCTCCCTGTTATGGTGGCTTGTGCTTGAACTCATCCAAGAATCTCCACCAATGTTTGTACTTCCAGTAACCTCCAGGGTCCCAAACTAGGCGCAGAAAGGCTTCAAGCAAGTTAAAGCAAGTGACAAGGCCCCAAGAGTGTTGATTGCCAGAATGAATTCCGGGGTCCCAAATCTTGCATTTGCACTCGTCTTCTTGTTGACCATATTTGTTCCAACCGGGTGGTAAGCAAACTGAATTCTCACTAAAGCGGCCAAATAAATTCCTAGACCCATTTAGTTGAGCTTTACACCAACCTTTGCGTTTAAACTTAAAGTTTCCAACCATAGTGAACCTTGCAGGACAATTCTTACCACTGACCATCTTCTTCTTACTCTTAATGCCACAAAGAGCTCTAAGTTGACCATCCGTCTCCAGTAGCCCATATTCAAGTGGAATTAGAAAGCTAAGGGATATGAATTTTACCCACTTGAATGTTGTGAAGGATGATGGCAACTTAGGAGGAGGGGTTTTCAACAACTTTGGCAAGGTAGTTGTAGGCTTTACTCCCTTGTGTTCTTTCTTGACAACTTCCACCTCTTTGCAAGCTTCTTCAGTTTTAACCTCGTCCTCTTGGTAGCTTTCCTCCAATTTAATCTCTTCTTCATTGCTTTCTAAGGGCATGGGAGGCTGTGTTTTTTCTTCTTGAATCTCCATCTCTTAATCGACCTTTTTCAAGTCCTTAACCATGACATGCCTTGGCGGTTGTACACCCTCCTCAACATCAAATGCAACCGTCTTGGAAAGAAGCTCTATATCTTGACTTTTCCATGGAGGTTCAGCATCTCCCAGGTCTTCAACCACTTCTTCCTCTGCAACTATTATGGCTTCCTCCACTTGTTCCAATACCAAGCCATGTTCCTCATTATCCACTGAAGTTTCTAGTGTCTCCTCCATGCTACGCTCTTCTTTTGATTCTCCACATGTAGCCATGGGAGCACTCTGAGTGCTTAGATGTCGGGAAGCTATTATATTTACTAACTCGCCTAAGGCGGCCGTGAAATTTAGCACACTCTTATTCATCTTTTCTTGCCCTTGAAGAATAACACGAAGTTTGTCATCCATTGGAGGTTGGAGTGGATATGAGGGTTCATTGGTTGAGAGAAAGGGTTCATGGTTAGAAGGTGGTTCATCTTGATAATGATAAGGAGATGGTGTATATTGAGGTGGTGTTTCATTTGGCTCATAAGGTGGTTGGTATGGTGGATACGGGTTAGGGTCATATGGAGGTGAATGATGGTAGTTGGCTTGTGAGTGTGGTGGTTCAAAGTTGTGTTGAGGAGGTTCATAGGCATATGATGGGGGTCCATCATATCTATCATCTTGGTATGCCTCTTGGAATGGCTCTTGACTATAGTAATTTGGTGGATGTTGGTTGTCATGGAAGGGTCCACCATAACTATTATTTTGGTATGCATCATGGAATGGTCTTTGTCTGTGGTACTGTGGAAGGTGTTGTTGCCGGGAGGGTTGATCAGATCCTCGTGGCTCCTTCCATCTCTAATTGTTTTGACCTTGATGCATGTTCCTGTTATAATTTCCATTCCTTGCAACAACACTGGAACCAAACTCAAAGCGAGAGGGGTGAGAACTCATAATAGTAAATAAAAATTAAA
The DNA here is from genome assembly GCF_059453495.1 of Arachis ipaensis. NCBI lineage: Eukaryota > Viridiplantae > Streptophyta > Magnoliopsida > Fabales > Fabaceae > Arachis > Arachis ipaensis. The sequence goes on along the minus strand of NC_142443.1, from coordinate 114,703,647 downwards.
AATAAAAACAAATTTTAAATTAAAAGGTTACTGAAATTTAAATTTTGAAAAAGTCAACAATATAAGATAAAAATTTGAAAAAGATTTAAATTTTGAAAAGGTTTAATTTTTTTAAAATTTAAAATATAAAATTTTAAAGTTGGATTTTGAATTTTGGATTTTAAATATTGAAATTTGAAATTTGATTTTGAAATAAGATAAGATAAGATTTTGAAAAAGATATGATTTTTGAAATTTAAAACTAAGATAAGATAAGATAAAAATTTTAAAATCAAAATCTGAAAAATTTTTTTTTATGGAAATTTCGAAAATTCAATAAAAAATAAAGAGAAAAGATATTTTTGAATTAAATGAGGAAAGAGAAAAACAATAAAATGACACCAAACTTAAAATTTTTAGATCAAAACAAAGAAAACAACTAAGAACAACTTGAGGGTCAAGATGAACACGAAGAACAACTCGAAGATCAAGATGAACACGAAGAAAAATTTTTGAAAAATTTTTAATAACTAAATGAAAACCAATAACCTCTTAATTTACGAAAAAGCAAAAATAAAAACAAAAATAAAAACAAATAAACAAGTAAAAAGCAAATATTTACAATAACCAATAATAAGGCACACGTTTGCGATTCTCCGGCAACGGCGCCATTTTGAAGAGAGAACTTTTGCGTGGTCTAGAATTCGGAATAAATCCTCGTTGTAGGTATAGCTTCTAAACCAACAAAAGTCCTTTCTTACAAACTTTTTGGTTGTCACAAGTAACAAACCCCTAAATAAATTGATAACCGAAGTATTTAAACCTCGGGTCGTCTTTTCAAGGAATTGCAGGGAAGTATGTTCTTATTATTGGTTATGAGTTTTGTAAATTGGGGGTTTTGAAAGTAATGAACAGGTAATTTAAATGACAAGTAAAATAAATTAACAATAATAAAATCTCTTGGCAAGGTATAAGAACTGGAAGTCCTATCCTAGTTATCCTTATCAATTGTGATGAGAATTTGATTTTCCCCCCACTTTGTTAACCTCTAACTATGAAGGTAAGTTAAATGGATGAATTAATTTTGATTCCTCAGGTCCTAGTCTTTCCTTGGGAAAGGCTAGAGTTATTGGAACTCGAATTAATTCTTGAAGAATTCCAATTTTCAATCAACAATGAGTTTGATAACTCAAGTGTTACCAATTACTTAACCAGAGCCAAAAGGGAGAAAATATCTAAATTAAATTAAAAGCATTCATATAAATAGAATAAAACGATCATAAACTGAAATACCTCAAATAATATTAATTAAGAAAATCATATGTAACATGGAAGAGTTCATAAATTAAATTAAATTAAGAAAATAATAAAAAGGAACATTGAACCTGTAATGAAGAAGAAATAATCCCAATCCTAAAACTGAATCCTAAGAGAGAGGAGAGAACCTCTCTCTCTAAAAACTACATCTACTCCTAAAATTGTGAATTATGAAAGCATGATCATGAATGGATGCATTCTCCCACTTTATAGCCTCTAATCTGTGTGTTCTGGGCTGAAAATTGGGTCAAAAACAGCATTGAAATTGCCCCTAGCGATTTCTGTTACGTTCAGGTCGCGGAAAAGTGACGCAGAAGCGTCGTCCACGTGTTAGCATGGATTGGGGTTTTGCCAGGTCACGCGTCCGCGTGACCGATGCGTTCGCGTCGCCTGGCTTCGGGGCAGCTATGGCAAATTATATATCAAATCGAAGCCCGGATGTTAGCTTTCCAACGCAACTAAACCCGCGTCGTTTGGACCTCTGTAGCTCAAGTTATGGTCGTTTGAGTGCCAGGAGGTCAGGCTGGACAACTTTAGCAGTTCCTTCAGATTCTTGTATTCCTTCCACTTTTGCATGCTTCCTTTCCATCCTCTAAGCCATTCCTACCCTGTAATCCCTAAAATCACTTAACACACATATCAAGGCATCGAATGGTAATAGGAGAGGATTAATAATTAGCAATTTAAAGGCCAAAGAAGCATGTTTCCAATCATAGCACAAAATCAGGAAGGAAAATATAAAACATGCGAATTGTATGAATAAGTGGGTAAAGAGTTGATAAAATCCACTCAATTGAGCACAAGATAAACCATAAAATAGTGGTTTATCAGTTAGTTTTTAATAATCACTATTTTATGGTTTATCTTGTGCTAATTTGAGTGGTTTTTATCAAGTCTTTGCTCACTTATTCATATGATTTGCATGGTTTTACAAATCCTTCCTTATTCTGTGATATGGTTGAAAACATGTTTCCTAGACCTTTAAACTGTTAATTTTGAATACCCTTTATTACCATTCGATGCCGTGATTTGTGTGTTAAGTATTTTCAGGCTTTATAGAGCAGGAATGACTTAGAGGATGGAAAGGAAACATGCAAAAGTGGAAGGAACGCGAGAAAATGAAGTTTTGAGAAACTGGCAGCGACGTGCACGCATGGACGACGCGGACGCGTGCCTAGCACAGAACACGAGTGACGCGTACGCATGACTGACGCGTACGCATGAAAAGGAATTCGCCAAATGATGCGCACGCGTGACCTACACGTACGCGTGACCTACGCGTACGCGTGACATGCGCCATGTGCAGAAAATTGCAGAAAATGCTGGGGGCGATTTCTGGGCTCCGTTTTGGCCCAATTCTAAGCCCAAGAACACAGAATAGAGGCTGGAGAATAGGGGAATCATGGAGGATTCATTCATTATTCACAATTTAGGTTTTAGATGTAGTTTCTAGAGAGAGAGAGAGAGCCTCTCTCCTCTCTCTTAGGTTTTAGGATTTAAGATTTCTCTTAGGATAGGTTTACTTCTTCTCCATTCCAGGTTCAATGTTTCTTTAATTTAGTTTCTCTTCTAATTTTATTTATTCTAGTACTTTGGTTTATCTATTTCTCTTGTTAATTACTTATGTTGCCAAATTGGTTTATGAACTCTTCATGTTATAGTTGAATTTCTATTTAATGCAATTTGAGGTGTTTCAGATTTATCATTTTAATTTAGCTTTTTACATTCTTAGCTTGAATTGATTAATTGGTGACACTTGAGTTATCAAACTCCTTTGTTGATTGATAATTGGAATTTGCTGGTTGATTTGGATCCCTCTAAAGCTAGTCTTTCCTTAAGAGTTGACTAGGACTTGAGGAGTCAAATTGATTAGTCCACTTGACTTTCCTTTATTTAGTAAGGGTTAACTAGGTGGGAGTAATGAACAATTCTCATCACAATTGATAAGGATAACTAGGGTAGGATTTCCAGTTTTCATACCTTGCCAAGAGCTTTATTAGTTATTACTTTAATTCTCGCAATTTATATTCCTTGTTCAACCTTTCAAAAACATCAAAAAGAGAATCTTCCATAACCAATAATAAATACACCTCCCTACAATTCCTTGAGAGACGACCCGAGATTCAAATACTTTGGTTTATTTTTATTGGGTTTGCTTTAATGACAACAAAACTTTTGTACGAAAGGATTCTTTGTTGGTTTAGAATCTATACTAGCAACGAGAATTTATCTATAAAATTCTTTACCAGCAAAAGTCAGTTCGTTAAAATGGCACCGTTGCCGGGGAATTGCAAACGTGTGCCTTATTATTGGTTATTGTAAATATTTGCTTTTTCGTTTCTTTGTTAGTGTTTCTAGTTTTAGGAGTTTATTTTCTTTAATTTTTATTAGTTTTTATTTTTACTTGCTACTATGAATTCTCACCCCTGTCGCTTAGAGTTTGGTTCCAATGTTGTTGTAAGGAATGGAAGCTATAATGGGAATATGCATCAAGGTTGAAACAATCAAAGATGAGAGGAGCCACGAGGATTTGATCAACCCTTTCGGCAACAACCGCCTCCAATGCGCTATAACCAACAACCATTCTATGATGCATACCAAGACAATAGTTATGGTAGACCTCTTCGTGACAACCAACCTCCACCAGATTACTATGGTCAAGAGCCATTCCAGGATGCGTACCAAGACTACGGATATGGTGGACCCCCTTGTAGTTACCAACAAGCCCCACCATATGCTTATGAACCATCTCCTCAACATAGCTTTGAACCACGATACTCACAAGCACCTTACCACCAAACACCCCCATTCCAACACAATTACTCCTAAGAACTACCAACCCCATATATACCATCTCCTTATCTTTATCAAGAAGAACCACCTTCCTATCATGAACCATTCTTCCCATGCAATGAACCCTTCCAACCACCCCAATCCTCAATGAATAAAACCCTTGGTGTACTTCTTCAAGGGCAAGAAAGGATGACTGAGAAGGTACTAAAATTCACGGCTGCCTTAACTGAGGTAGTAAATCGATTAGCCTCCCAGCGATTGGACACTCAAGGAACTCCCATAGCTTCATATGGAGAATCTAATGAAGAACGTAGCATGAAGGAGACACTAGAAACTTCAGTGGACAATGATAAAACGTGACTTTGTATTGGGACAATTAGAGGAAGCCATACTCATCGAAGAAAAGGAAGTGGTTGAAGACCTAGGAGACACTGAACCTCCATGGGAATCGAGAGTTGTAGAGAATTCTACCAAGAAGTTTGAAATTGATGCTCAGGAGGATAGTGCACAACCTCCGAGGCATATGCCTTATGAAGAATTGGGCAGAACAGATCAAGAAGCAAGTTTCCTTGGCAATGATGATCATGAATCAAGCTCTCCTAGTGATAAACTTGCATCCGCAATTGAACTCCTTGAGCTTGAAGAGCCTTCCCCAAGTGAATACGAAGATGATGTGGAGGTAGACTTTTTTCAACCTCCAACTTATGACTTGAGTGATGGGGAAGAAGTCTAAGACTTTGATCAAGACGCAGTTGCAGTTGAAGAGGTTTGCAAGGAGGTGGAAGAATTCACAGAAGAGTACGAAGGAGTGGAGCTTGAAAGACCACTGGAAACACCTCTCCCAAGGCCATTACCACCCAATACAAACTTCAAGTGGGTAAAATCCTTAGCCTATATCTTTACTTTCCCACTTGAATATGGTTTGCTTGAAACAGACGGCCAGCTTAGAGCTCTTTGTGGCTTTAAGAGTAAGAGGGAGATGGTTGGTAATAGGAGTTGGCATGCAAGGTTCAATATGGTTCCATGCTCCAAATTGAAGTACAAGGATTGGTATAGAGCTCGACTGAATGGGTCTCGGAAGATGTTTGGGTATCTTAGTGAAAATTCCGATGCACACCACCCGGTTGGAACAATATAGATCAAGGCAAAGACGGGTACAAAAGCAAGGTTTGGGATCCTGGAATTCATTCTGATAATCAACACTCCTGGAGTTTTGGCACTTGCTTTAACTTGCTCGAAGGCTTTATATGCCTAGTGTGGGACCCCAGAGGTTATTGGAATTGCAAACGTTGGTGGAGATTTCTGGATGAATTCAAGCATAAGCCACCATGACAGGGAGCTCACCAAATGTCCAACTTAAGGACTTTAACTAAAAGTGCTAGGTGGGAGACAACCCACCATGGTATGATCTTTCTTTTTCAGTCTTAGTTTTATTTTATTTTATTTTATTCTGTTTTTCTTAGTGTTCATTCATAATGTCTGCATCAGCATCTGCATTCTGCATTCTGCATTTTGCACATATATATATATATATATATAAAGGGGGCCACACCACACGTGCGCGTAGGCCACGCGTGGGCGTCGATCCCAAATCGGCATCTCCATCCAACGACCAGAAAGTTGGGTTGAAATCATGCGGCTGGTGTGCTGTAAGCACAAATTTGCCCACGCATGCATGTCCATGACGCGTACGTGTCACTTTCATTTTAGCACACCACGCGTGGACGTGAGCGACGCGCACGCGTCGCACACAAATTTTTGCCTCCTCAATTGGAACAGAGAGTTGCGCCAAAACGACGCTGGATTCGTGCGTTTAGCACGATTCTAGTGGACGCGTACGCGTGTCTCATGTGTACGCGTCATCTTCATTATTCCCTTCTCGCGAGTTTGCGTCCATGACGTATCCGCGTCGTTCGATTTTTTCCTCACCCACGCTCACGTGTGATCTACGCGTACGCGTGGATTCAATTTTATAACCCCCTTGACGCGAAAACCCTAGCCTCCCTTGCGTGTTTTTCTCCCTCACCCCTCAACGTTGCCTTTTTCCCTTCTCCCCCCAAACCCCCAAACCACCACTCACCACCACCAGCCTCCCAACGCCGCCACCGTTGGCGACCCCTGACCACCGCCGTTTACCCCCCCTTTTCCTCATTTCTCCTTCTCTTCTCCTTCCCCCATTTCACCACTCTCCTCCCGCCACCCCAAGGCCGCCGCGAAGAGCACCAGAGCCGCCGTCCGCCACCACCAGCGCCACCATCTCCGAGTGACAACTCCCTTCCCCTTTCTTTCCAATTCCATTGCTAAGCACCCAGGTTTCCTATGTCTACACTCCTGCATTTCCATTTCACTTTCTGTTCACTTAAGTTAGTTTGCATGTTTACTTTTTGTTCAAATTAGGATAGTTAGAATTGCATGTTCGTAGTGGATTCTAGGTGGTTAGGTAGCTAGGTTGTGGTTAGAGGATTCTAGGCCTGATAAGTGCCCCGTTCCTGCTGTTTGCTTTATCTGCTTTTCACAATTGCCCTGCTATTTGAATTGGTTGCACCTTCTATTGTCTATGCTGGTAATGCTATGCCCCGTGCTGCATTATTACTGATACCATGTCATCTTTCATTGTTTGCTTTTATGCTACACTGGTCTCTTGTTGTTGCTGAGTAATATCTGAAATTGCTGACCTCCTATCTGAGTCAATTTGATTCCTTGATATTGGATTCCTCATGTTTGATTTTAGTAGAATTCAAATCTGAGTTATTATTAAATTCTTGTTGCAAGTTGATCTTCATTGTTGATTCCGTGAAATTACTTCCTTGAATATATATCCCTTCCTATTGCTTGCTTTCTAAATTTGATAAGGCCAGGATAATTGCATTTACCTGTCTATTGCTGCGTTGGATTGGCTCAATTGCTAGTTTCTTCTGAATTTACATATGGTTTTCATGCTCCTAATGGTTAATGCATTCATAGGTAGTCCCAACTGATAAATTAAATTTATGACTAGCCTGCTACTTTCTTCTGTTTTCTAATGTCTAAGTCACATGAGTTACCTTGTTCTTCATGTTGTTGCCTTCTATCAATATTCATGTGCTAACTGACAATGCTGGCTTATTGCATGATTCCTGTTGCTGTTTTTATGAAATTTTCTTTGTTTCATCAAGTGCTCCATTTCAATTTCCATTTCAATCCTGCACTTTTATCTTTAAACTTAATCATGCTTGATTGTTTCTTACCTTAGTCTAATACTGCTATTTTGGTTGATATTCTGCCTTGAGTCTATCTTGATTGGAAATTCTGCTCAATGCCATTTTACTTGCTAATTTGGTACAACTTGTTCTGTGATTCATATAAGCTACTAATTCTATTTGAAATTGCTGTTGCTTGCTTTGATTATTCTGCTGTTTGATTTTTCGGGAACGTTCCTTTTACTGCCGGGATGTTGCCCAATTTTTTCTGAAACACTATTTTAGTTAACTTCTACTCATAAATTGACTTTCATGCTTTTGACATTGTGACTTACTTGGTTTAACATGAAAGCCATTTCGTGAGATGATGGGCTAGCATTTCCGTTCCAATTGGTTCCCTTCTTTATTGAATTGCATTATTGATGATATTATTTCCCTTTGTGCTTTCTTTACTACTTGAACTATCATCAATAATCCACATTCTTTGCCTGAAAGTGAGTTGCTTGTTCTTCAAACTTGTGAACTTCTGTTAACTAGGAACTCCAGTACCATGCCACTAATTTTAACTTACCTTTTTAAATCTTGACATCCTAACTTCTCTCTTAGTTTTACACTAACTCCTTTCACCCCTTTCAAGGCATGTTGATTGTTGTTCCTTGCTAAAACAAGCATCTTGCATTTCATTTAATAGTTTTTGGATTGTGATTTTTAATTGAATTCTTTGAATTTTATCTTGCAATTCAGTCCAAAACTTTATATCTTTTTAACTCACTTCACGCTTTGGCTTTCATTCCTTAGTTGCCCATCTACTGCGTATATTGCTTGCATACTATTTGCCTTCTGGTTTTTCTGCTTTAGTTTGATAAATTATATCCTGAAATTTCTATTTTTCAGGATGTCTGACCCAAAAGAAAAGGGTAAGGCTAAGGCCACCACAGGTAAGAGGAAAAGAGGCCAATCTTCTGTGGCTCTATCAGATATTCTGCATGATGATTCCTGGCGTGAGAAGAACTTCACTCCGCAGGAAAAAGCAGACCAACAAGTGCCTACGACTGATCCAATCAAGTTTGCAAATCGCTACTGTGAACTGAAATATCAGATCTTTGCGGATAAGAGGCACTTATATTTGGAAAAGACCCTCTGAATACCCTCTGAATTACAACAGTACACTACAGAGCAGATCAAACAGAGAGGCTGGTTCTTTCTAGAGAGGAATTTGACTGAGATTAATGCATCCTCGGTCTGGAAATTCTACTGCAACTATTACAAGATGACCCTGGATGCAGTACAGCTAAGAGGGAAACAGATTTTGGTTACTGAAGAGGCCATAGAGGATATCCTCCATTTCCAGCCTAAATAAGACGAGCCAGATGGTTATCAGAAGGCTGAGGAGTCCATGAGGTTTATGAGCTTTGACTGGGATGCTGTGAGGCGCACCATAGCCATCGATCCTGCTATTCCCTAGGTTATGGGTAAGTCAACGGTAAATCCAAAGGGCATCAAGATCATCTATCTTAATGATGAGGCCAGGCTATGGCAACAAATCCTGAGCAACTATGTGATGCCGAGTACTCACGAGACAGAGGTGCCAGCTACTATGATAATTCTCATCTGGTGCGTTATGAAAGGCAAAGACCTGTACCTTCCATAGTTCATCAGGCAGTATATGGCCAGAGTTCACGTTCGAGGCACTCTGCCATTCCCCTATCTGATTACCCAGATGGCCCACCGGGCTGAGGTACCCTGGGAGCTTGAGGATGAGAAGCCACCAGTTGCCGAATGCAAAAAGATCATTCCACACGGCAAGAGGTTCGATGCTCTGGGCCACAGACCTCCTTCTCTTACTGCCTCTGTTGACGCAGCCACATCCTCTACAGCCCCTTCAGCACCTGCTGCAACACCCACATCCACAGCACCATCACCCGCTTCCCAGCCCATCTACCACCTAGTGCACCGACTCTTTGAGCGCCTGGATCTGATGGAGCGCCACAACCAGCGGCGCTATGAGCGGTCTGAGCGTCGCAGTAAGCGACGCTATGAGCATCTGAAGCTGATGATCAGGCCGGGACATACTGACATCCCCTCCGAGCCTAACACACCATCGGAGCCCTCTGAGGAGGAGGCGGATGAGCATGAGGAGGATGCACAGGCAGAGGATTAGCACCAGGAGTCCCAGCACGAGGAGCCTCAGCTTGAGCAGTCTGCAGAGCCACAGGCCCTTATACAGGCAGAGCCACAGGCTCCTACACTACTAGAGCCCACAGAGTCAGCAGCCACACACCCTTCAGGAGGTGATGACCGTTCGCACCCGGCTTGACTGATCATCAAGGACGATGCTATGATATAAGTGTGGGGAGGTCGCCATCTCTGGCGGATCTTATTTTGGTGAACTATTTTAGACCTTTTCATCTTATTTTGCTTCATTTTTGCATTCTTATTTTACTTTATTTTATTTTATCTTATTTTTCTTTCAGTGCTTGCACATTTTCTTTTACTGTATTTCTGTTTATTTCTACTTTATTACATTTTGCACTTTGGGCTGTATATATCTTAGATATTTAGCTTGAATTTCACTCTTAGTTATTAGTTGTGATATAGAAAAATATGGATTATTAAGTTTAGTTTACCCTTTTTAGCATATGAGAATTTGGTATTGATTGAAAATAGAGAGTAAACTAGAAATTTTAAGTTTTTCATAATCACAACAATCCACTTAGTATATATATATATATATATATATATATATATAGTCCAATGGATGACATTTTCAAGGAATATATTTATTTTTAGAAAAGCCATTTAAAGATTCACATTGATTTGAGTTGAAACTCTTTATTCTTACTTGCATGATATACATGACTGATATATGGTTTGTGAGCCAAAGAACACACAACCTGTGAGATTTGAGCTTAATTACATGGTTACATTATTTAGCCATAATATTTTATTCTTATGTGTTTTCTTCTCTATAATTGCAATCTTTACTTTTGTTTCATTCTATATGTCCAATGTTTAGTGTGTTTACATGCTTGCATATGATTGAGGCCATGTTTCTTTAAAAGCTCATTTATCCCAAACAACCTGCCCTTTCAATCACTTTTGTTTGCCACTTTGAGCCTTTTAATCCCCATTTATTCTGCATTTTACCACATCACTAGCCTTAAGCAGAACAACAAATTAATTATCCCAAATTGAATCTTTGGTTTGATTAAGATAGAGATTATGTTTCAATTAAGTGTGGGGAACCGTGGGAACTTGGGTTGAAAAGAAAGTATTAAATTTACAAATTATTTGAAATTTGGGTGCATGCTCATGTGAAACCAAAATAATTAAAATACCATGTGCATTGATATGTTATGTTTAAAAAAAATTTCCTATAATTAAATAAATAAATAAAGGGACAAAATTACCCCAGTATTAAGTTTAGTAAAAGATCAATGCATATGTAATAAAATTAAAAATAATTTGGTACATGAGTGTGAGATGAAAAAGTGGGAATTATGGGTAGTTAGGCATAATTTTAGAAGTATATAGAGTGTGTGTATAGGTGAGAGCTTAGGTTAGTCAAGGATTCAATTTATAGCTCACTTAGCCATATATATACCCTCACTTTTACCTTAGCCTCATTACAACCTTGAAAAGACCTTATGATGTTTGCATTGATATATTAAATATTTGTTGATTGATTAGATGAAGAACAAAGTCTTAGAAAGCATGACTAGAGAAGAGTAGAGTGATTAACCCCAAACACTGAGTGATTAAAGTGCATATACAAATCCAGTAAGGGTTCAATAGCTCATCTCCATATATCCATGTTTGATCACTGTTTGTCTTGCAAGTTTGTGAACTCTTTTGATTAACTCAACTCAATTGTGAATGTGTTTTAATATGATTTAGCCCTTGGTTGTGCATATATGATTCCCTGAAAATCTGACTCAATTTAACCACATGTAAGCTTTATATATATATAGGTGGATAGTAATTAGAATTGCATGATTCATATAGGTAGCTTGCATTTAGATAGATTGCATTGCATAGATTCCACCATTCTGCCTTCACTCTGTTTCAGTTTCTCTTAAGTTGAGCATGAGGACATGCTAATATTTAAGTGTGGGTAGATTAATAAACCACTATTTTATGGTTTATCTTGTGCTAATTTGAGTGGTTTTTATCAAGTCTTTGCTCACGTATTCATATGATTTGCATGGTTTTACAAATCCTTCCTTATTCTGTGATATGGTTGAAAACATGTTTCTTAGACCTTTAAACTGTTAATTTTGAATAACCTTTATTACCATTCGATGCCGTGATTTGTGTGTTAAGTATTTTCAGGCTTTATAGGGCAGGAATAGCTTAGAGGACGGAAAGGAAACATGCAAAAGTGGAAGGAATGCGGGAAAATGAAGTTTTGAGAAACTGGCAGCGAAGCGCACGCATGGACGATGCGGACGTGTGCCTAGCACAGAACACGAGTGACGCGTACGCGTGACTAACGCGTACGCGTAAAAAGGAATTCGCCAAATGACGCGCACGCGTGACATGCGCTACGCGTAGAAAATTGCAGAAAACGCTGGGGGCGATTTTTGGGCTCTGTTTTGGCCCAATTCCAAGCCCAAGAACACAGAATAGAGGCTGGAGAATGGGGGAATCATGGAGGATTCATTCATTATTCACAATTTAGGTTTTACATGTAGTTTCTAGAGAGAGAGGCTCTCTCCTCTCTCTTAGGTTTTAGGATTTAGGATTTCTCTTAGGATAGGTTTACTTCTTCTCCATTCTAGGTTCAATGTTCCTTTAATTTAGTTTCTCTTCTACTTTTATTTATTCTAATACTTTGGTTTATCTATTTCTCTTGTTAATTACTTATGTTGCCAAATTGGTTTATGAACTCTTCATGTTAGATTTGAATTTCTATTTAATGCAATTTGAGGTGTTTCAGCTTTATGATTTTAATTTAGCTTCTTACATTCTTAGTTTGAATTGATTAATTGGTGACACTTGAGTTATCAAACTCCTTTGTTGATTGATAATTGGAATTTGCTGGTTGATTTGGATCCCTCTAAAGCTAGTCTTTTCGTATGAGTTGACTAGGACTTGAGGAATCAAATTGATTAGTCCACTTGACTTTCCTTTATTTAGTAAGGGTTAACTAGGTGGAAGTAATGAACAATTCTCATCACAATTGATAAGGATAACTAGGATAGGATTTCCAGTTTTCATACCTTGCCAAGAGCTTTATTAGTTATTACTTTAATTCTCGCAATTTACATTCCTTGTTCAACCTTTCAAAAACCCCAAAAGAGAATCTTCTATAACCAATAATAAATACACCTCCCTGTAATTCCTTGAGAGATGACCCGAGGTTCAAATACTTTGGTTTATTTTTATTGGGTTTGCTTAAGTGACAACCAAACTTTTGTACGAAAGGATTCTTTGTTGGTTTAGAATCTATACTAGCAACAAGAATTTATCTATAAAATTCTTTACCAACAAAAGTTAGTTCGTCAAAGACCCAAACCAATTCTTAAATAATAATCAATGCATTAATCAAGAGTAAAAAAACAAATAATTATTAATCTATTAAAGTAAGCAGAACTCCTAACCTTAACAATGGAGGTTTAGTTGCCCATAGTGCAAAAAATTAAAATCCTCATAGTGCAGAAAATTAAAATCCTAATCTAATATGTAAAACCTAAAACTAATGAATGAAAGACGGAAGATAATGAGTCGTCCCCCCTGTCCGTGGACTAGGACTCCTTTAAAACCTCTAAGACTATACCTAGAATTTAAATTCAAACTCAATCAAAATAAAATCTAATCTAATCAAATCAAATCTTTTTTTAATGACTTTTTGACTAACTAGTGATCTTCCTTGTAATGGTACATATTATGAATTGATATTTAACCCCACTTTTATCTACCTTAAGACATTAAATTATTATGTTGTTTTAGATTTTGTTCGATCTTTAATTGTTATGATCCGTTTGAAATGTGTTTATTTGGTTTTTGGTTAAACAAATATTAAATAAGTTTGCTAATTATAATACGGATGATGGATAATTGATTTTAAAGAAACTAAGTCCGTAGCATGAGTTTCTTTGAGAAAGCTTTGTCTTTGTCCAAAATTATTGAAATTTTCATAGAAATTAACATTTGGATGTTAACCAGATTGAGTGCTAAAGTTCTATACTTAGTATAACTAGTTGTATAGAAAACATGTTTGAGCTTCACTCAGGGCAGGATCTTCTTGTCTATATGTTATTACGTGAATGCATCTCTTAGATTATATGTGATTCCTAATTTTATAGACTTGTTTGCTGAGCTTGTGGACTGATGATGGTGATTATGAAGCATTTGAAGATTATTTTGAATGTGTTAAATTGTAGCTTGCCTATGAGTGTTAGCCACTGATTAGATACTTGTTTGTTGATTCATGTCACTTGATTAGTGACTATTACAGTAACTAACAAGTAAATAATTTTGGTTAATTATTTTTTAGGGATCCATAAGGGTATTGGTTGTTGTTGCTATAAAGGAGTTAATAATATTATTTGTTGTTGAATTGGTGACTGATGTGACTGTAACTGGGTAAATCTTGGTTGTTATCTTGTAAAATTTCTATTGAAAGGAGGTAATGAATACTCTTAATTGCTTGTGTTGTTGTTGAAGATCATATGCCTTGTTTGTAGTTATATATGGTGGATTAATAAATATTTTTATTTCTCTGATACGATGAGAGCTTGATAATTTTGAATTAAAGTTTGTCATGATAAACTTGTGATCTGAACAATACTTTTGTGACACACTTGAGCATCTGAATTTTTTTCCCTTCAAAATTAATTATTTTATTGACTAGAAAAATGGTTCCAACTCTTTCAGCATGCTGTTCTAACTTTTACTCAATATTTTCTCATTGGTGGTCCATTACATGATGCTTAACATAAAAGTAATTTTCTCTGGTCTGCACTATAAGATTTATGTAAAAATGTTTAGTATTGCAGTCACATTCTCCGTAAAAAAAATGCTTAATGACTTTGCCTTGTTTATTTTTCTTTTTCCACATTATTTTTTTAAAACCTAATTAATTTTTAACATGTCAAAACTATCAAGTGTTGTGCTTATCATGCAATTTACAATTGTGCTATGTGACTATTTCTTTTATAAATAGGATTACCGTGTTTCTATTTTCAGAGTGGCACATTTTTGACAATTTTCTGATGAATGTTCATTTTGCCTTGCTTTGTTTGTGGCTTTAGCTTGTCTGTTCACATGCTGTGTCTATTTATGTTTTTTTTCTCCTTTCCTCTAGTTTAAATTGTTGTTGTATATGCAATCTCTTTTTATATCTATTATTCATACTCATGAATTTTCATTTTGTTCCGCCCAATTTGTTTGTAGATTTGGCTTGTTTCTTCATTTTTCTCCCTTAAAATGCTCCTAGCCTGTAGTTTAAGTTGTTGTGGTACACCTTTTTATTTATCTCTATGGCATTTGCCTTTAAAATTACGTTCTTGTATGTTTTTAGAAAGCTGTGTTGTGTTACTTTGTAGTGACACACCGACGGTTTCTTTGGTTCTTAAGTAATGTCAAGCATCATGAATGTTTTTGTCAATAAGCTATTTTTGTTACTGTATAATTTTCTTAAATGATGGTTGTGAAATGAATTGAGTTGCGAATGGATGTTTGATTCAGGTCTATCATCGCTTATTGAGTGCAAATGCTTTATATGCTTCTGGTGATTGCATGATTGCAGACTATATGCTCTAGTGTAATAAATTTATTAGCCTATCATTTTACAGCTTGTTGAGCTTTGATTCGTTTGTTTTAATAGTGAAAGGCAATGAGATAAATTAGCTTTGTACTTTTGGCTGGATCATCTTGGCTGATAGGATTGTTGATTTTGTTATGTAGATTTAAATTCTGGTGATATTTAGTAGCTGGGTTTGTATTTAGTTACTCCTTCCTACTAATGGTTTCAAAAAAAAAGAGAGGTTTTTCTTTTTCTAATTATGTTTCATTTGGAGAATCAATATTTTCTATTACCCCATTGGTTTTGTTGGTTATCCAACTGTCGCGAATTCTACTTTGTTTTCCCAATAAAGATTTTAATTTGACTAAAGAGTCCTTACATTAAGGGTTTTGTGTTAAGTTGTTCCTTTTTGGCCAAATTTTTTTCCCGTAACAATCACAGTGTATTTCGAATATTGTCTGTGGAAAAATTCTGAGAATTGACTGTTTCATTACTAGTGCTTTTGCCTTAGTTCATAGCCCACATCTTAGCTTGACATTTCTTTATCGTTAAGGGTTTGATATCAGTTGCACTGTTATTCTTTAAATTCGCACATTATGATCTAAGTACAATTATTTTAAATTGTTGTATTAACCATTTTTCTTCCAAAGATATATAGGCTTTGCAAAGCTCTTAACATGATCAAATTTTTTAGGCAATTATATTGATTCATTTGTTCGTTGCTTAATTGATCTTATGTTGTATGACCTTTTTGAGACATCACCTTGCTGGTTTCAAGTTGCTCAGGATTGCAACTAATTGAAATATGTTGTTGCCTTATCGATATTTGTGAGCTTCACTAAATCTATGGTTCTATTGTTCCTTGAGTCCCCTGCATTGTAATGGTGGTTGAGTAATGAAATTTGAAATTTTGCTAAATTTGGTGGTATTGTTTTCCAACTAATGAAATTCTGTTTGTTTAGTTGGTTGATTATGAACCACTTTATGTCTTTAGTTTATCTGTTGGTGTATATGTAGCACATTTGTTAGTTTATTATCTGGGATTGTCAATTGCTAACCTGAAGGATGGCTAGGAACAATGCTATGTTTGAGTAAACGGAACTGTTCATCCTAATATGCTGTTCTCACAATGTCCTTAAAGAGCCTTGTAGATCGATTAAATTCATCCTTCTGTTTAACCTTACTATCCCTTATCACTTGACATTTAAGGTTAATATGCATAATATGATTTGAAAATGTTTTACTGGCTATTTCTTGCATGCTTGGTTTGATGTGTTGGTTATGTTTGTCCTAAATCTGGAATCTGGCTATGTATATTCTGCTTAATTCTTCACCTTGCCTCTCTCCTTTGTCATCTTTATCCACCACATAATTACACTCGAACTCTTAGAATCTCATATGACCGTGCTTTTTAATTATTATTTTATGTTTTGGGTGTATTGTTGGAATTTGTGTTACTCTATATGTTTTACACTTTTGGCTGTGTTATTTGGTCTTCAATTTGAGTTTGTAGTGTGCTTTTGAGATTTTTCTTATCAATCTAATTATGACATCTGTTCTTTGAGATTGATGGTACTTCATATCGATTCCTTTTGCTATATTGTATATGTGAATATTAAGAAAATGTCCAACATTTGATCGTTGCATAATATCCGCAAAATGTTTTTTCTTTATGCATTGAGTTCAATTTGTATCTAGATGTAATATTGTATAGATGAAGTGCTTAAGTTCTTTCCTGCAACTTTGCTCAGATAGCTTGATTTTTAGCCTTGTTCTTGCTAACTATTTGTGCAAATTATTAAACTTATGGTGTCATGATGCGGTTATATTTCTTTCGGTTAAGGTTGTTTCAATGTTGTTTTCTTTCCTTATTCTGAAATGCATCATTTCTTGCATCAGGGTCTAGTTGTATGAAATAGATGTGACTTGTATTGCCGAAGAGATAATATAAATAGTAAGTTGGTTTAAAATTCGGGGACCAAATTTTTAAAGGAGGGAAGAATGTAATAGCTCAAAAAAATAAATAATAAAATGGAGAAAGATATGCAAATAAAAAAAATTGTGGGCCACTCTTCTTTTTCTTTTTTTCCTAACCCTAATCACACACAAACACTCTCTATTAACCTTCAGTCCCTACTAGTCGTCACCCTCCCCAAACCCCCTTCCTCACTCACACACAGACACAAAACTCACAACACACACAAAATCACATGAACAAAGAAGAGAAGAATGGAGGGAGAGCTGCGTTGTGAGGGAGAAGAGAGGATTGCCGCTGCGTGTCCTGCCGCTGTCCTCCCCACCGAGCCGCCGAACCCGCCACACCTCGCTGCCAGTTACTGCCGTGTTGTTGTCGTCGTGCTGGAGGGCTGGCTGTCGGGGGAGCTGCTACGAGGAGCTCACCGCCGGCTACGGCCCGTCGCCATCCATGGGGAGTCGTCAATGTCTGGGTCGCTGCCGGAGGAAGAGAGCTTGCACAAGGGGTTGCTGGAGTGGCTCACCGCTGCCGCAAACGCCATCGCACCTCCGGCTGCCGGGAAGTCACATTGAGGTCGCCGTTCTTCTGTCGTCGCCGCTGCCGGGGTTTATGGTCAATGGGTATGGTGCTGTTGTTGCCGGAACCACCACCGGTGCTGCCGCTACATGTTTCCCTTAAGTCCGAGTCGTTGTGGTTGCTGAGAAAGAAGTTTGGAGTGAGGTTACGGCTGCCGCAGTTTCGGGTTGAGAGGAAAGGTTCCATTGACACGTTTGGATTATAGTTTCAACAATCGAGAATTATCGCCAGCTCCATCTTGTCGCTACTTTGGTCCAAATTCTACAGTTCTATTCTACTTCAATCCTTCTTACCTTGAATTTGCCACTCTGGGTTTGGTATCTTCGGTCCCTTGGGACCTCATTGTGAGTAGGCTTTACATTTATAATTGTTTGATTATGCATCTATAATTATTTTGACATATATCTATTATGATCTTTGAATTATACTCATTATATTTGCTTTGAACGATTTTAAATTGATTAGAATAATTGATTTATTAGAATTAAATAATTCATTTTTATGAAGTTTATACTTTTGGAACTATACATGAGACTATTATATTTTTTATGAAGTTTTGCATTATTCTAAAATGTTTGATTTTACTTGAATATCTATTTTTGAAGTATTTGTTGGTAGTCACTTACTTTAAAAATTGTGAAATATATTTGAAATCTCTTATGATTGAAAAAGTATGACTGAAAAAGATTTCTGATGAGAAAGTATTATCTGATTTGATTTGATTCGATATCTTATATATTTGAAGGATAAAATATTTGTTGTATTTGAAATTATATGTTTTCAATTGGTTTGGGAGGCTCGTATTAGAAAACCGTAGTTGCTAGCAGGGGTGTTGCTAGCCTAACGTGTAGGCCACATGTTAGATCTGTTATTCTGTTAGGATACACGAGGAAAGGGCTACCCATAGAAGTGGAGCCGCCCAAGTGTGGACTTTTGATTTGATTTCTGTATGAGAACTCCCTTATTGATTCACTTATTATAATCAACTATTATTTCCTAATTAAAATTACTTTGATAATAATTTTTGTATAGTCTCATGTCAATTATAGATGTATTGTCTAGTCACCGAGTTGTAAAACTCACCCCGTTTTTCTAAAAATATTTTTTAGGAACAAATATTTGATTATGTGAGACTTTCTATTCAAGAGCAACGGTCTACAATGAGTACTTATTCTTTGTCGAATTCCTAGAAGTGTATGCTCCATATGTCACAGGCAGGATCCAACCATTCTTAGTTATTTTAATTTTTTTTGTTAAAAATATATAACTATTTATTTTAGAACTTGTAAAATAATTGTAACTTGCATATTCAACTTATATTTGACTATGTTAGGCTTGCTATAGGATTATTTTCCTGAGCACCGGTCATGACTCATTTTGGGTCGTGACATATTCCTAGGCAATCCAATTTCTTCTAATCCAACCGACCGTCAATTCTTTGATCATAAAATTGTATTAGAGGGTTAAGTTCAAATTCTGATTTATAAGCCACACAAACCCTAAGAACCTAAAAGCATGATACAGTTATATGTCACATACCACATTAAGTCCAAATAATTAAGGAGTTGTGAGAAATTGGTTTCAAGTTGTAATTCTAATGATATAACTATTCTAAGATTCAAATAGAATTCAAGTTAAATTTAGAGTTATTTTTCAATAATCACTAATCCTTAGGATGAAGACCCAAACCAATTCTTAAACAATAATCAATGCATTAATCAAGAGTAAAAAAACAAATAATTATTAATCTATTAAAGTAAGCAGAACTCCTAACCTTAACAATGGAGGTTTAGTTGCCTATAGTGCAGAAAATTTAAATCCTCATAGTGCAAAAAATTAAAATCCTAATCTAATATGTAAAACCTAAAACTAATGAATGAAAGACGGAAGATAATGAGTCGTCCCCCCTGTTCGTGGACTAGAAGTCATTTAAAACCTCTAAGACTATACCTAGAATTTAAATTCAAACTCAATCAAAATAAAATCAAATCTAATAAAATAAAATCTTTTTTTAATGACTTTTTGACTAACTAGTGATCTTCCTTGTAATGGTACATATTATGAATTAATATTTAACCTCACTTTTATCTACCTTAAGACATTAAATTATTATGTTGTTTTAGATTTTGTTCAATCTTTAATTGTTATGATCTGTTTGAAATGTGTTTTTTTGGTTTCTGGTTAAACAAATATTA
Organism: Arachis ipaensis; assembly: GCF_059453495.1. NCBI lineage: Eukaryota > Viridiplantae > Streptophyta > Magnoliopsida > Fabales > Fabaceae > Arachis > Arachis ipaensis. The sequence goes on along the minus strand of NC_142443.1, from coordinate 114,683,883 downwards.
AATAAGTTTGCTAATTATAATACGGATGATGGATAATTGATTTTAAAGAAACTAAGTCCGTAGCATGAGTTTCTTTGAGAAAGATATGTCTTTGTCCAAGATTATTGAAATTTCCATAGTTGAAATTAACATTTGGATGTTAACCAGATTTAGTGCTAAAGTTCTATACTTAGTATAACTGGTTTTATAGAAAACATGTTTGAGCTTCACTCAAGGCAGGATCTTCTTTTCTGTATGTTATTACGTGAATGCATCTCTTAGATTATATGTGATTCCTAATTTTATAGACTTGTTTGCTGAGCTTGTGGACTGATGATGGTGATTATGAAGCATTTGAAGATTATTTTGAATGTGTTAAATTGTAGCTTGCCTATGAGTCTTAGCCACTGATTATCAAGCAGTTTTTATGGCCTTTAAAAGAAGTTTTTGCATGCTCATGAACTTCAAACTTTGACGCACCTTCTTTGGTTTGTGACAGGGGAACCTGAGGTAGAGGCAAGGAGCAAGAGCTCACTTCCAGCGCTCATTTTCAAGCTCGCAAAAGAGCGCAAGCATCAAGGGTCACGCGTATGCATGGGCAACGCGTACGCGTGACAGGAAGACCCAGCGCTCACACTGAAGCGCCCAGCAAAGCAACCCAGCGCTCTCCTTCAGCGCTTGTCCAAGAGCGCCAGACTCAAGGGTCACGCGTACGCGTAGGTGACGCGTATGCGAGACAAGGTGAAAATACAAGGGTCACGCATATGCGTAGGCGATTCGTACGCGTGACAAGGCTGACAGCGCTATGCTTGTTGCAACGCTTGCCTCCAAGAGTGCCAAATACCCAACGGTCGGCATCACGCTCGCATCCACGCTCGTTGGGGAGCGCCAGAATCAAGGGCGACGCGTACACATCGCGAAGTAAAACATCACTCAATCTGAAGGGCACTTGCTTCAATGCTCGCACGCCAGCTCTACCTTAACCTTGTCAAGTTCCTTGTCAAGCATCACCCCATGCCACACCAACATTGCTAGGACACCAACCAAACCTCAACATGCCACACACACCATCAAGTCTCAACACCACCCCTTGTCATGACACAAACTTTGACACCCCATGCCATACTCACCTTCATGCCTTGTCCACGCTCTCTCCAGCAAGTTTGCTGGAGAGCGCCACTCACTCATGACCCTTGCTCACCCCACGCTCATTCTTGCTGGAGAGCGCCACTCTCCCATACACAAACCACCATGACACCAACAAACCTTGACACACCCCTTGTCACAAGCATTAACCAAGGCCACGCTCTCCATCTCAAGCTCTCTCAAGAGCGCCAAGACAAGCACACCAACCTTAGTGTCAGCGCTCATTTAGGGCGCTCTTCAGCAAGCTTGCTAGAGAGTGCCAACCATCAATAAGGCCCTGAAGGTGTCACGCTCTCAAAGGGCGCTCTTGAGCAAACTTAGCGCTCTCTTGGAAGTGTCAAGCTCACTCACCACGCTCACATGCAAGCTTGATCACCAGCACCAGCAACAAAAACACCCCTGGAGAAGAGGCAGCATTCACATGGGCGCTCACTCAAGAGCGCCTTCGATTCTAAAAATTTGAATTTTTCTTATTGTGTGCGTACGCACAAACCTGTGAACGCACAAAACATGCAATTTTAAGGAAGTGTGCGCATGCACAAGCCTGTGCACACACACAAAAGAGGATTCTAGCACTCGTTTCTAGCGCTCGTTTGCAAGCTCATGTTGGAAAGAGCCTTTGACACTGCACCAAGAAAAAGTTGAAGTGTGTACGTACAAACAAGCAGGTGTGCGCACGCATAAGAAGAAAAGTTGCCAGTGCTCTCAAGTCACGCTCGTAAGCAAGCGTGGCGCTCTACTGAGAAGAGCAACGCTCGCAACTAGCGCTCGAATTCAAGCTCACAAGAGAGTGTGTTCGATGAACAAATGAGAAAGAAAATGAAGTCTAAAGTCACGCTCGCCCCATCGCTTGCAACCACTCTCGCAAGCGAGCGTCTTCGATGCTTACTTCAGAGAGGAACTGAACCACTTGCACTTGGTGCTCACTTGTCAAGTTCACTAGCAAGCGTCAGGCCCAAGTGTCAGAATGAAGTCCAAAGGCCCAGAGGAAGTACATCAAGTGAAGACTTGGGGAAGCACTATATATTGAAGGAACTTTGAACTAGAAAGGGGGCTTGGAGATTCTTAGCTTTTACACACTATACATTCTGCACTTTTACATTTTGCTTGTATTCAGTTTTAGTTTACTTTCATGTAATTTCAATTTCTTTCAATTGTTCTTAGAGCGATGATCAACTAAACCCCCACTCATTAGGGGAGGAGCTCTGTTGTAATTCAAAATAAATCAATGAAATTCTTCTTCTTCTCAATCTACTTATTGTAGCTAAGGGAAAGCTTTTGTGCTTCAAAGATCCATTTACTACCGAGAGAGGGTTTGGATCTATTAGAATCTCTATGTGAGCTTTGAGAAAGGGATCATAAGATTCAATTTGAAGCTTCTCCCTCATAATCCTTTTGATCAATACGTTCTTAGTTGGTACGTGACATATAACCTCTTTGAATTGAGATCCTAAAGGTTGTGTGGCTCTTGGATTAGAAATGGAACTTCACCTCTTCTCATGAATAATTAGATCAAGAGATTGGCGATTGATTGTGTTAAGAGAAATTGAGTTGCCAAGAAATTAGAATTCAATTAATTACAATCCGCCATAGATCTACTTCATATGATTGAGAAAGAAGTTGAGACCCATTGATTCATGAAGGATCATAATATCTCCGATCCCTAATGAATCTCACCCATTGTTGTTCTTCATTTCAATTGCTTTGAATTTCTTATTTCCTTTGATTCCCAGCACCCAGAACCCCTTTACCTTTCATGAAATTTACATTCTATTTCCATTTACATTCTTGCTTTTACTTTCTTGTCATTTAAGTTTCAACTCTTTATTTTCGTGTCATTTAAGTTTCCGCTCTTTACTATTACGCAATTTACTTTCAGCTCTTTATTATTCAGCAATTTAGATTCAGCATATTTACTTTCTTTGTCAATTACACTTTGTTCATTCAATTACAGAAAATTATCAAATATTTGTTTGACTAGAGAAATCACCTAACTAAAGTTGCTTAATCCATCAATCCCTATGGGATCGACCCCACTCAACAGTGAGTTATTACTTGACTGCGATCCGGTATACTTGCCAGAGGAATTTGTGTTGTGCAATTTTCACCCATCAAGTTTTTGGTGTCGTTGCTGGGGATTGATTTAGATTGACAATGATTAAGTTGGTGATACTCTAGATTAAACACTTTTATTTTGTTTTGATTAAGCACACTAACTGTTTGACACTTTGTGTCACCTAACTCTAACAACACTCAAGCACTAGAGTGTCCATTTTTTAACTTGTTTTGTTTGTGTTTGTTATGTCAGGAGGAAGAAAAGTGGGATCAACTTTCTTTGATTCTGAGCCAGAGAGAACCTTCTTGAGACTAAGAAGAGAAGTAAGAGGGAAGGGAGTAGTAGGTGAAGAGGAATTAGAAGAAGACCACATCATGGAAGATGACATGCACAACCCCACTGAGGAGGTTGCCAACAACATTGGTTAACCTGTTAGGAGAGTGTTAGCCTCTTACACCATTCCTAATCCCAGACACTATGGAAGCAGCATCCTCACCACAAATGTTCATGCAAATAACTTCGAGTTGAAACCTCAGCTCATCACTTTGGTTCAGAATAACTGCTCTTATGGAGGAGGTCCTCTTGAAGACCCTAACCAACACTTGTCTGTTTTCCTAAGGATTTGTGAAACAATCAAGACAAATGGGGTGCATCCTGACATTTACAAGCTACTTTTATTTCCATTCTCTCTAAGGGACAAGGCATTCCAATGGTTGGAAACCTTCCCCAAAGAGAGCATCACTAATTGGGATGAGTTGGTGAGCAAGTTCTTAGCTGAATTCTACCCACCTCAGAAGATCATCAAGCTGAAGACAGAGGTCCAAACGTTCAGGCAAATAAAGGGGGAGTCATTGTATGAAGCCTGGAAGAGATACAAGGCTTTGATGAGAAAATGTCCACCTGACATGTTCAGTGATTGGGTAAAACTCCAAAACTTCTATGAGGGCTTAAATCTAGAAGCAATGAGAGCATTAGACTACTCCTCAGGAGGATCACTTAACATGATGAAAACCCCTGAAGAAGCTTAAGATCTCATTGATGTTGTTGCAAATAATCAATACTTCTATTCTTCTGAGAGGCATCATAACTCAACTCCAAAGAAAGGTGTGATGGAGCTTGAGGGTGTGGATGCAATTTTGGCACAGAACAAACTCATGCACCAACAAATCCAGTAACAAATGAAAATGATGGCTAAGAGAATGGACAGATTACAGCTAGCTGCTGTGAGCACACAAAGTCAAGCTCAAGGATCAAATGGATGGAATCAATCTGAAGAAGGCTTTGAGTCATTGAAATATGAGCAACAAGGCCCTGAGCAAGTGCAGTACATGAACAACACCTCAAGTTCTTTCCAACATAACTTCCATGGTGATACATACAATCCATCTTGGAGGAATCATCCTAACTTGAGGTGGGGTGACAACCAAAATCAAGGAAAAAGGAACTTTAATTCTAACAGCTTCTGTAACATAAACAATCACAACCACCCCCTACTAACAACAACCAATACACAAAACCACAAAACACATACCTCCAACCCCATAACACTTCACAAGTTTCCCAGAACAACTTCTCCACACCTCCATTTAACTCACAAAACACCTATCCCAATGTCTCAAATAACTTTCATCAGCAACCATCACATCCCATGCAACCACATCCACATCCAGACTCTCAAAGGATCTCTAACCTAGAGATATTAATGGAGAAACTTATCAATAATCAAGAGATGGCAAGACAAGATCAAGCCCTGACAAGCAAAAACCAGGAGGCCTCAATAAGAAATCTTGAAAGGCAAATGGGACAAATGGCTAAACAAATCATAGAGATAGGTGAGAAGCGAGCAAATGCTTTCCCTAGTGACACAGAAGACAACCCAAAGGACAAAGGAAAAGCTAAAAAATGGGACGAGTGCAAGGCAATCACATTGAGAAGTGGGAAGATTATGGAAAAAGAAGCCACCATTCAGGAAGAACATAACAGAGAAGTTCCAAAAGAAAAAGATAGAGGAGAAAAGTGAGGAGGATCACAAGACCAAAGACTCACAAATCTCAAAGGAAGACAAGAACATCCTTGAACCACAGCCACAAGAGAAGAAGGAAGAGGTGAAGCCATATGTCCCCAAACTTCCATATCCTCAAAGGTTCAAGGGAGAAAACAAGGAGAAGCAATACTCCAAATTTCTGAAAATATTCAAGACACTCCACATCAATATTCCTTTCATAGAAGCACTTGAACAGATGCCACTGTATGCTAAGATTATGAAGGAAGTGTTGACAAAGAAAAGATCCTTGAAAGAAGGACAAATTGTTGAGATGACAATGGAGTGTAGTGCTATCTTCCAAAGAAATTTGCCAGTAAAGAAAAAGGATCCTAGAAGTTTTCATATCCCGTGCACAATAGGAAACATAACAATTGAGAAGTCATTCTGTGACCTTGGTGCAAGCATAAACTTGATGCCTCTGTCTCTCATGAAGAAGCTTCAAATTCCTTAACTGAAACCCACTCGGATAGCTCTCCAAATGGCTGACAAATCTATCAAGCATGCACTTGGGGTTGTGGAGAATGTATTAGTAAAAGTGGGAAAAATTTTTCTCCCAGTTGACTGTCATCCTAGACATGGAGGAGGACTTCAATACTCCCATAATTCTGGGAAGGCCCTTCTTAGCTACCGACAGAGCATTAATAGATGTTGAAAAAGGAGAATTGATGCTAAAAGTACATGATGAGCACCTAGTGTTTCATGTCTTCAAGACCTTGCATGAGCCCACTCAAGAAGAGGAATGCATGAAGGTTAATGCGAGAGATCCAAACTTGAAGGAGGCACTCAATGAGCCACCTCCAAAGCTTCTAAGCCCATGCTTGAAAGACAGAGAAGAAGTAGAAATGGTGCAACAGGCTCAAGATGTCAAGAAGGAATTACAACCAAGGCCTCCATATGAGACCCTCAGCAAGAACCTTCCAAACACTGAGACCCCAATGCATAAATCATCTCCTGAAAAAGAAAAAAATCTCAAGAAAAAGGTGTCAAGGGATTGAAGAAATAAGAAAATCCCGACTGAAGGCTTTTCACCTGGGGATAAGGTGATGTTGAGCTACCAATCAAGGGAGCAATCTCCACAATTGTCTGAATGTTACATAGTGAACAAGATCCTCTCACTAGAGCATGCTGAGATAATCAAAGAAAGCACTGGAAGAAAACTTACTGTGAGAGGGGAAGAGCTGAAGCACTACGATCATCACCCTCCCTAATAAGGGACAAACGTCAAGCTAACAACATTAAAGAAGCGATTGTTGGGAGGCAACCCAACCTTAGGTAACTATTTCATACTCTTTCCAGAATAAATAGTTAGTTGAATTTCTATGCATTGCAAGGAATTAACTTTGGTGTTGCACACCAAGGTGATTGTGCCAATAAAGAAACAAAAATCAAGGGTGAATGTGTTGTACTAAGTTTGGTGTTCCACCATTAACATCATTTGAGCACAAAGTAACCCTTGAGACAATCATGAATAATCACAAATTCCAAACAATCATAGAAATCAAGTAACCTTGCATTTCACTTGTTTACTTGTTAATTCTATAGTTTATCCTTTCATAGATTTAAAGCACAGAATGTTGCATGCATGCATGGAAGATGCACTTTGTTTTTGCATATAGAAGTAAGCAAGGAACTAAGTTTGGTGTTCACACACAACTTTTAGTTCAAGAATTTATAAGCATACATGCATGATAACTATCTTTCCAGTGCTTGGGAACAAGCAACTTTCAAAGTTTGTTGTAGACAGTCACTTCATCCCTCTAAAGAATCATATATCATCATCCAAAGAAACAAAGAAGGAATCAAAAGACCAACACTGATGGTGATAAGGAGTAAAGCAAGTGGACGAAAAGGTTGTATTGTTAAGTGATTCTCTTATGTTCAAATTGTTGTAATTGGAAGTGCTACTATGCCCTGTTTGTTTAGTTTAGTTTTCTTTTAGCTCAATAACCATGATGCATGACATCTCATAGCACCATACTCTTAAAAAATTGCTTGCACCAAGTATCTCTAAGAATGCAACAGAGAATATTTCTTTGAAAAGAAGGATTGAGGAATTTTAAAATTTTTAGGCAAGCAAAAGATTAAGAGAAGTAGATGTTCTAATTGTGTGATCATATATTGAGATTTTATGTTTATGAAAACTTACATGGGAGCTCATAGACATGGATTGAAGTTCAGAGAAATATTAAGGAAGTTCTCAAAAATCTTAATATCCAAGAAACAGCAGAAAAAAGAAAGAAAATATATAAAGAAAAAGAAGAGAAAAACAAAGAACAAGCCCAAGGCTCTGAGCATCAATTACTAGGAAAAAAAAGAAAGAAACAAAAACTCAAAGAGTTATGGTCCTAATTAAATGCTTGTGGTGGATATGTGTCAAAGAGAGAGGCTTGAGCAAGTAAATCCTAAGGGGTGCTTCAACACCTAGTATCTTATACCAACTGGTTTGAGAATACTGATAGAAAGCTTATCTTAAGAGCCGCTTTGAGACATGACACTTAGAGTCGAGGCCAAGATATAAAAAGAAAAGAAGATTGTAAGAAAATAAGTGCTGCTTCAAGGTGACAATCTATAGAGAGACTTCCATAATATCATTTGAATGAAGGACCTAAAGATCTAAGACTTCCAAAATGTAAGGACTGATGAACATTGAGATCCTTGCATAAGCATACACATTGGAGTTCACCCCACTATCACTTAGTCATTTCACTCACCAAGGCATCTTAAGAAATTCTTCAACCTATTCCAATTAAAACAAACATGTTTGCATAATTCTTTCCTTGCCTGGGGACAAGCAAGATCTAAGTTTGGTGTTGTGATGCCAGGGCATCTTGGCTAGTTTTACAAGCCATTTTAGTTAGTTTAGAACTTAGTTTCATGCATTTCTTAGCTAATAAGCAAGCATTTGCACTTAATATTTCTGCATGCATACATGTAGTAGAGAGCTTTTTATGCATAAATTTGTTCATTTAATTAAGCAATTTTTATGGCCTTTAAAAGAAGGTTTTGCATGCTCATGAACTTCAAACTTTGATGCACCTTCTTTGGTTTGTGACAAGGGAACCTGAGGTAGAGACAAGGAGCAATAGCTCACTTCCAGCGCTCATTTTCAAGCTCGCAAAAGAGTGCAAGCATCAAGGGTCATGCGTACGCGTGAGCAACACGTACGCGTGACAGGAAGACCCAGTGCTCGAATTGAAGCATCTAGCAAACCAACCCAGCGCTCTCCTTCAGCACTTGTTGTAGTGCTTGTCCAAGAGCGCTAGACTCAAGGGTCACGCGTACACGTAGGTGACGCGTACGCGAGACAAGGTGAAAATACAAGGGTCACGCGTACGCATAGCCGACGCGTACGCGTTACAAGGCTGACAGCGCTAGGCATGTTGCAACGCTCACCTCCAAGAATGCCAAATACCCAACGCTCGCCACCACGCCCACGTCCACGCTTGTTGCGGAGCGCCATGAATCAAGGGCAATGTGTATGCATGGGCGACGCGTACGCGAGGACAACACGTACGCGTCACGAAGTAAAACAACACTCAATCTGAAGGGCGCTTGCTTCAATGCTCGCACACCAGCGCTACCTTAACCTTGTCAAGTTCCTTGTCAAGCACCACCCCATGCCACACCAACTTTGCTAGGACAGCATCCAAACCTCAACATGCCACACACACCACCAAGTCTCAACACCACCCCTTGTCATGACACAAACTTTGACAGCCCATGCCACACTCACCTTCATGCCTTGTGCACGCTCTCTCCAGCGCTCTCCAGTAAGCTTGCTGGAGAGCGCCACTCTCCCATACACACACCACCATGGCACCAACAAACCTTGACACACCCCTTGTCACAAGCATCAACCAAGGCCACGCTCTCCATCTCAAGCTCTCTCAAGAGCGCCAAGACAAGCACACCAACCTCAGTGTCAGAACTCGTTCAGGGTGCTCTCCAGTAAGCTTGCTGGAGAGCGCCAACCATCAATAAGGCCCTGAAGGTGTCACGCTCTCAAAGGGTGCTCTTGAGCAAACTTAGCGCTCTCTTGGAAGTGTCACGCTCACTCACCACGCTCACTTGCAAGCTTGATCACCATCACTGATACATGAGCATCTTCTCTATCTTTTCCTAGAAAATTTGCATTCGAATTGATAAGTTTAATCAAGATTTAATATATTTTAGTCACTATGAATGCTACTTTGAGTTATGTGCAATTCTGTTTATTATAGGTAGCGTTTTGGACAAATTTGACAGAGTTAGCGTGAAAAAATGAAGCCACAGCAGAATAAGGACTTGAAACCAAAGTTGAGAAACCTCAAGTTTGGCGCCAAGGATGAAGAGTGGAGAGAACTGCTTTCTGCCAGGTTGAAGCCAAACTTGAGAAACCTCAAGTTCGGCGCCAACCCAGAAAGAGTGAAGAATGCAATGCGGACACGCTAAAGCCAAACTTGAAGATGTTCAAGTTTGGCGCCAATGAAGAATCTCCAAGGAAAGCACTACGGGCTCATCCACGCCAAACTTGAGGAAGCTAAAGTTTGGCGCCACAACCACTGCCTCAAGGAATGCTTGCGTACAGTTCCACGCCAAACTTGAAGGAGCTCAAGTTTGGTGCCACCAAGGATATTCCAAAGGGGAGCCCTCTATCCACTCCACGCCAAACTTGGATTCTCCTAAGTTTGGCGTCACACATAGTAAAAGTGGTGGTCCCCCTTTCATCCAAAGGCTTGCATGAATCAAGTATTAAGTTTTGATTGAAACTTTTGTTATTTTTATAATTAGGAAAAGATATTATTTAGTTTTAGGAAATATATTTTTTACATTAATTAGGATTAGATATAAAAGGAAAAAGAATCAGCCCTTTAGGCTTCTCTTCTCTTTTTCCTCATTCCGTACTTTACAGTTTTTCTGAATCCTATTTTTCTCTCTGAACTATGAGCAACTAAACCTCCACTGTTAAGGTTAGGAGCTCTGTCTATTGTATGGATTGATACTATTATTTTTCTATTTGAATTCATGTACTGATTTCTATCTCAAGAATTGTTTTCGTTCTTTATCTTATGAATCTGGGTGAAACGGAAGTATGACCCTTGTTCTAATTGAGTTCTTGTATAACATGGAAAAACTCTTTACTTGAACAACAGCTTGAAAATAATTTCTCCTAAATTTCTAATTATTTGGACTTAATGGGATACGTGACATATAATCCTCTTATATTTGGGTAATTAGCGTTTCTAAGGCATATAAACTAGAATTGAACTTCACCCTCTAATTGGAATTAACTGACCAAGAAATTGGCGGTTGATGAAGGTTAAAGGAGACTACAAAGGTCTAAGGAATTAGAGTTTAGTCACATATAGTTTGTCATGAATTAAATCTTGCATGATTAAAATAGTTAGTAAGAAAAGTTAATCCAGAAGATAGATATCTCTGAAGCCTTAATTGTTTCTCCATATATATTTCACAACTTGTTTACTGCTTGCTTTAGTTTATTCTGAATTTATTTTTAATGCTTTTGAACTCTCAAAACACCATTTTCTGTTTGTCTAACTAAGTAAATCACTTAACTATTGTTGCTTAATCCATCAATCTTTGTGGGATCGACCCTCATTCACTTGAGGTACTACTTGGTATAACCTAGTGCACTTGCCGGTTGGTTTGTAGGTTATAAATTCCGCACCAAGTGCCAGCAACAAAAACACCCCTGGAGAAGAGGCAGCGCTCACTTGGGCGCTCTCCTAGGCACTCACTCAAGAGCGCCTTCGATTCTAAAAATTTGAGTTTTTCTTGTTGTGTGCGTACGTGACGAGCGGATATTTTATACGCTTTTTGGAATTATTTTCATATAGTTTTTAGCATGTTTTGTTTAATTTTTATTAAGTTTTCATAGGTTTTAGTGCAAAAATCACATTTTTGGATTCTACTTTGAGATTGTGTGTTTTTATGCAACTTTAGATATTTTCTGGCTGAAATTGAGGAGCTGGAGCAAAAGTATGATTCAAAGACAGAGAAAGCACTGCAGATGCTGTCCGGATATGACCTCCTTGCACTCGGAAGAGCTTTTCTGGAGCTACAAAAGTCCAAATAGAGCATTTCCAACTGCTATGGAAAGCTGACTTCCAGATCTTTCTAGCAATTTGTAATAGTCAAGACTTTGCTTCAGGTTAGAAGGCCTAAAACTAGCATCCAACGCCAGTCTCCTGCCCCCTTTCAAGCGTCCAGCGCCCCAAGAGAGGAGACCAGCATCCAAACGCCCAAAGAGGACCCTCTAGCCAATGTTCAACGCCCTATAGGCCTCATAGCATGTGGATCTCATCAAAGCTCAGCCTAAACACTCACCAAGTGGGCTCCAGAAATTGGATTTTAGCACTAAAATACTGTTTTGCCCTTCTTATGTAATCCTTAGTCATTAGTTTAGTATTTAAGGGATATTTTACATAATCTTCGGAAGTCCTTTTACCATATTTTCCAATTCCCTATTGTGTTTTCTATCAGTATGAGTTTCTAAACCTCATGGGTTAAGGGGAGGAGCCCTGCTGAGTTTTATGGATTAATAAAAGTATTACTGTTTCTCTTCAATCCGTGTTTGATTCAATTCTAAGATGTATATTCGTTCTTCAACATGATGAATGGGATGATCTGTGATAATAAGCTCCATTCTTCATACTAAGACCGCGTGCCTGACAACCACCTGCATTCTTCTTGGGTTCGTGTGAATACGTGACTGGAAAGCATTGAACCGCCAGCTTGATTATACATCTCTTATACGGCTAATCCAAGACTTCATTGGGGACTTCTCGAGACACCAGTTCAGCCGAGGTATGGGGAGATTAGGGTCTCTGTGGTAGAGGCTAGAACCCAAAGGCGCAGCATTCTCTAATCCAGAAGATTCGACCTTGTCTGTGGCGTTTTGAGTAGGATCACCAAGATTGACTGCTAAAACTTCACCCCCGTTCAGATTGGATGACCGCGGCCATATGGCGTTTGATCTGAAGTAGAGGAGATTGGCGACCGTAGCCATATGGCGTTGATCACATAAAGCCTACCATAGAAGAAATCATTCACAATTGAACAAGACAGTAATACCAGAGTTAATCCAGAAGAATAAAGCATCTCCAAGCCTTAACCATCTTCTTATCCCTGATTATAATTTAATTCACAAAGCATTTTATACACTATTCCTTTTATGATTTAAACCAAATTCAAACCAATAACTCTTCTATCCGCCTGACTAAGATCTGCAAGATAACCATAGCTTGCTTCAAACCACAATCCTCGTGGGATCAACCCTGACTCGATCAGGTATTACTTAAACTAAGTTTTTGGCGCCGTTGCCGGGGATTGTTCGAGTTTGGACAACTGAGGGATTATCTTGTTCCCTAGATCAAGTATTGTCTTTAATTTTGTAAGAGTCTTTTACTTTATTTTATTTTTCTTTTTTCGAAAAACTTAAAAACTTTTTCAAAAAAAAATAAATTTGTTTTCTTTGTTTAATCTTTATTTTTTGGTTTGAGTCTTTTGTTTTTATTCTTGTTGAAGTTTTTGAAATTTTTTAGTCTTTCTTTCTAAAAATTTTCAAAAATAGTTTTTTTGTTTAATTCTTGTGTCAATCTTTAAGTTTGGTGTCTTCTTGTGTATTTTCTTTAATTTTTCAAAAATTTTGTGTTTGGTTTTCAAAAATTTTAAGTTTGGGGTCTTTTGCATGTTCTTGTGTTCTTTGAGTTCTTTGGGTTTTGTTCTTAGTGTTCTTCTTGATCTACAAAGTGATCTTGTTTTTCTTTTTGTTTTGATCTTAAAATTTTTAAGTTTGGTGTCTCTTTGTATTTTCCTTGTTAATTTTCGCACACTAGGTCTCTTTAGATCTAAAAATTTTAAGTTTGGTGTCTTTTATGTATTTTTCTCTTTCTTCATTAAATTCAAAAAAATCAAAAAAATATCTTTTCTATCTTTGTTTTAAATTAATTTTTAAAAATCTAAAAAAATCAGATTTTAATTTTAAATCATATCTTATCTTATCTTTGTTTTAAATTTCAAAAATCAAATCTTTTCAAAATCTTATCTTATCTTATTTCAAATTCAAAATTTAAAATTCAAATTTCAAATTTCAAAATTCAATTTTCAAAAATTCAAATTTCAAAATTCAATTTTCAAAAATTCAATTTTCAAATTTTAAATTCAAATCTTTTTCAAAAATTAAATTTCAAATCTTATCTTTTTTTTAAAATCTTTTTCAAATATTTTCAAATCCTTATTTTACCTTTTCTAATCTCAAATTTTAAAATCAAATCTTTCTCAAATCTTTTTTAGTTTCTTATCTTATCTTTTTTTATCTTATTTTTTTCTAATTTCAAATTTTAAATTCAAATTTTTTCTAATCTTATATCTTATCTTATTTTCAAATATTTCTTAATTAGTTACTTATCTTCTCTCTCTTCTTTTTCAAAACTTCCTAACTAATTCTTCTCTCTCCTAATTTTTGAAAATTCCTTTCTATTTCCCTCTCTTCGTTTTCAAAATTCATTAACTAATTTTCATTTCTTTTTAATTAATTAACCTTAATATTTGAAATTAATAAATAAATAAAATAAAAAAAATATTTTAATTCTTGTTTATCTTTTCTATTTCTAATTCTTCTCCTCTCTACTTCTATTTATTCGAATTCCTCTCCTCTCTCTTCTTTCATTTTTGCTTTTCTATCTTCCTCTTCTTTCTTCACATCTCACAGGGAGTCCTCTGTTCTTGAACAAAGAGCTCCCATCCTTTTTTTTCTCTTGTTTCTTCTTTTCTTGTTTATGACCAGGAACAGGGATAAAGAACCTCTCTTTAATCTTGTTCCTGAACCTGAAAGGACTTTAAGGAGGAGCTTACAACAAATTAAAGCACAACACCCCAGAAGAAATCTTTCAGAAAATTTTGAACAAGAAATTGAAGATATGGCCGAACCTCAAGAAGAGGTAAGAAAGGTTCTTGGTGACTTCACCATGCCTACCTCTGACTTTTTTGGCAGAAGCATCTCTGTACCTGCCATGGAGCTAATAATTTTAAGCTTAAGCCTCAGTTAGTCTCTCTTCTGCAACAAAATTGCAAGTTTCATGGACTTCCAATGGAAGATCCACATTAGTTCTTAGTTGAATTCTTGCAAGTATGTGATACTGTTAAGACTAATGGAGTGAATTCTAAAGTCTACAAGCTTATGCTCTTTTCCTTTGCTGTAAGAGACAGAGCTAAGATATAGTTGGATTCTCAACCAAAAGAGAGCCTAGACTCATGGGAAAAGCTGGTCAATGCTTTCCTAGCTAAATTCTTTCCCCCTCAAAGGATGAGCAAAATCAGAGTGGAAGTTCAAACCTTCAGACAAAGAGAATATGAAATCCCTCTATGAAGCTTGGAAAAGATACAAGCAATTAATCAGAAGATGTCCTCCTGACATGCTCTCAGAATGGTCTATCCTAGGAATTTTCTGTGATGGTCTATCTGAGATGTCCAAAATATCATTGGACGGCTTTGCAGGTGGATTACTCTACTTGAAGAAAACACCTGCAGAAGCAAGAGAACTCATTGAGATGGTTGCAAATAACCAATTCATGTACACCTCTGAGAGAAATCCTATAAACCAGGAGATCTCTCAGAAGAAAGGAGTTCTTGAAGTTGATACCCTGAATGCCATATTGGCTCAGAACAAGATCTTGACCCAGTAGGTCAATATGATCTCCCAGCATTTGACTGGAATGCAAACTGCAGCTGGAAGTACTCAAGAAGCTTCTTTGAATTAGAGGCTTATGATCCTGATCAACCCACCATGGAGGAGGAGAATTACATAGGAGAACCCTATGGAAACACCTACAATCCTTCGTGGAGGAACTATCCTAACCTTTTATGGAAGGCTCAACAGAAGCCTTAGTAAGGCTTTAATAATAATCAAGGTGGAAGGAACCAGAATAGGTTCAACAACAGACCACCATTCCTATCTTCTCAAGGGAATATGGAGACTCCTAAGCAGAGCCTTTCTGACTTAGTCACTCTAGTCTCTAGCCTCTCTAAGACCACTCATAGTTTCATTACTAAAACAAGATCTTCCATTAGAAATATGGATATTCAAGTTGGTCAACTGGGCAAGAGGATCCCTGAGACTCCTCCTAACACTCTTCCTGGTAACACTGAAGTAAACCCAAGAGAAGAGTGCAAGGCCATCACCATTGAGGCAGAGGCCAAATCTAAAGAGATTGGGAAGGCATTGAACGCCAGTGAGGAAGATCTCACTGGGAGTTCAACGCCAAAAATGGCTAAGAGCCTAGTGCTAAACACCAATGAGGAAGCCATCAGTAGGCGTTCAACGCCTATACAGACAGCAAAGCTGGCGTTGAACGCCAGCCAGGGAGCACTGGCTGGGCGTTCAACGCCCACCCTGGCACTAGAGCTGGCGCTGATCACCATTGAGGAACCCCTCAATGGGCATTCAACACCCAACCAGATAGGGAAACTGGCATTGAACGCCAGCCAGGACATCCCTGCTGGGCGTTCAATGCCCAAAATGGTAAGGGAACTAGCGTTTAACGCCAGTAAGGGTGTACAGCATGGGTGTTCAATGCCCATAGAGCCATCAGAGCTGGCGTTGAACGCCAGTAAAGGCACACCCTCTAAGTGCTCAATACTCACTCAAGAAATCCCTATCCAAGAACTAAAGAAAACCAAGACTCATATAGAGACCATAGAGGTTCCTTTGCATGCACTTCTGCAATGCATGAGTTTTGATGAATACTCATCCTCTGATGAGGATGAAGACACTAGGAAAGAGAAAATTGCTCGGTACCTAGGAGCTCTCATGAAGCTGAATGCCAAATTATTTGGTACAAAGTCTATAAAGGAAGAACCTCCACTGCTCACCAAAGAACTAAATGCTTTGGTTCAGCAGAGGCTACCTTTGAAGCTTCTAGATCCTGGACGCTTCCTGATCCCTTGTACCATAGGCACCATGATCTTTGAGAAGGCTCTGTGTGACATAGGGTCAAGTATAAACCTCATGCCACTCTCTGTAATGGAGAAGCTGGGCATCTTTGAGGTACAAGCTACAAACATCTCACTAGAGATGGCAGACAAGTCAATGAAGAAGCCATATGGCTTAGTAGAGGATGTCTTGGTGAAGGTTGAAGACCACTACATCCCTGCAAACTTCATAGTCTTGGACATAAGAGAGGATGAGAATGATTCTATCATCCTCGGAAGACCTTTCCTAGCCAATGCAAATGCCATAATTAATGTGGCAAAGGGAGAAATAGTTTTCCAACTAGGAGAGGACTACATCTTGTTCAAGATGTCCAATCCCAATTCTCCCTCTAAAAGGAAAGAGACCATGGTGCAGCACCTAGTGCTCCAACCCTCTCTTTCTATGCAGAGCTCGGTAGAGCCCCCAAACATCAATTCTAAGTTTGGTGTTGGACAACCATCAACAAGCTCTAAGAACAAAGGTACTAGGAAAAAAGTACCCAAAGGCTAGAGGGACAAGAAAGTCCCAACTAAAGGCCTCTCACCTGGCATGAGAGTTGTATTCACCAAGAAGCCAGTCATACCACATACAGTGAGTCGTATCCTGTCTCTAGAGTATGTGGAGCTCATTCATGAAAAGACAGGAAGAAAGTTCACTGTAAGGGGCAAAAATCTAAGCCCATTCTCACCTCTGTAAGGAGCTAACCATCAAGCTAGTGACGTTAAAGAAGCGCTTGTTAGGAGGCAACCCAACCTTAACTAATTATTTTTATTTTCTTTCATTTTGTTTTTCTTTTAGGTTCATGATCATGTACATCAGTTAGAACAGAGATAGAAATGTTCAGCAGTGAAAACAGAACACTCTGGATGGAGTGTTGCTGGCGTTGAACGCTAGCCAGGGAGAAGACCCTGGGCGTTCAACGCACCTAATGGGTAGCATTGTTAGCGTTAAACACCAACCAGGAAGCAAACCCTGGGCGTTCAAACGCCAGTGCAGAGGGCAGGGAATCTAAATTTCCTAGCCTCTCAGAACCAGTGGGTCCCATAACATCTTTACCTACCCCACTTCTTCCTTCTTACTTTCACACTTCCCCATACACTCTTCCCTATAAACCCTAACACAATCACATCCATATCACTTTTCCAAAACCATCATAACTCCCACCAACCCCCACCCACTTCAAAATCAAATTTCCCTCCCAATTACCCACCCATAGCCGAACCCAACCCTACCCCCTCCTATAAATACCCCTCCTTCTAACCCTTCATACACACACCTCTCATACACTCATAAGCCCCATTCGGCCGAGCCCTCTCTCTCTCCCTCTATCTTCTTCTATTTTCTTCTTCTTCTACTCCATTCTTTTCTTTTCTTTATTTTTGCTCGAAGACGAGCAAAGCTTTTAAGTTTGGTGTGGGAAAAGCATTTTGCTTTTTGCTTTCCATTACCACTTATGGCACCCAAGGTTGGAGAACCCTCTAGAAAGAGGAAAAGGAAAGGCAGTAGCCGCCACCTCTGAATCTTGAGAGATGGAGAGATTCATCACCAAAGCCCACCAAGACCACTTCTATGAAGTAGTGGCAGAGAAGAAGATGATCCCTAAGTTCCCTTTCAGGCTCAAGAAGGATGAGTATCCGAAAATTCGAAGAGAGATCCGGAGAAGAGGTTGGGAATTCCTAACCAATCCCATTCAAGATGTTGGAATTTTAATGGTGCAAGAGTTCTATGCTAATGCATGGGTTACTAAAAATCATGACACTAGTGTGAACCCAAATCCAATAAATTGGAGCACCATGGTCCGAGGGAGAATCTTAGAGTTCAGCCCAGAATGTGTGAGATTGGCATTCAACTTGTCTCTAATGCAAGGAGACCCACATCCTTACACAAGAAGAGTCAACTTTGATCAGAGACTAGATCAAGTGCTCTCAGATATCTGTGTGGAAGGAGCACAGTGGAAAAGGGATTCCCAAGGCAAGCCCACTCAACTAAGAAGGCTTGATCTCAAGCCCATAGCTAGAGGATGGTTGGAATTCATCCAACGCTCTATCATCCCTACTATCAATCGGTCAGAAGTGACCATTGAAAGGGCCATCATGATCCATTGCATCATAATTGGAAGTGAGGTGGAAGTACATGAGGTGATTCCTCAAGAATTGTACAAGATAGCTGAGAAGCCTTCCACCAATGCAAGGTTGACATTCCCACACCTCATTTGTCATCTATGCAATTTAACTGGAATTGTCATAGAGGGAGATGTCTCCATTGGTGAGGACAAGCCCATCCCTAAGAAGAGGATGGAGCAAACTAGAGAGCATACACAAGAGCCTGTGCAGCCGCTTCAGCATGAGATCCTTGAGATACCTCAAGGGATGTATTTTCCTCCTCAAAGCTATTGGGATCAATGGCATACTTTCATGGGAGAATTGAGTTCTAACATGGAGCAATTGAGGTTGGAGCATCAAGAGCATTCCACCATCCTCAATGAAATAAGGGAAGACCAAAAATCCATCAGAGAAGATCAAAGGGTATGAGGGAAGAACAACAAAGGCAAAGAAGTGACATTGAAGAGATCAAGCACCACATTGGATCCTCAAGGAGGAGCACTAGCCACCACCATTAAAGGTGGATTCATTCTCTTAATCACCTCTCCTTATGTTATATTTCTATTTTCTATTATGTTGTCTGTTCTCTTGTTCTTACTGCATGATCATTTGCATTGATGTCTTAAAGTTGTAAAATGTTCCATATATCTCTCACCTTGCTTAAAAAGAAAAAAATTTATTTGGAAAGAATTGAGAGATACATAAATTTTAAGTTTATAATAAGAGTAGTTCAATTATCTTAATGTGGTGGCATTGCATTTGTTTTCTGAATGTATGAGTAAATAGTGCATATTTGAAGTTGGAATTTTAGAATGTTGGCTCTTGAAAGAATGATGATAAAAGAGAAATACTATTGGTAATCTGAAAAATCCAAAGATTGATTCTTGAAGCAAGAAAAAGCAGCAAAAAGAAAAAGAAAAAGCATGTTACAAAAAAAAAAGAAAAAAATATAATATGCATGCGAAAAAAAATAAGAAAAATCCATTACTGCCCAAAAATGCAGGAAAAGGAGGACAGATTGAAAAAGCCAATAACCCTTTAAACTAAAAGGCAAGGGTAAAAGGATCCAAGGCTTTGAGCATCAATGGTTAGGAGGGCCTACAAGGAATAAAATCCTGACCTAAGCGGCTCAACCAAGCTGTCCCTAACCATGTGCTTGTAGCGTGAAGCTGTCAAGTGAAAAGCTTGAGACTGAGCGGTTAAAATCGTGATCCAAAGAAAGAAGAGTGTGCTTAAGAACTCTGGACACCTCTATCTGGGAATTCTAGCAAAGCTGAATCACAATCCAAAAGGGTTCACCCAGTTAAAGTGTCTGTGGCATTTATGTATCCGGTGGTAATACTAGAAAACAAAGTGCATAGGGTCACGGCCAAGACTCCAAAAGCTGTGTTCAAGAATCAAAAAGAGATAAACTAGGAGAGTCAATAATATCATCTGGATTCTAAGTTCCTAAAGAGTCTAACATTTCTGAGTTTTAATGGATAGTGAGATGCCAAAACTATTCAGAAGCAAAAAGCTACTAAGTCCTGCTTATTTAATTGAAGCTAAGCTTCATTGGAAACTCTAAGATTTATTGTATCTTACTCTTCTTTTTATACAACTGTGTTTTTAGTTGCTTGGGGACAAGCAATAGTTTAAGTTTAGTGTTGTGATGAGCGGATATTTTATACGCTTTTTGGCATCATTTTCATATAGTTTTTAGCATGTTTTGTTTAATTTTTATTAAGTTTTCATAGGTTTTAGTTAAAAATCACATTTTCGGATTTTACTTTGTGTTTGTGTGTTTTTATGCAATTTTAGGTATATTCTGGCTGAAATTGAGGAGCTAGAGCAAAAGTCTGATTCAAAGACAAAGAAAGCACTGCAGATGCTGTCCAGATCTGACCTCCTTGCACTTGGAAGAGCTTTTCTGGAGCTACAGAAGTCCAAATGGAGCGTTCTCAATGGCTATGGATAATAGTTAATACTTTGCTTCATATTAGAAGGCTCAAAATTGGCATCGAACACCAGCCTCCTGCCCCCTTTAGGGCGTCCAGCGCCCAAGAAGAGAAGAACAGCGTTCAAACGCCCAAAGAGGACCCGCTAGCCAGCGTTCAATACCTTGGAAGTCTCATAGCATGTGGATCTCATCAAAGCTCAGCCCAAACACTCACCAAAGGGGACCCAGAAGTGGATTTTAACACTAAAAGACTGTTTTACCCTTCTTATGTAATCCTTAGTCATTAGTTTAGTATTTAAGGGATATTTTACATAATATTCGGAAGACCTTTTACCATATTTTTGAATTCTATATTGTGTTTTCTATCAGTATGATTTTTTAAACCTCTTGGGTTGAGGGAGGAGCCCTGCTGAGTTTTATGGATTAATAAAAGTATTACCGTTTCTCTTCAATCTGTGTTTGATTCAATTCTAAGATGTATATTCGTTATTCAACATGATAAATGGGATGATCCGTGACAATCAGCTCCATTCTTCGTACTAAGACCGCGTGCCTGACAACCACCCGTGTTCTTCTTGGGTTCGTGTGAATACGCGACTGGAAAGCATTAAACCGCCAGCTTGATTATACATCTCTTAGACGGCTAATCCATGACTTCGTTGGGGACTTCTCGAGACACCAGTTCAGCCAAGGTATGGCGAGATTAGGGTCTCTGTGGTAAAGGCTAGAAAACAAAGGCGCAGCATTCTCTAATCCGGAAGATTCGACCTTGTCTGTGGCATTTTAAGTAGGATCACCAAGGGAATAGACTACTAGAGCTTCACCCCCGTTCAGATTGGATGACCACGGCCATACGGCGTTTGATCTGAAGTAGAAGAGATTGGTGACTGCGGCCATACGGCATTGATCACATACAGCCTGCCATAGAAGAAATCATTAACAATTGAAGAAGACAGTAATACCAGAGTTAATCCAGAAGAATAAAGTATCTCCAAGCCTTAACCATCTTCTTATCCCTGATTATAATTTAATTCACAAAGTATTTTATACACTATTCCTTTTATGATTTAAACCAAATTCAAACCAATAACTCTTCTATCTGTCTAACTAAGATCTGCAAGATAAACATAGTTTTCTTCGAACCACAATTCTTGTGGGATCAACCCTGACTCGCTCAGGTTTTACTTGGACGACCCAGTGCACTTGCTGGTTCAGCTGTACGAAGCGTGGGAATTCGTGCACCAGTACGCACAAGCCTGTGCAGATGCACAAAACATGCAATTTTAAGGAAGTGTGCGCACGCACAAAAGGAGATTTTGGCTCTCATTTCCAGCGCTCATTTGTAAGATCATGTTGGAGAGTGCCTTTGACACTACACCAAGAAAAAATTAAAGTGTGTGCGTACGCACAAGAAGAAAAGTGGCCAGCGCTCTCAAGTCACGCTCGTAAGCAAGGGTGGTGCTCTCCTGGGTGGAGCAACGCTCACAACTAGCACTCAAATTCAAGCTCACAAGAGAGTGTGTTCGATGAACAAATGAGGAAGAAAATGAAGACTAAAGTCACGCTCGCCCCAGTGCTTACAACCACGCTCGCAAGCGAGCATCTTCGATGCTTACTTCAGAGAGGAACTGAACCACTTGCCCTTGGCGCTCACTTTTCAAGTTCACTAGCATGCGCCCGGCCCAACCGTCAAAATGAAGTCCAAAGGCCCAGAGGAAGTACATCAAGTGAAGACTTAGGGAAGCACTATAAATAGAAGGAACTTTGAACTAGAAAGGGGGCTTAGAGACTCTTAGCTTTTACACACTTTACATTATGCACTTTTACATTTTGCTTGTATTTAGTTTTAGTTTACTTTCATTCAATTTCAATTTCTTTCAATTGTTCTTAGAGCGATGATCAACTAAACTCCCACTCATTAGGGGAAGAGCTCTGTTGTAATTCAAAATGAATTAATGAAATTCTTCTTCTTCTCAATCCGCTTGTTGTAGCTAAGGGAAAGCTTTTGTGCTTCAAAGTTCCATTCACTACCGAGAGGGGGTTTGGATCTATTAGAATCTCTATGTGAGCCTTGAGAAAGGGATCATAGGATTCAATTTGAAGCTTCTCCCTCATAATCCTTTTGATCAATACATTCTTAGTTGGTACGTGACATATAACCTCTTTGAATTGAGATCCTAAAGGTTGTGTGGCTCTTGGATTAGAAATGGAACTTCACCTCTTCTCATGAACAATTAGATCAAGAGATTGGCGATTGATTGTGTTAAGAGAAATTGAGTTGCCAAGAAATTGGAATTCAATTAATTACAATCCGCTATAGATCTACTTCATATGATTGAGAAAGAAGTTGAGACCCATTGATTCATGAAGGATCATAACATCTCTGATCCCTAATGAATCTCACCCATTGTTGTTCTTCATTTCAATTGCTTAGAATTTCTTATTTCCTTTAATTCCCAGCACCCAGAAACCCTTTTACATTTCATGCAATTTACATTCTATTGCCATTTACATTCTTGCTTTTACTTTCTTGTCATTTAAGTTTCAGCTCTTTAATTTCGTGTCATTTAAGTTTCCGCTCTTTACTATTACGAAATTTACTTTCAGCTCTTTATTATTCAGCAATTTAGATTCAGCATATTTACTTTCTTTGTCAATTACACTTTGTTCATTCAATTACACAAAATCATCAAATATTTGTTTAACTAGAGAAATTACCTAGCTAAAGTTGCTTAAGCCATCAATCCCTGTGGGATCGACCTCACTCAACAGTGAGTTATTACTTGATTGTGACCCGGTATACTTGCCGAAGGAATTTGTGTTGTTCAATTTCCACTCATCAACCTCCTGTCGTAAGATGTGACCGGGCACTTTAACTTCTCGGGTTCCCCCATGGGCATGCAGGGACGGATCCAGAAATATTATTATGGGGGACCAATAACTTATATAATATTAAAACATTATACAAAAAATTATATAATGTAAGATGTACAAAAATATACCGATAAAGAATCAATTTTAAAGTGCAAAAAATATGTGTGTACTTTTTACTAACGAAGTGGTCGATTCTTCGTATCATAAAATTCATCGATAATAGAATCTGTGTCAAATTTTTCAGCAATTTTCTTTTCAATATAATCAAAAGAAAATTAGCAAAAAATTCATCTTTTATTTTGTTTCTGAGTTATTCTTCACAATATTCATAGCTGAAAAATATCTTCCAGTTGTAGTAATTGAAAGAGAGAGAATTAATACCAAATAAATCAAGACGGTCACAAGAAGAAAAATAATCCACTTTATGGAATTTGAAAAATTTTATTTAATTAAAAAGTACTGGTAATAATATATTTTTTAGATTTTTTTTAATATTGTTACTTACTTTTTAGATATTAGAAATCATTAATATTTAGGTTGGACTGGACTTTTATTTATATTAGACTAAATATTAAATAAATTTTTTAAAAAATTAAATCATACTTAATAACTTATTACTATTAATTTTTTTTAAAAGAAGCTGGGGGGCCGAGGCCTCAACTCGCCCCCATCCCTCCCCGTATGTCCGTCCCTGTGGGCATGCATGTGTGTGTGTGTGTGTGTGTGTGTGTGTGTGTGTGTGTGTGTGTGTGTGTGTGTGTGAATTTGAGCTTATGGTGGCTCCCCCATGTATAAATTGAGCTTGGAATTTTGTCTCCCCCATGGATGAGCTTGGATTATTTTTTCATGGATATTGTTGAGCTTGGGGATGCGCGTATAGAGGGACTGTCCAAGGTTAGCTACCAAGACATGTCAGGTTGGCTATGTAACCGACAGATGAGCTCACCAGCCATAGGACAGTCATACATCATATGCATTTATATGCTTTTCTTGAGTGTGCATTATTTTGGTTTGCTTAAATGCTTAACTCTGCTTATCTGCTATTTATTTTACTTGCTGTAGTTGTACTTCTATTTGTGTTTTCTCTGTTTGTTTTTTCTTTGTATGCTTCTGAGAGACCCTCTCTTGACAGAGGAATGACGAGGATTGTCCCACCAGTGATTCGGAGGTTTAGAGTTGACAGAAGATCTAGAGTTAGACTAAGGCTAGAATTCCTTAGTTAGATTACCGAAATTATTGGTTTAGAATAAATTTTAAGATTAATCGGAGTGTTGAAGTTCTAGGAATACCTTTGGCTTTTCCGGAGCCTTTTATATTAACTATGCCGGCATCTTTACCATGCTGAGAACCCTCGATTTTTATTACATACATATTTCTGCTGTTTTTACGATTCAGGTCGAGAGGCACCTCATTGAGGATTTTGGAGGCCTTTTTGGAAGCGAAGAACTACACTTTTGGTGTTTTGTATTTTGATTATGTATATATATGTATATAGATTTTCGGTCTTGTATATTTAACATTTTGTCCCTCTTAGAGGTTAATATGGAGAAACATGTGTTTACTTTATGATTTGGGACACATTTTAGGTTGTATATATTTGTTTACATACTCTAGCCGGCCTTGGTTTCGCAGGTCGAGTCTGGGGCTTGATATCTATATTTTGGAATTCTGATCTATAAATATCTATGACTTTTAGCCTACTTATGATCTTGTTTATCCTTATGCGTTATCCTTGCGAGAGTGATGTGATTTCTGTTTCGATTTTGTTTAGCTTCTCCTTCAATGCTTCTCGTTATGATTTCTTTCAACTATATTTATATGTACATCTTTTTCTTTTAGATGTCGTAATACCTCCCCACCTCTGCTTTACGACTTAAGCATAAGGCTCTGTGTAGTAGGGTGTTAGATAACTCGCATCAAATATGACATTTTTTGATCTAGTGCTAAAAAATAAAATCTGTTCATCATAGGAGCTTTGTCCCAAATAATTAACTTTGTTTTATAATTAATTCAGCCAAAGGAGTACCTTGTTTGATGTTTGCAAGTGGAACATTCATTTAGAGTGAGAGAAATTGCAAACTTTAAGTATGTTGTTCTACCTCCTGGCAATAAAAGAGATGCAATAGCACTTGAAGTAACTGTCAACACAATTTTACCTTTTGATCTAAGTCCGGCTGCAAGAGTCTTCTAAATGAATGTCTTTCCAGTACCACCATGTCCATATAAGAAAAATAATTGGCCACAATCTGAGTTTACTACAATGATGATCTGGTCATGCACATGTCTTTGCTCTGTGGTCATTTGTAGCAAGTAACATTTGTACGGCTGAGCTAATGAATTCTGATTATAACAAAACTCATCCACTATTAATTTGTTCCAAGAGACACCTTCTCTTGCAAAGTGTATATTTCTCATGTTAGCAAATGGAATTGTTGGAAAATATACGTCCCAATATATCATGACTAATAAAATTTATATATAATTTTATATTAGATTTTTTGGCAATCCATGACATGGTTACACCAACCAATCAGATGCCTGTAAAACAAACCTTATTACACAGAAGTTAGAACAAATAATATCACTTTAGGTATATATGGGGTTTTCATAAACTTATTAGTGAGCAGAATTTTAATAGACCAAATAAATAAGTAAAGAATAATTGAATATTTGAAAGTGTTACCATGTTTCCACCTATGCTCTTATATATAGAGGTTTAAAAGTTTTAAAGGACCTCTTGCAATGACCAAATTTAAATAAATAAAGGACTTGAAAGCAGGGCATACACAATATTAGTTACAACAAAGAGCAATGAGCATGAAGCCAAATTGCATTCAAAAATTAACAGAACCAAATTGATTAACATTCATTCAATGCTTTCCATAATGAATTACATATTATAATAACATTACTATAAATTATCCCTACAAAAATAAGGATAGATACTACATAGATCTAAAATAGGAACAACGACAAACATGCAATCCTGCTCAGGAAACGTGGAGAACAACGACCATCTTCCTCGACGGGATCGTATTTGAGGCATTGAGAGAGAAAAATGTCAAAGGTGAGCAAAGATTTTTAGTTTAAATTTGCGTCCTTATTTCAAATGGTAAAATTGCGCTCAAATTTTAAAATTCAAAAGTAAAAGCGCGTTGAAATTGCCAAAGCTTCACCACCTTTTAATAATGCATGCTTAATCGTAGCTCAGGAGGAAAGATTCCCAAAGTGGCGATCCTCAAACCTTCTCCTCAGTCAATCAGAGAAGAAGAAACTAACTAAATTGTTTGTATTTGTAAAATGTTTAGCATTGGAATTGTTGGAAGTTGGACAATGAATTTGTTTGGCTACCACTACAAAAGAAACACTAACCATGTTGAGTCTGCAGTGAAATTCGAATTTCTAATAGATACAAAGTAATATAAAATTGACATTACTCATAATAATGCACTAACTATAACAAAGCCAATATGAGAAAATATGATGTGATTACTCTATATAATATGATGTGAATTAATTTTCTTTCTTATTTTTTGATGATGTTTTAATTACAATGCTACATAAATATATATAGTATCACCTGTGCTATAATTTCAATGAACAAGAATAAAATCCTCCTATGAAAACTCCCTTCAAGTTCTCTCCTATCAAAACTCCTTGCAAACCTCATTTTACTTCCTAAGTTTGCTCTTATCCTTCCTGTATTCTCACAATGCTCCACCTCGGTCACAATTTGAAACACTGACTCAGTTGAACGAACAAATTGTAGTAGTCGTATCCGGTTGCATCATCTTAACAATGACTGCCTACGTACCCTTTTTACTAGGATCAAAGGAAACATAGTTCCTTTATTCGCCATGTAATACTTAACATGGAATAATGTTGAACAAATCCAAGCAATGCTGGAATTTGTTTTCCGAAACTACTTTAGTCAACATGTCTGCTCGGTTTTTGTTTGTGTGTACCTTCACGAGAGAAATGTCACCTTTCTCTATAACGTGACGCACAAAGTGATACCTAACATCAATATGCTTGGCACGAGCATGATGAACCTGACTTTTAGCTAAATGAATCGCACTTTGGCTATCATAACTAAGATTCACACAATCTTGCTTAAAACCCAAATCATCTAGAAGACCATTTAACCACAATGCCTCATTCATCCCTTCTGCTACTACCATGTACTCAGCCTCTGTAGTAGATAGTGCCGTTGTAGCTTGTAACATCGATCGCCAACTAACCGGAGCACCATATATTTTATATACATAACTAATTGTAGATCGTCGTCTGTCTAGATCACCAGCATAATCTGAATCAACAAAACCACTAATTTGATATGATTATTTACCACCAAAGTATAAACATGTGCCAATGGTACCCTTCAAGTATCTTAATATCCACTTGACTGCTTCCCAATGTGTCTTCCCCGGGTTTGCCATAAACCTGCTAACATTGACTGCTTGTGAAATGTCTGGGCATGTGCATACACTACCTACAGCACTTGCGTAAGGTACATTGTCCGTGTAAGCTTATCTTTTGCTGTTGTAGGAGATTGTTTACCTGAGAGCCTGAAATGTGGAGCCAATGGAGTCACCACCGGCTTAGCATTTTTCATCCTAAACCTTTCGATAACTCGTTCAATGTAGCCTTTTTGGCTAGGAACAATTTTTGACTTGATCTCTCTCTTCTAATCTCCATGCTTAAAATTTTTCTCGCAGCACCCAAATCTTTTGTTTCAAACTCTTCACCAAGTTAATATTTTAATCTATTTATCTCCACTTTGCTCTTGGAAGTAATGAGCATGTCATCCACATACAATAAAAGATAGATATAATCACCTCCAGGAAGCTTACGAATGTATACACAACAATCATAGTTACTTCTAAGGAAACCTTATTTTAAAATAAAGAAATCAAATCGCTTGTACCACTGCCGAGGAGATTGTTTCAATCCATAAAGTGATTTTCTCAAGCGACAAACCTGACATTCTTTACCCTCAACCTTGAAACCCTCAGTTTGATACATGTAAATTTCTTCCTCTAAATCATTTTGTAAGAACGTTGTCTTCACATTTAGTTGTTCTAACTCAAGATCGCCATGAGCTATAAGACTTAAAAGCATCCGAATGGAAGTGTGTTTCACCATAAGAGAAAATATCTCATTATAATTAACTCATTCTTTCTGTGTGAATTCCTTGGCCACTAACCTAGCCTTGAATCTTGTACCATCCGATTTAGTAGGATCTTCTTTTCTTTTATACACCCACTTACAACCAATAGCAGTCTTTTCCACGGGCAATGGGACTACGTCCCATGTCTTGTTTTTATGAAGAGACTGCATTTCTTCTTCCATAGCAACCAACCAACTCTCATTATCCTTGTCCTTGATAGCTTGTTTGAAGGTGACTAGCTCATCATCCTCCACCGAGAGTGCATACTCTACCAAATTTAACTGCCCATAATGCCTCAGAAGCATGTCTGACCCAAGCTTCTGTACGAGTTTGTAATTCCTCTTTGGCCTAGTGGATGTCAAAGAATCTTGCTATTGTTGTTGTGTATTTTCTCGTTGAATCTCCTTATGATCAAGTTCATCGTCCTCCTCATCTTCGTGAGTAGCATTAAGATGCTCCACCTGAACATGACTAGAGTCTATTGGTTGGTTGTTAGACTCTATCTCCACCACTTGACCGTTTACAGTTTTTCCAACATCACCATCATCTGGCATCATAATTTTAGACAAAGCTACCATGGATCTTTTATTAAAGGTCACATCCCTACTTATTACAAACATAGAATCATTTATGCTCCAAAGACGATTGCCTTGAACCTCCTTGGATACCCCAAAAAGATTGCCTTCTTAGCTCTTTCATCAAGTTTATTGTCTTTGACATGATAATAAGCTATCCATCTAAAGACTCTGAGTTTCTCGTAATCTGCATGTTTCCTTGACCACACCTTATAAGGTGTGTCTCCAACTAAAGAAGAATGTGGAGATCGATTCACTATGTAGCACGTTATAGCAACTGACTCAGCCGATCATTCTCTGCCTAACCTAGAATTAGAGCGCATACACCTTACCTTCTCAAGTAGTGTACGATTCAATCTTTCCGTGACTCCATTCTGTTGTGGTGTGTCTCTAACTATCCAGTGTCTCGCAATCCCTTCCTGATCATAGAACTCCTTGAAAGCTCCATCTGTATACTCTGTGCCATTATCAGATCATAGAGTTTTTAGCTTCCCACCTGTTCTATTTTCAACCATTGCTCTCCACCACTTAAAAGTGTCGAATACCTCATTCTTATGCTTGAGGAAGTAAACCCAAGCATACCTTGAATAATCATCAACAAATGTAACAAAGTACCTAGAACCACCCTTGGAAGTAACTTTAGCCGGATCCCAAACATCAATATGCACATAGTCTAACAATCCTCTGCTTTTGTGTTTGCTTGTAGAAAATTTCACCCTATGTGCCTTTCCATATACACAGTGTTCACAAAACTCAATTTGTGGTTTCTTCATATTTTTTAACAAACCTTTTCCAATAAGCAATGATAGACCTTTTTCTGACATATGCCCAAGCCGCATGTGCCAAATCCTTGTGCAATCTGTTTGGTATTTACTTCTACTGATTCCAACTGCTAGCTCACCTGTAACAGTTGTCCCCAAAAGAGGATAAAGATTACCATCACGAACCCCCTTCATCATTACCAAAGAACCACAAACAACTTTTAAAACCCCATTTTCAGTAACAATTTTGAAATTATTTTTCTCTAACAAACCTATAGAGATCAGATTTTTTCACAAGTCAAGAATATGTTTCACATCCTTCAAGGTTCTTACAACTCCATCATGCATCTTGATTCTTATAGTACCTACTCCTACAGTTTCGTAAGCATTATTGTTGCCCATCAAAATTGTGCCACCGTTAGTGCTTTGATAGGTAGTAAACCACTTTCTATTTGGACACATATGGTGAGAAGCTCCAGAATCAAGCATCCACTTACCGGATATCTCGTAAGGATCATCTATTACACGTAACAATCTTCATCATCATTTGAGACGTAAATTGCTTTTTGTTTTTCTTTTGAGTTGTCATTGTTTTGTTTCTTGGAATTTATCTTCTTATTTGGACAATTTGCTTTAAAATGCCCAGGTTCACCACATTTAAAGCATGTTCTCTCCACGTGAGGTCTAGATTTTAGTCTAGACTTTTCACGCTTATCTTTTCCTCTTTCATTACTCCCCCTCTAGCTACAAAATATCCTTGTGCTTGATCATTATACTCTTTTTCATTTGAAGACGACATTACACTCGTAGCAACCTTACGTAGATCATCCGCTAAAAGTGATGCTCTCGTCTCATCCATGGTCAGAGAATCACCCACCAGCATCAAAGTCTGCACCAGATTTTCATAGGACTTCGATAATAAAAGTAATAATATGAGTGCCTGATCCTCATCATCAATCTTCACATCTATATCCTTTATGTTTGATATAATCCTATCAAACTTATGGATATATTCTCAGATTGAGGTGCCTTCCTCCATCTTGCATGTATATGATGAGCGGATAATTTATACGCTTTTTGGCATTATTTTTAGTATGTTTTTAGTATATTTTAGCTAGTTTTTATTATATTTTTATTAGTTTTTAAGTAAAAATCACTCTTCTGGACTTTACTATGAGTTTGTGTATTTTTCTGTGATTTCAGGTATTTTCTGGCTGAAATTGAGGGACCTGAGCAAAAATCTGATTCAGAGGCTGAAAAAGGACTGTAGATGCTGTTGGATTCTGACCTCCCTGCACTCGAAGTGGATTTTCTAGAGCTACAGAAGCCCAATTGGTGCGCTCTCAATTGTGTTGGAAAGTAGACATCCTGGGCTTTACCAGCAATATATAATAGTCCATACTTTGCCCGGAATTTGATGGCCCAAACAGGCGTTCCAAGTAAGCTTAAGAATTCTGGCGTCAAAACGCCAGAACTGGCACAAAAGCTGGAGTTAAACGCCCAAACTGGCATAAAAGCTGGCGTTTAACTCCAAGAAAAGTCTCTACATGTGAAAGCTTCAATGCTCAGCCCAAGCACACAACAAGTGGGCCCGGAAGAAGATTTCTGCATTAATTACCTATTTCTGTAACCCTAGGCTACTAGTTTTCTATAAATAGGACCTTTTGCTATTGTATTTTCATCTTTTGATCATCTTAGAATCATGTTGTGATTATTGAAACCTCTTTGGGAGGCTGGCCATTCGGCCATGCCTAGACCTTTTTTTCTTATGTATTTTCAACGGTGGAGTTTCTACACACCATAGATTAAGGTGTGGAGCTCTGCTGTTCTTCATGAATTAATACAAAGTACTACTGTTTTTCTATTCAACTCAAGTCTATTTCTTCTCCAAGATATTCATTCGCACCCAAGAACATGATGAATGTGATGATTATGTGACACTCATCACCATTCTCACCTATGAACGCGTGCCTGACAACCACTTCCGTTCTACATGCAAACAAGCTTGAATGTGTATCTCTTGGGTTTCTAATCTAAGATTAGAACCTTCGTGGTATAGGCTAGAATTATTGGCGGCCATTCCTGAGATCCGGAATGTCTAAACCTTGTCTGTGGTATTCTGAGTAGGATCTGGGAAGGGATGACTGTGACGAGCTTCAAACTCGCGATTGTTGGGCGTGTGACAGATGCAAAAGGATCAATGGATCCTATTCCAACATGATCGAGAACCGACAGATGATTAGCCATGCGGTGACAGCGTGCGTAGAACATTTTCACTGAGAGGACGGGAAGTAGCCATTGACAACGGTGATGCCCAACATAAAGCTTGCCATGGAAAGGAGTATGAATGATTGGAAGAAGGCAATAGGAAACCAGAGGTTCAGGAAGAACAAAGCATCTTCATACGCTTATCTGAAATTCCTACCAATGAATTACATAAGTATCTCTATCTCTATCTTTATTTTATGTTTTATTTATCTTTAATTATCAATCCTCCATAACTATTTGAATCTGCCTGACTGAGATTTATAAGATGACCATAGCTTGCTTCAAGCCGACAGTCTCCGTGGGATCGACCTTTACTCATGTAAGGTATTACTTGGACGACCCAGTGCACTTACTGGTTAGTTGTGCGGAATTGTGACAAAGTGTGATTCACGTTTGAGAGCTCCAAGTCCTTTGGCGCCATTGTTGATGATCACAATTTTGTGCACTAAGTTTTTGGTGCCGTTGCCGGGGATTGTTCGAGTTTGGACAACTGACGGTTCATCTTGTTGCTTAGATTAGGTACTTTTCTTTTTATTTTTCAGAATTTTTAAGAATGGATTTTAGAGTTTCAAGGTGATGTTCTTATCATCACAAAAGCTGATTGATTCTCATCAATTTAGCTGCTGAATGTAATGTCCTGCTGAAGCTTGGCTAGTCATGTCTAATCTTTTTAGACTGAAGCTTTAGACTAACATTGCATGATTCCTGGAATTCTTATTAAAAGTTTTGAATCTTTTTATTCTCTTTTCCATATAATTTTTGAAAAATCACAAAAAAAATTTTATAAAATCATAAAAATAAAAAATATTTTATGTATCTTAATACCAATTCTTAAGTTGGGTGTCTTGCATGCATTGTTTATTTGATCTTAGTTGCATTTTTTATTGTTTCTCATCATTAAAAATCCAAAAATATTTTCAAAATTGTGTTTTTTCAAGTCAATAACACAGAGAATTGAAGATTCAGAACATTCAGCAGAGGAATTACACAGAAAAAGCTGGGCGTTCAAAACGCCCAGTGAAGAAGGAAAACTGGCATTTAAACGCCAGCCAGGGTACCTGGCTGGGCATTTAACGCCCAAAAAGGTAGGATTTTGGGCGTTAAATGCCAGAATGGATGCCATTCTGGGCATTTAACGCCAGGAGGACACTAGAGGGAAGATTTTATTTTTAATTCAAATTTTTTTCAAATATTCATAATTTTTCAAAATCAAATCTTTTTCAAATCATATCTTTTCAATCATATCTCTTCAAAATCAATTTCTTTCCATTTTTTATTTATTATTTTCGAAAATCCTTGCTACAATTAGTGATTTAATTCAAAATTTTCAAGTTGTTACTTGCCTATTAAGAAAGAATCAAATTTTAAATTCTAGAATCATATCTTCTAATTTCTTGTTAGTCAAGTAATCAACTTTAATTTTAAAACTTTCTCTTTTTAATTTGATTTTCAATCATATCTTCTCAATCATATCTTTTCAATCACATCTTTTTCAAAATTAATTTTCAATCATATCTTTTTAATTTCTAATTTCAAAATCTTTTTAATTTCTTTCCCAATCTTAATTTTCGAAAATCTCAATCAAATTTTCAAATTTCTTTTTATTATTTTAAAAAATCTTTTACTTTAATTTCGAAAATTCTTCCCCTCTTCTCACATCCTTCTATTTAAGGGACTAACACTCCTCCTCAAGGTGCAATTCAAACTCTATCCTTCTTGATAAATTTGAATTCTCTTTTATCTACCTTCTCCTTCTATTCTTCTTTTCCTCTGACACTTCAAGGAATCTCTATACTGTAACATAGAGGATTCTATACTTTCTTGTTCTCTTCTCTTTCATATGAGCAGGAGCAAGGACAAAAACATTCTTGTTAAGGCTGATCCTGAACCTGAAAGAACCTTGAAGCGAAAGCTAAGAGAAGCTAAAGTACAACTCTCTGTAGAGGACCTAACAGAGCTTTTCAAACAAGAAGAAGCCATGGCAGCCGAAAACAACAACAATGCCAACAATACAAGGAAGGTGCTTGGTGACTTTACTGCACCTACTCCCGACTTCTATGGGAGAAGCATCTCAATCCCTGCCATTGGAGCAAACAACTTTGAGCTTAAATCTCAATTAGTTTCTCTAATGCAACAGAATTGCAAGTTTTATGGACTTCCATTGGAAGATCCTCATCAGTTCTTAGCTGAATTCTTGCAAATCTGTGACACTGTCAAGACCAATGGGATTGACCCTGAGGTCTACAAACTTATGCTCTTCCCTTTTGCTGTAATAGACAGAGCTAGGACATGGTTGGACTCACAACCTAAAGAAAGCCTGAACTCTTGGGAAAAACTAGTCAATTCCTTCTTGGCAAAGTTCTTTCCACCTCAAAAATTGAGCAAGCTTAGAGTGAAAGTCCAAACCTTTAGACAGAAGGAAGGAGAATCCCTCTATGAAGCTTGGGAAAGATACAAGCAATTGATCAGAAGGTGTCCTTCTGACATGCTTTCAGAATGGAGCATCATCGGTATCTTCTATGATGGTCTGTCTGAACTGTCCAAGATGTCATTGGACAGCTCTGCTAGAGGATCTCTTCATCTGAAGAAGACGCCTACAGAAGCTCAGGAACTCATTGACATGGTTGCAAATAACCAATTCATGTACACTTCTGAAAGGAATCCTGTGAATAATAGGACAAATTAGAAGAAAGGAGTTCTTGAGATTGATACTCTGAATGGCATATTGGCTCAGAACAAGATATTAACTCAACAAGTTAATATGATCTCTCAGAGTCTGTCTGGAATACAGGCAGCAACAGGCAGTACTAAAGAAGCTTCCTCTGAAGAAGAAGCTTATGACCCTGAGAACCCTGCAATGGAAGAGGTGAATTACATGGGAGAATTCTATGGAAACACCTATAATCCTTCATGGAGAAATCATCCAAATCTCTCATGGAAGGATCAACAGAGACCTCAACAAGGTTTCAACAACAATGATGGTGGAAGAAACAGGTTTAGCAATAGCAAGTCTTTTCCATCATCTTCTCAGCAACAGACAGAGAATTCTAAGCAGAGCCACTCTGACTTAGCAATTATAGTCTCTGATCTAATTAAAACCACTCAAAGTTTCATGACTGAAACAAGGTCCTCCATTAGAACTTTGGAGGCACAAGTGGATCAGCTGAGTAAGAAAATTACTGAACTCCCTCCTAGTTCTCTTCCAAGCAATACAGAAGAGAATCCAAAAGGAGAGTGCAAGGCCATCACCATAGCCCACACGGCCGAACCTGGAGAGGAGGAAGAGGCCGTGATCACCACTGAGGAAGACCTCAATGGACGTCCACTGGCCTCCATGGAGTTCCCTAATGAGGAACCATGGGAATCTAAGGCTCACACTGAGATCATAGAGATTCCATTGAATTTACTTCTGCCATTCATGAGCTCTGATGAGTATTCTTCCTCTGAAGAGGATGAAGATGTTACTGAAGAGCAAGTTGCTAAGTATCTTGGAGCAATCATGAAGCTAAATGCCAAGTTATTTGGTAATGAGACTTGGGAGGATGAACCCCCCTTGCTCATCAAAGAACTGGATGACTTGACTAGGCAGAGATTACCTCTGAAGAGACAAGATCTTAGAAAGTTCTCAATACCTTGTGCCATAGGCACCATGACCTTTGAGAAGGCTCTGTGTGACCTAGGATCAAGCATAAACCTCATGCCTCTCTCTGTAATGGAGAAGTTAGGGATCATTGAGGTACAAGCTGCAAGAATCTCACTGGAGATGGCAGACAATTCAAAGAAATAGGCTTATGGACTTGTAGAGGATGTCTTGGTAAAGGTTGAAGGCCACTACATCCCTGCGGATTTCATAATCCTAGAGACTGGGAAGTGTATGGATGAATCCATCATCCTTGGCAGACCCTTCCTAACCACAGCAAAAGCTGTGATTGATGTTGATAGAGGAGAATTGATCATTCAAGTGAATGAAGACTCCCTTGTGTTTAAAGCTCAAGGATATCCCTCTGTAACCATGGAGAGGAAGCATGAAGAACTTCTCTCGATACAGAGTCAAACAGAGCCCCCACAGTCAAACTCTAAGTTTGGTGTTGAGAGGCCACAACCAAACCTTAAGTTTGGTGTTGAACCCCCACATTCAAACTCTAAGTTTGGTGTTGGAAGGTTCCAACATTGCTCTGAACATCTGTGAGGCTCCATGAGAGCCCATTGTCAAGCTATTGACATTAAAGAAGCGCTTGTTGGGAGGCAACCCAATTTTTACTTATCTATGTTAAATTTCTATTTTCTTTTGTTAATTTATGTTTTCTGTAGGTTGATGATCATGTGAAGTCACAAAAAAAAAT
The DNA here is from genome assembly GCF_059453495.1 of Arachis ipaensis. Lineage (NCBI taxonomy): Eukaryota > Viridiplantae > Streptophyta > Magnoliopsida > Fabales > Fabaceae > Arachis > Arachis ipaensis. The sequence continues at coordinate 114,647,654 of NC_142443.1, read as the reverse complement.
TAAAAAAGCAAAAACAGAATGAAAAACAGGATTAAAAATAGAACACCCTGGAGGAGAAACTTACTGGCATTTAAACGCCAGTAAGGGTAGCAGAATGGGCATTAAACGCCCAGTCTGGCACCATTCTGGGTGTTTAACGCCAGAAATGGGCACCAGACTGGCGTTTAACGCCAGAAAAGGGTAAGAAGCTGGCGTTAAATGCCAGAAATGGGCAGCAGCCTGGCGTTTAACGCCAGGATTGGCAGAAAGGGGCGTTTTGCACGCCACTTAGTGCAAGGATGAGAAATCCTTGACACCTCAGGATCTGTGGACCCCACAGGATTCCCACCTCTCTCTCTCTTCTTCACCCATTCACCAATCACCTCAATACCTCTTCCCAAAAACCCCTCACCTATCAAATCCCACCATTCTCTTCACCACTCACCTCTATCCTTCATAAAACCCCAACTACCCCACCATTCAAATTCAAACCACTTTTCCTCCCAAACCCACCCATAATGGCCGAACCATACCCCCTCTCTCCACCCCTATATAAACCCATCTTCACTCTTTCATTTTCACTCAACATACACATTACTTCTCCCCCTTAGCCGAAAAACTAAGCCCCCTCCATCTCCTCTAATTCTTCTTCTTCTATTCTCTTCTTTCTTCTTTTGCTCGAGGACGAGCAAACCTTCTAAGTTTGGTGTGGTAAAAGCTAAAGCTTTTTGTTTTTCCATAACCATTAATGGCACCAAAGGCCGGAGAAACCTCTAGAAAGAGGAAAGGAAAGGCAAAAGCTTCCACCTCCGAGTCATGGGAGATAGAGAGATTCATCTCAAGGGTGCATCAAGACCACTTCTATGAAGTCGTGGCCAAGAAGAAGGTGATCCCCGAGGTCCCTTTCAAACTCAAAAAGGGTGAATATCCGGAGATCCGACATGAGATTCGAAGAAGAGGTTGGGAAGTTCTCACCAACCCCATTCAACAAGTCAAAATCTTAATGCTTCAAGAGTTCTATGCCAATGCATGGATCACCAAGAACCATGATCAAAGTGTGAACCCGGACCCAAAGAATTGGCTTACAATGGTTCGGGGGAAATGCTTAGATTTTAGTCCGGAGAATGTAAGGTTGGCATTCAACTTGCCCATGATGCAAGCAGATGCACACCCATACACTAGAAGGGTCAACTTTGATCAAAGGTTGGACCAAGTCCTCATGGACATCTGTGAAGAGGGCGCCCAATGGAAGAAAGATGCAAGAGGGAAGTCGGTTCAATTAAAAAGGCATGTCCTCAAGCCCGTGGCTAGGGGATGGTTGGAATTCATCCAACGCTCAATCATTCCCACTAGTAACCGGTCTGAAGTTACTATAGACCGAGCCATCATAATCCATAACATCATGATTGGAGAGGAAGTAGAAGTTCATGAGGTTATATCCCAAGAACTCTACAAGGTGGCAGACAAATCCTCTACTTTGGCAAGGTTAGCCTTCCCTCACCTCATTTGTCACCTCTGCAATTCAGTTGGAATTGACATAGAGGGAGACATTCTCATTGATGAGGACAAGCCCATCACTAAGAAAATGATGGAGCAAACAAGAGATCCCACTCATGGACAAGAGCATGAGGAAACTCCTCATCATGAAATCCCTGAGATGCCTCAAGGGATGCATTTTTCTCCACAAAACTATTGGGAGCAAATCAACACCTCCCTAGGAGAATTAAGTTCCAACATGGGACAACTAAGGGTGGAGCACCAAGAGCATTCCATCCTCCTCCATGAAATTAGAGAAGACCAAAGAACCATGAGAGAGGAGCAACAAAGGCAAGGAAGAGACATTGAGGAGCTCAAGCACTCCATAAGATCTTCAAGAGGAAGAACAAGCCGCCATCACTAAGGTGGACCCGTTCTTTAATTTCCTTGCTCTTTATTTTCTGTTTTTCGAATTTTTATGCTTTATGTTTATTTATGTTTGTGTCTTTATTACATGATCATTAGTGTCTAAGTGTCTATGCCTTAAAGCTATGAAAATGAATCCATCACCTTTCTTAAATGAAAAATGTTTTTAATTGAAAAAGAAAAAGAAGTGCATGAATTTCGAATTTTAAAACAGTTTAATTATTTTGATGTGGTGGCAATACTTTTGTCTTCTGAATGAATGCTTGAACAGTACATATTTTTGAATTTGATTGTTTATGAATGTTAAAAGTGTTGGCTCTTGAAAGAATGATGGAAAAGGAGAAATGTTATCTGATGATCTGAAAAATTATAAAATTGATTCTTGAAGCAAGAAAAAGCAGTGAAAAGCTTGCAGAAAAAAAAAGAGGCGAAAAAAAAAAGAGAAAAGAAAAAGAAAGAAAAAGAAAAGCAAGCAGAAAAAGCCAATACCCCTTTAAACCAAAAGGCAAGGGTGATAAAAAGGATCCAAAGCTTTGAGCATCAGTGGATAGGAGGGCCCACAGGAATAAAATCCTGGCCTAAGCGGCTAAACTAAGCTGTCCCTAACCATGTGCTTGTGGCGTGAAGGTGTCAAGTAAAAACTTGAGACTGAGCGGTTAAAGTCGTGGTCCAAAAGCAAAAAGAGTGTGCTTAAGAGCTCTGGACACCTCTAATTGGGGACTCTAGCAAAGCTGAGTCACAATCTGAAAAGGTTCACCCAGTTATGTGTCTGTGGCATTTATGTATCCGGTGGTAATACTGGAAAACAAAATGCTTTGGGTCACGGCCAAGACTCATAAAGTAGCTGTGTTCAAGAATCAACATACTTAACTAGGAGAATCAATAACACTATCTGAATTCTGAGTTCCTATAGAAGCCAATCATTCTGAACTTCAAAGGATAAAGTGAGATGCCAAAACTGTTCAGAAGCAAAAAGCTAATAGCCCCGCTCATCTAATTAATACTGATCTTCATAGATGTTTTTGGAATTCATGGTATATTCTCTTCTTTTTTTATCCTATTTGATTTTTAGTTGCCTGGGGACAAGCAACAATTTAAGTTTGGTGTTGTGATGAGCGGATAATTTATACGCTTTTTGGCATTATTTTTAGTATATTTTTAGTATATTTTAGCTAGTTTTTATTATATTTTTATTATTTTTTAAGTAAAAATCACTCTTCTGGACTTTACTATGAGTTTGTGTATTTTTCTGTGATTTCATGTATTTTCTAGCTGAAATTGAAGGACCTGAGCAAAAATCTGATTCAGAGGCTGAAAAAGGACTGCAGATGCTGTTGGATTCTGACCTCCCTGCACTCGAAGTTGATTTTATGGAGCTACAGAAGCCCAATTGGTGCGCTCTTAATTGCGTTGGAAAGTAGACATTCTGGGCTTTCCAGCAATATATAATAATCTATACTTTGCCCGAGATTTGATGGCCCAAACAGGCGTTCTAAGTCAGCTTAAGAATTCTGGCGTCAAAACGCCAGAACTAGCACAAAAGCTGGAGTTAAACGCCCAAACTAGCACAAAAGCTGGCGTTAACTCCAAGAAAAGTCTCTACATGTGAAAGCTTCAATTCTCAGCCCAAGCACACACCAAGTGGGCCCGGAAGAAGATTTCTACATTAATTACCTATTTCTGTAACCCTAGGCTACTAGTTTTCTATAAATAGGACCTTTTGCTATTGTATTTTCATCTTTTGATCATCTTGGAATCATGTTTTGATGATTGAACCCTCTTTGGGAGGCTGGCCATTCGGCCATGCCTAGACCTTTTGTTCTTATGTATTTTCAACGGTGGAGTTTCTACACACCATAGATTAAGGTGTGGAGCTCTGCTGTTCTTCATGAATTAATACAAAGTACTATTGTTTTTCTATTCAACTCAAGTCTATTTCTTCTCCAAGATATTCATTCGCACCCAAGAACATGATGAATGTGATGATTATGTGACACTCATCACCATTCTCACCTATGAACGCGTGCCTGACAACCACTTCCGTTCTACATGCAAACAAGCTTGAATGTGTATCTCTTGGGTTTCTAATCTAAGATTAGAACCTTCGTGGTATAGGCTAGAATTATTGGCAGCCATTCCTGAGATCCGGAATGTTTAAACCTTGTCTGTGGTATTCTGAGTAGGATCTAGGAAGGGATGACTGTGACGAGCTTCAAACTCGCGATTGTTGGGCGTGTGACAGATGCAAAAGGATCAATGTATCCTATTCCAACATGATCGAGAATCGACAGATGATTAGCCGTGCGGTGACAGCGTGTGTAGAACATTTTCACTGAGAGGACGGGAAGTAGCCATTGACAACGGTGATGCCCAACATAAAGCTTGCCATGGAAAGGAGTATGAATGATTAGAAGAATGCAACAGGAAAGCAGAGGTTCAGGAGGAACAAAGCATCTTCATACGCTTATATGAAATTCCTACCAATGAATTACATAAGTATCTCTATCTCTATCTTTATTTTATGTTTTATTTATCTTTAATTATCAATCCTCCATAACCATTTGAATCCGTCTGACTGAGATTTACAAGATGACCATAGCTTGCTTCAAGCCGACAGTCTCCGTAGGATCGACCCTTACTCACGTAAGGTATTACTTGGACGACCCAGTGCACTTGCTGGTTAGTTGTGCAGAATTGTGACAAAGTGTGATTCACGTTTGAGAGCTCCAAGTCCTTTGGCACCATTGTTGATGATCACAATTTTGTGCACCAGTATACAATTTGGATTTCAAGTAGATCCTGTTAGTTAGAGTCTTTGCATGAAATTACTTTCCAATTTTAACTAGACACCTACTGCAATTGCTTCTTCATTCACGAAGAAAGCAACATCCCTCTCAAGGCATAAGATTATTGTAGCCTACGCTTCAAGATCTCATGCTTCTCAATCCTCATCCTTCATATCCTCTGGCTTTTCTCTTTTCCCGCCAATGCCTTGTGCAATTTATGTGATATAAGCAAATTTTCATCTGCATCCTCTAATAGAAAAAAATTATTTTTCCCATTAAACTTTTCGATTTCATATTTACCTACTTTGACATTTCCACTAGTAGAAGTCGTTATTTTCAAACTTGAATTTAATCACTCATATAATGAATAATATAATATTGGCTTTTGATACCAATTGTTGAGTCTACAGCGGAATTTGGACTTCTAACAAATACAAAGTAATACGACATTGAACACTATCCACAATAATGTACTAACTATAACAAAGGCAATATGAGAAAATATGATGTGATTACTGATGCGTGCTGACGTTAGGATTTTGCTAGTAAAGAATTTTATAAAAATAGTCGCGTTGTAGATATAGATTCTAAACCAACAGAAATCCCTTCGTGCAAATGTTTTGGTTGTCACAAGTAACAAACCCCTAAATAAATTGATAACCGAAGTATTTAAACCTCGGGTCGTCTTCTCAAGGAACTGCAGAAAAATATGTTCTTATTATTGGTTATGAAGATTGTAAATTGGGGTTTTTAAGATGAGGAACAAGTAATTTAAATTGCAATTGAAATAAGTAAAAGACTGTAAAATAAAAAAATAACTGTAAAATAAACTTTTGGCAAGGTATAAGAAATTAGAAGTCCTATCCTAGTTATCCTTATCAATGATGATGAAGATTGAATCTTAATTCCACTTAGTTAGCCTTTACTTAAAGTAAAGAAAAGTCAAGTGACTAAATAGTTAGATCCTCAAATCCTAGTTAATCCCTAAGGAAAGATTGGGATTATTGAAGTTCAATTCAATTAGCAAAGATAACGATTATCAATCATGTTTGAGTTTGATAACTCCTGAGTTACTGATTTCTTAACCAAGACCAAAAAGGGAAAAGTAAATCTACTGGAATAAAAATGTCTTCAGATTGGAAGCAACAGTAATATAAATAAAAGAAACAAATGTAAAATGAAATACCTCAAATAACATTAATTCAAAAGAGTAATCTGTAACATAGAAGAATTCATAAATTAAATTGAAAAGATAAATAAAAAAGAATGTTGAACCTGATAAAAAGAGATAATCCTAAAAGCGAATAAAATCCTAAATATAAATCCTAAAAGAGAGAGGAGAGAACCTCTCCCTCAAAACTACATCTAAATCATGAGAAGTGAATTATGAAAGCCTATTCTCATGAATGAATGGATTCTCCCACTTTATAGCCTCTAATCTATGTTTTCTGGGCCGCAAACTGGGTCGAAAACAGCCCAGAAATCGCTGGAGAAGAAATCTGCCACGCTGATTTTCGCCACTGCAATGCGTCCGCGTGGAGCACGCGTTCGCGTCACCTAGCGTCAGAACAACTATGGCATATTATATATCAAATTGAAGCTCCGGATGTTAGCTTTCTAACGCAACTAGAATCGCATCATTTGGACTTCTGTAGCTAAATTTATAGCCGTTTGAGTGCGAAGAGGTCAGGTTGGACAGCTTAGCAAGTTCTCCAACTTCTTGTATTCCTTCCACTTTTGCATGCTTTCTTTCCATCCTCTGAGCCATTCTTGCCCTATAAACTCTGAAATCACTTAACACACATATCAAGGCATCTAATGGTAATAAGAGATGATTAAACATAGGGAACTTAAGGCCAAAGAAGCATGTTTTCAATCAAAGCACATAATTAGGAAGGCAAATGTAAAACCATGCAAATAGTATGAATAAGTGGGTAAAGAGTTGATAAAAACCACTCAATTGAGCACAAGATAAACCATAAAATAGTGGTTTATCAACCTCCCCACACTTAAACATTAGCATGTCCTCATGCTAAGCTCAAGAGAAGCTATAAAGAAGTGAAGAGGAATGATACATTAATATGAAATGCAACCTATCTATATGAATGCAACTACATGAAGAATGCTTTTTCCTACTTAGTTAAAAGTAAACAAATCTTTCAAGAGGAAATATGAACTGGATTTCACTAATTCAAATCATGAAAATGAAGTACAAATAGACTTGCAAGAAGAAAATAGCTCATGAAAGCAGGGAACAAGGGATTGAGCATCTAACCCTCACTGGTAGTGTATACACTCTAATCAGTCAAGTATTTAAGGTTCGATTCTCTCAATTCTCTACTAACCTTTCTTTCTAAGGCTTGCTTTTTTTCTACCAATCAACAAAAATTTAATGCACAGATACACATATCAAGAGGTCTTTTAAGGGTTGTAATGGGGTTAGGATCAAGGTAGGATTGTATTTGGCCAAGTGGACTAAAATCTGAATCCTTAATTAACTTAAACTTTTCCCACCTAACTTAAGACAATCCATGTAATTACAATGCAAAATCTAACTACCCATTAACTATGTTTTCGACATATTCATGCATCCGATTTTGAGTACAGTACATATGCATTGCTTTCATCATTTATTTTGGGGCATTTTGTCCCCTTTTTGCTTAATTGCTCTTTTTTTTTCTTTTTCTCACTTTTTTATATATATATATATTTTTCCTTTTCTTTTATTTTTCTCAATGCATATGATTAAATTATTGGATGCATGAATCTTGTCCTAAACATTTTTTCACATTTTCAGAAAATTCTAACATACTCAATTCTCAAACCAATTGTTTCCAAATTCAATTTTCCCCATACTTAATTCATGAGCACTCTCACTAGTCTAAGCTAACCAAGGATTCAAATTAAGGACATTATTGTTTTCTGCTTAGAGTTAATGATGTGCTAAAGTAAAGAACAAAGGGGTATAATAGGCTCAACATTGGTTTGCAAGGGATAATGAAAGGTAAGGCCATATGGGTATGTAAGCTCAGTGAAACAAAGGCCTCAATCATGTAAGTGTATACATACATCAAATAATGGAAATATAGAATTAAGCAAGACAAAGATCACAATTTTAAAGAGAAAAATACACACTAAAACAGAATATTGGTTGATAAAATGAAACCAATTTAAATAAGCTCAAAATCTCACTGGTTTTGTGTATTCGAGCTCTAAACCATGTTCCAGTATAATATTTCTTCAAACAAGTGCAACATTAAATTTTATTCAAATTAGTGAAATACTTTAAAAAGTTTCTTGAAAAAGAAAATATTACTTCAACCAAGTGGTAAAATATGCACAAAATCAAATAATCATGCAATCAAACATGCAAAAGCAACAACTAACAAGGAAAATAAATCATTGGTATTGAGATAGAAGAGTAACTAACCCATGGAGATCGATATCAACCTCCCCACACTTAAAGATTGCACCATCCACGGTGCATGCTAAGATGTACAAGTGGATGGGTGGCTCCAACTGATGCTTTTCTCTGAAGATTTTGCAGATGGACTTGTCTGTCTCTCCATGTAAATGTCTTCCGATTTCCTTCCGGGTGGCCATCCTGAAAAGAAAAAGGGAAGAAAAGTAACCCAGAAATAAAGATAAGAAAATAAATGAAGTATGGGTGGGTTAATGCCAATTAATAAGGGTCTCATTTACATGGAAGCTTCAACATGTACGTGAGAAAACAATAGAAGCACATGGCATACCAGTGGTGCAAAATTTTGCAACAATGAGGGAGAGTGTGGGTAAGGAGAGGTAATGTAAATTCATGTCAATGCAAAATTAATACAGGTATAAAAGATTGGCATTGATTTAAATAATATTACCTAACCAGAATAACACAGGTCACTAAGCACCCAAAATAATTCAAGAGAAGATGCAACAGTTAAATAAGAAAATTTTAACACCAAAGGAAAAATAATGAATTTAGAAAAGAAAACAAAAATTATGCACAAAATTAAGATGCAATGAATGAAATATGCAAATAAATTAAGTAAAATAAAATAAAAGATAAGAAGAATGAGAAGGGAAAGAACGGAAGAAGAAGTAGGAAGAAAAGATAGAAGAAATTAGGATTAGAAAAGAAAAGATAAGATAATTGGCACTGATCTGGATAAGTTGTGCGGCGCAGGTGACGCGGACGCGTGAGTGACGCGGTCGCGTGGTGCGCGATAAGGTCAGGTGACGCGGACGCGTGGGTCAAGCGATCGCGTGACCTGATTTGTGTGATTGGCGCGAGTGCAACCTCGCGTTCGCACAACTTTCTATTTGAAATGCATTTTTGCCAAAAATCTGGGTGACGCGGTCGCGTGGTGGACGCGATCGCGTGGATGGCCTTATTTCCAATATGACGCGGACGCGTGGGTGACGCGTTCGCGAGGGAGGACTTGGGCTTCTAGCACGAGTCCAGCCCTACTCCAGCACAACTTTCGGCCATGCACCCCTTTTACGTCGATCTGTTGGAGAACGCGTTCGCGTGGGCGACGCGGACGCGTGGGAGGCTATTTTCCAAATGACGCGGCCGCGTGGGTCACGCGGACGCGTGGGCATGTTTGAGCCTAAAGCGCGCCTCAAGCCACGCTTTCGCGTAACTTTCTGTTTACTTTCTTTTCTTCACAACGCACTGGTGACGCGGACGCGTCAGCAACGCTGCCGCGTCGCGTGCGTGATTTTTTTTTTTGCATGAAAAATGAAGAATGCAATGCTAATGTAGATGCAATAAATAATTCCAGGTTCAATGAAAATAAAGTAAAATAAAATAAAAACAAACAAAACGAAATAAAATTGAAAAAGGAACGATCATACCATGGTGGGTTGTCTCCCACCTAGCACTTTTAGTTAAAGTCCTTAAGTTGGACATTTGATGAGCTTCCTGTTATGGTGGCTTATGCTTGAACTCATCCAGAAATCTCCACCAATGTTTGTGATTCCAATATCCTCCGGGATCCCAAACTAGGCGCAGAAAGCCTTCAAGTAGGTTAAAGCAAGTGACAAGACCCCAAGAGTGTTGATTGCCAGAATGAATTCCGGGGTCCCAAATCTTACTTTTGCACCCGTCTTCTTGTTGATCATTATGATTCCATCCGGGTAGCAAGCAATCTGAATTCTCACTAAAGCGGCCAAACAACTTTCTAGACCCATTCAATTGAGCTTTACACCAACCTTTGCGTTTAAACTTTGAGCTTCCAACCATAATGAACCTTGCAGGACAATTCTTACCACTGGCCATCTTCCTCTTACTCTTAATGCCACAAAGAGCTCTAAGTTGACCATCCGTCTCCAGTAGCCCATATTCAAGTGGGATTAGAAAGCTAAGGGATATGAATTTTACCCACTTGAATGTTGTGAAGGATGATGGCAACTTAGGGGGAGGGGTCTCTAATAACTTTGGCAAGGTGATTTCAAGCTCCACTCCCTTGTGCTCTTTGACAACTTCCACCTCCTTGCAAACTTTTTTAATTTCAACCTCTTCCTCTTGGTGGCTTTCTTCCAATTCAATCTCTTCTTCATTACTTACCAAGGGCATGGGAGGTTGTGCCTCTTCTTCTTTAATCTCCATCTCCTGACCAACCTCTTCCAAGTCTTCAACTATGATATGCTTTGGAGGTTGTACACCCTCCTCAACATCAATTTCAATCGCCTTGGAAGGAGGTTCTATAACCTGACTTTCCCATGGAGGTTCAGCATCTTCTAAGTCCGCAACCACTTCTTCCTCCTCAATGGCAGGCGTAGCTTCTTCCAATTGTTTCAATATAAAATCGTGCTGCTCACTGTCCACCAGAGTTTCTAATATCTCCTTCATGCTACGTTCTTCATTAGATTTCTCACATGAGGCCATGGGGGTTCCTTGAGTGTCCGAACGTCGTGAAGGTAATCGATTTATCGCTTGATCCAGTTGGCGAAGGGTCGCTTAAAGTTTTGCACATGTTTCCGTGAGACGATCCCTTGATTCTTGTTGCGCTCGGCTATCATAAGTAGGATCATAGTACTCTTGGATTGATGGATATGGAGATGGCAAATATTGAGGTGGTGGTTCTTGGGAGTAATTGGGTTGGAATTGGGGTGGTTCTATATATGGTTCATATGGCTCATAAGGTGGTTGGTGTGGTGGATACGGGTTAGAATCATGTGATGATGTCTGGTAGTAGGGGGCTTGTGAGTATGGTGGTCCAAAGTCATGTTGAGGAGGTGGTTCATTGGCATATGATGGGGCTTGTTGGTAACTACAAGGGGGTCCACCATATCTATTGTCTTGACATGCATTCTGAAATGGTCGTGGTCCATGGTATCTTGGAGGGGGTTGTTGCCTAAAGGGTTGATCAGATCATCTGGCTCCTTCTATCTCTGATTATTTTGACCTTGATGCATGTTCCTGTTATAATTTCCATTCCTTGCAACAACATTGGAACCAAACTCAAAGCGAGAGGGGTAATAATTCATGGTAGCTAATAAAAATTAAAAACGAAAATAAAAACAAATTCAAATTAAAAGGTTATTGAAATTTAAATTTTGAATTTGAAAATTAAATTTTGAATTTTGAATTTTGAATTTTAAATTTTGAAATTTGAAATTTTGAATTTTGAAATTTGATTTTTGAAATAAGATAAGATAAGATTTTGAAAAAGATATGATTTTTGAAAAAGATTTGAATTTTGAAAATTGAAATTTTGAAATTTTGAAATTTGAATTTTGAAATTTGAGTTTTAAATTTTGAATTTTTGAATTTGATAGGGAAAGAGGAAAACAATAAAATGACACCAAACTTAAAATTTTTAGATCAAAATGAAAAAAACAACTAAGAACAACTTGAAGGTCAAGATGAACACCAAGAACAAATTTTTGAAAAAAAAATTTTAATAACTAAATAAAAACCAATAACCTCTTAATTTATGAAAAAGCAAAAAATAAAAACAAAAATAAAAACAAATAAACAAGCAAAAAGCAAATATTTACAATAACCAATAATAAGGCACACGTTTGCAATTCCCCGGCAACGGCGCCATTTTGACGTTAGGATTTTTGCTAGTAAAGAATTTTATAAAAATAGTCGCATTGTAGATATAGATTCTAAACCAACAGAAATTCCTTCGTGCAAATGTTTTGGTTGTCACAAGTAACAAACCCCTAAATAAATTGATAACCGAAGTATTTAAACCTCGGGTCGTCTTCTCAAGGAACTGCAGAAAAATATGTTCTTATTATTGGTTATGAAGATTGTAAATTGGGGTTTTTAAGATGAGGAACAAGTAATTTAAATTGCAATTGAAATAAGTAAAAGACTGTAAAATAAAAAAATAACTGTAAAATAAACTTTTGGCAAGGTATAAGAAATTAAAAGTCCTATCCTAGTTATCCTTATCAATGATGATGAAGATTGAATCTTAATTCCACTTAGTTAGCCTTTACTTAAAGTAAAGAAAAGTCAAGTGACTAATTAGTTAAATCCTCAAATCCTAGTTAATCCCTAAGGAAAGATTGGGATTATTGAAGTTCAATTCAATTAGCAAAGATAACGATTATCAATCATGTTTGAGTTTGATAACTCCTGAGTTACTGATTTCTTAACCAAGACCAAAAAGGGAAAAGTAAATCTACTGGAATAAAAATGTCTTCAGATTGGAAGCAACAGTAATATAAATAAAAGAAACAATTGTAAACTGAAATACCTCAAATAACATTAATTCAAAAGAGTAATCTGTAACATAGAAGAATTCATAAATTAAGTTGAAAAGATAAATAAAAAGGAATGTTGAACCTGATAAAAAGAGATAATCCTGAAAGTGAATAAAATCCTAAATATAAATCCTAAAAGAGAGAGGAGAGAACCTCTCCCTCAAAACTACATCTAAATCATGAGAAGTGAATTATGAGAGCCTATTCTCATGAATGAATGGATTCCTCCACTTTATAGCCTCTAATCTGTGTTTTCTGGGCCGCAAACTGGGTCAAAAACAGTCCAGAAATCGCTAGAGAAGAAATCTGCCACGCTGATTTTTGCTACTGCGACGCGTCCGTGTGGAGCACGCGTTCGCGTCACTTAGCGTCAAAGCAACAATGACATATTATATATCAAATCGAAGCCCCGGACGTTAGCTTTCCAACTCAACTAGAATCGCGTCATTTGAACCTCTGTAGCTAAAGTTATAGCCGTTTGAGTGCGAAGAGGTCAGGTTGGACAGCTTAGCAATTTCTCCAACTTCTTGTATTCCTTCCACTTTTGCATGCTTCCTTTCCATCCTCTGAGCCATTCTTGCCCTATAAACTCTGAAATCACTTAACACACATATCAAGGCATCTAATGGTAATAAAAGAGGATTAAACATAGGGAACTTAAGGCCAAAGAAGCATGTTTTCAATCAAAGCACATAATTAGGAAGGCAAATGTAAAACCATGCAAATAGTATGAATAAGTGGGTAAAGAGTTGATAAAAACCCATCAATTGAGCACAAGATAAACCATAAAATAGTGGTTTATCACGTGCGCATCATGTTGTGCTTTTCTATACTTTTTTATATACAAAATAAACGCATAATGCTTAATTCTGGAGAGTTTTGGTGCTTAAATTGGATATTGCTTTGGTCCTTTTTATTTCATGATTCTTGTAAGAAAATTTGAGGAAAAGAGAAGTAAAAGCACAAGGAGGAACTAAGAATTGAAGACAAGTGCAAAGAGAATTCATAGATGCTGTCAACCCTAACCTCTTTGCACTCCAATAAGAATAACTTGAGCTACAGAGGTCTAATTGATGCGGTTTTAATGGAATTGAAAAGATAACTTCTAGAGCTTTCCAACGATATATAATAGTATACCCTTCTTCTCCATTCTGTATGGCCACATTGGCGCCTAACTGGGGATTACCTAAGTTCGGCGCCGAATGAAGAACTTGCACTCCAATTCATTCGGGTATGGTGGCGCCTAACTTGGCTTTTCCCAAGTTAGGCGCCAATCCTCAAGTTAGGTGCCAGCTTTGGAGTCTGCAGTGGTCCCGCGCAAAGATTTATTTATTTTTTATTAAAACTTTATTTTATTTACAAATAGGAAAAGATATTATTTAGTTTTAGAAAATATATTTTACATTAATTTGGATTAGATTAAAAGGAGAAGAGATCTTGACCTAGGCTCCTAATTTTCATTCCACACTTTCATACTTTTCTCTACTAGGGGTTATTTTCTCCATAAGGAACTAAGCCTCCATTGTTAAGGTTAGAAGCTCTATTTACTTTGATGGATTAATAATTATTTGTTCATCTACTCTTGATTAATGTTTTGATTATTGTTTAACAATTGGTTTCGTTCTTCATCCTAAGAATTAGTGATTATTAGGAAATAACTCTAATTCAACTTGAATTCTATTTGAATCTTGGAAAGTTACATCATTAGAATTACATCTTGAAATCAATTCCTTACAACTCTCTATTTATCTGGATTTAACGCGATACATGAAATATAATCGTCTTATTTTTGGGTATTTAGGGTTTGTGTGGCTCATAAACTAAAATTGAACTTAATCTTCTAATTCAATCAAGTGACCAAGGAATTGGCGGTTGATTGAGTTAGAGGAGATTAAATTACTAAGGAATTAGGGTTTAATCACTTAAGGTTTGCCATGAACATAATCTTTGCATGATCAAGGTAGTTAACATTGAATATTAATCCGGAAATTTAAATATCTCTGACACCTTAACTATTTTTATCATATTATTTTCTTAACCAATTTTAGTTTGATCTTATTTAATTTTCTATTTTTATGTTATTTGCTATTGAAACCCTCAATTTTGATTGTCTAACTAGAATAATCAATTGACTATTGTTGCTTGATCTATTAATCCTCGTGGGATCGACCCTCACTCACCTGAGGTATTACTTGGTACGATCCGGTGCAGTTGCCAGTTAGTTTGTGGACTTTAAATTTCGCATCAAGTTTTTGGCGCTGTTGCCGGGAATTAATTGTGAAACAACTACCAGTTGATTGATTACCTAGATTAGAATTTTTCTTTGTTTAATTTTCTTATTTTATTTTTACACTATATTTTTTTCCTTTTTTGAAATTTTTTATATTAAAAAAACAAATTTTTTTTTTTTAAAAAAAAAGAAAAAAAGTTAATATCTCTTTTTGTTCTTTTCTCTTAGCTTTTCTGTCTACCACATGGTGCGTTTAATTCTGTTTGGTATTTTGTGCTAAGGAAAAATAATGGAAAGAGATCACATGGGTTACTACTCACACCCAAGGAGTGATTCATATTATTATGGATGGAGGAACTACCCGAATTTTGGTTGGCAAAGTCAAAACCAAAGAAACTTCAGTGCTCCATGTTCCAACTATCAAGAACCACCATCTCCATATTCATACCAAAAACCACCACCTCTCTATCCATATCAAGAACCGTCATCTTTCTACTCATATCAAGAGCCACCATCTCCCTATTCATACTAAGAACCATCATCTTTTTACTCTTATCAAGAACCATCATCTCCTTTATATTCATATCAAGAGCCACAATCTCCTTATTCATATCAAGAACCATCAGCTCTTGAGCTTGTCATGAAAGAATGCATACATGATATAAGGATGAGTTTCAAAAATATAGAGAAATATGTGGAGTCGATTATCAAGTCCCAGGAAGAGGAACAAGCAAATTCCTTCCCAAGAGATACAATGCAAGATCCTATGAAAGAAATTAAAGTGAGAAAATCAATCAAAGGAGTTCATACTCTAGTGAATTAGAGAACTCTCCACCCTCACACATGGAAGAAGAGAAAGATGCACAAACAAAGAAGGAAGATACACAAACAAAGGAGGTTCTAAGGGATGAAAACAATTATGGGAATCTACACTCCAATGAAGCAGAGAGTGACATAGAGGGTGAGTTTATTGAACTACGAATTCAAGAAGTTCTTGATGAAGGGTACACTCCAACCATCACACAACATGACGACAGATTCCTGCTAGTTTAGAATTTTATAGATAAAAGCTCGTTGTAAGTATAGTTTCTAAACCAACAAAGAATCCTTTCGTACAAAAGTTTTGGTTGTCACTTAAGCAAACCCAATTTATAACCGAAGTATTTAAACCTCGGGTCGTCTCTCAAGGAATTGCAGGGAAGTATGATTTATTATTGGTTGTGGAAAAAGATATATTTTTGGGTTTTTGAAATAGAAAACAAGAAAATAAATTAACAATAAAGTAAATTAATAATCATAAAAACCATTACAAGGTATAAGAACTGGAAATCCCATCCTAGTTATCCTTATCAGGTGTGATGAGAATTGTTTATTACTTCCACTTAGTTAACCCTTACTAAATAAAGGAAAGTAAAGTGGACTAATCAATTTGATTCCTCAAGTCCTAGTCAACTCATATAGAAAAATTAGCTTTAGAGGGATCCAAATCAATCAGCAAATTCCAATTTTCAATCAACAGCTGAGTTTGATAACTCAAGTGTCACCAATTACTCAACCAAAGCAAAGGGGAAAAATCTAAATAATTTATATTATAAATAGAAGAAAGAAACCATAAATCTGAAATACCTCGAATTATATTAAATAGAAATTCAAATCTAACATAAAGAGTTTATAAGCTAATTTGGCAACATAAGTAATTACCAAGAGAAATAGAGAAACCAAATTGTTAGCATAAATAAAAGTAGAAGAGAAATTAAATTAAAGGAACATTGAACCTAGAATTGAGAAGAAGAAGAAATCCTAAATCCTAAAACCTAAGAGAGAGGAGAGAGCCTCTCTCTCTAGAAACTACATCTAAAGCCTAAAATTATGAATATGAAAGTTGTATCTATGAATGGATGAATTCCCCCACTTTATAGCCTCTAATCTCTGTTTTCTAGGCCAAAAACTGGGTCAAAAACAGCCCAGAAATCGCCCCCAGCGATTTCTGATACGTCCAGCATGCGGCAAAGTCACGCGTGAGCATCGTCCACGCGTGAGCGTGGATTAGATTTTTGCCAGGTCACGCGTTCGTGTGATCCACACGTGTGCATCACCTATCTTTGGGGAAGCTATGAAAAATTATATATCATTGTGAAGCCCCGGATGTTAGCTTTCCAACGCAACTGAAACTGTCTCATTTGGACCTCTGTAGCTCAAGTTATGGTCGATTTAGTACCAGAAGGTCAGGCTGGACAGCTTAGCAATTCCTTTAGTTTCTTATATTCCTTCCACTTTTGCATGCTTCCTTTCCATCCTCTAAGCCATTCCTGCCCTATGATCTCTGAAAACACTTAACACACATATCACGTCATTGAATGGTAATAAGAGAGAATTAAACATAGCAATTTTAAAGGTCCAGGAAACATGTTTTCAATCATAGCACAAGATTAGGAAGGAAAATGTAAAACCATGCAATTAGTATGAATAAGTAAGTAAAGAGTTGATAAAAACCACTCAATTGAGCACAAGATAAACCATAGAATAGTGATTTATCAATCTTCCCACACTTAAACATTAGCATGTCCTCATGCTAAGCTCAATAGAAGCTATAAAGGAGTGAAGAGGAATGGTAGAATGTATGAAATGCAACCTATCTATATGAATGCAACTACATGCAAAATGTTTCTACCTACTTGGTTAAAAGTAAATAAATCCTTCAAGAAGAAATATAAACTGGATCTCACTAATTCAAATCATAAAATAAGGTACAAGTAAACTTACAGAAGAAAATAACTCGTGAAAGCTGGGAACAAGGAATCGAGCATCGAACCCTCACCGGAAGTGTATACACTCTAATCACTCAAGTGTTTAAGATTCGACTCTCTCAATTCTCTACTAATCTTGCTTTCTAAAGCTTACTCTTCATCTAACAATCAACAAAAAATTAGTTCACAAATACACATATCAAGAGGTCTTTTGAGGGTTGTAATGGGGTTAGGGTCAAGGTAGGATTGTATTTGGCCAAGTGGACTAAAATCTGAATCCTTAATTAACTTAAACTTTCCACCTAACTTAAGACAATCCATGTAATCACAATACAAAATCTAACTACCCATTTACTATGTTTACCACATATTCATGCATCCGAATTTGAGTACAACTCATATGCATTGCTTTCACCATTTACTTTGGAGTATTTTGTCCCCTTTTTGTTATTTGCTCTTGTTCTTATCAATGCATATGATTAAATTATTGAATGCATGAACATGTCCTAAACATTTCTTTCACATTTTCATAAAGATATATAACACCCAATTCTTAAACCAAATGTTTCCGAACCCACTTTCCCCACACTTAATTCATGAGCACTCTCACTAGTCTAAGTTAACCAAGGATTCAAATTAAGGACATTATTGTTTTCTGCTTAGAGTTAATGATGTGCTAAAGTAAAGAATAAAAGGGGTAAAATAGGCTCAAATTGGTTTGCAAAGGATAATGAAAGGTTAAGGCCATATGGGTATATGCTTAGTGAAACAAGGCCTCAATCACATAAGTGCATGTATACATCAAACTATGGAAATATAGAATTAAGCAAGACAAAGATCACAATTTTAGAGAGAACAACACACACCAAAAATAAAATATTGGTTGGTAAAATGCAACCAATTCAAATAAGCTCAAAAATCTCACAGGTTTTGTATGTTCGAGCTCTAAACCATGTTCCAGTATAATATTTCTTCAAACAAGTTTATCAAAAAATTTTAAATCAAATTAGTGAAATGTTATAAAAAGTTTCTTGAAAAAGAATTCATCACTTCAACCAAGTAGTGGTAAATTATGCACAAAATCAAACAAACATGCAGTCAAACATGCAAATGTAACAACTAACTACAAAGAAGAGTAAGAATTTGTGTTGAAAAGAAATTAACTAACCCACGGAAGTCGGTATCGACCTCCCCACACTTAAAGATTGTACCGTTCTCGGTGCATGCTAAGATGTGCAAGTGGACGGGTGGTTCCAACTGGCGCTTTTCTCCAAAGATTGTGCAGATGGACTTGTCTGTCTCCCCTGTAAACGTCTTCCAGTTCCCTTCCTGTTGGCCATCCTGAAAGAAGATAAAAGGAAAGAAAAATAACCCAAAAACAAAGATAGGAAATAATTTAAAATATGGTTGGGTTAATGCCAAATGATGAGTCTCAATTACATGGTAGCTACAACATGCAAGTGAGAAAACAATAAAAGCAAATGGCATATTAATAGTGCAAAAATTGCAACAATGGGAGAGCGAGTGTGGTTAATGCAAGAAAATATAAATTCATGTCAATGCAAAAGGGGTACAGGTAACATAAAAGATTGATAGTGACAGATAAATAATATCATCCAACAGTGTAAAAATAAGTCATTAAGCACCAAAATAATACCAGAAAAGATACAACAGTTGAAAAAGAAAATTTAACACCAATGGAAAAAATAATAAATTTAGAAAAGAAAATAAAATATGCACAAAATTAAAATGCAATGAATGAAAGTATGCAAATAAATTAAGTAAAATAGAATAAAAGTGAAGAAGGATGAGAAGTTAAAGAGATGAAGAAGAAGTAGAAAGTAAGAAAGGAAGAAGAAAGAATGAAGAAGAAAGAAGGAAAAATGATAATAGAAAGATAATTAGGATTGGGGAAGAAAAGATAAGAATTCTGGCACAGATCTAGTTGAACTGTGCGTCGCATGCGACGCGTTTACGTGGAGCACGCGTTCGCGTGGTTGGCGCTATTTTCAAGTGACGCGTACACGTGGGTGACGCGCACGCGTGACCTGATTTGTGCTATTGGCACGAGTGCAGCCTCGCGCACGCACAACTCTCTGTTTTATACGCAAATTGCCAAGATTTAGGGTGACGCGTGCGTGTGGGTGACGCGCACGCGTGAATGGACTAATTTTGAAAAATGACGCGTACGCATGGGTGACGCGTACGCGTGATGGGGTTTGTGCTTCCAGCACCATTCCAACCCCACTCCATCATAACTCTCTGCCATACACCCATTTACGTCGATTTTGCAGGGTCACGCATGCGCGTGGATGACACGTAGAGGGCTGATTTTCCATGTGACGTGGACGCGTCAAGGACGCGTACGCGTGGGCGTGTGTGTGCCTAAGGCACGCCTCCAGCCACGCTCTCGCGTGACTCTCTGCTTCTTTTCTTCCTTGTGTTGAATGCACATATGACGCGGACGCGTCAGCGACGCACATTTTTTTTACGCAGAATACAACTGCAAGTGCAGACTATATGCAGAGATTATGGGAAGAGTCATTAAGAAAAATAAAGTAAAATAAAATAAAATAAAACAAAACTAAGACTGAAAAAGAACGATCATACCATGGTGGGTTGTCTCCCACCTAGCATTTTTAGTTAAAGTCCTTAAGTTGGACATTTGGTGAGCTCCTTATCATGGCGGCTTGTGCTTGAACTCATCTTGAAACTGCCACCAATGCTTGGACTTCCAATAAGCTCTGTCTATTCCATGAAAATTTCCCAAGCATCGATGGAGTTCTGCACAAGCTTTGAGCTTCCAAAGTTGATCTTCTTGTATGCCGGGATCCCAAATCTTGATTCTACACTCGTCTTCAAGTTGATCATCATGGTTCCATCCGGGTGGCAAGCACTCTGAATTCTCTACGGAGTACCAAACTCTTTTTTTAGATCTAACCAAATTATCACCATTTGAGCCCTTACATCTATCTCTTGAAGTATCAACCTTGATGAGCCTTGATTTGCAACTCCAACCACTAAACATCCTTCTCTTACTTTTAATGCCACAAAGTCTCCTAAGTTGGCCATCTGTTTCAAGAATACCATATTCAGGTGGAATGGTAAGGCGAATAGAGACAAGCCTTATCCACTCAAATGAAGGAGTAGATGGCAACCTAGGTGGAGAAGTCTCCAACGTTTTTGACAGCGTATTCAACTCCCGTCCGCCCTTTTCTAAGAATTTTCGCTTCCACATCATTCTCAGACTCGATCAGAAAAGAGTCTTCATATTCAAGGAGTTCATTTGCGGATGTAGATTTATCACTAGGAGGACTTGATGCATGATCTTCATCACCAAGGGAACTTACTTCTTGATCTATCCCATCCAATTCTTCATAAGGAATATGCCATGGAGGTTGTGCACTGGCCTTTTTGACATCAATTTCAATCTTATTGGAGGAGTACTCTACAATTCTAGATCCCCATGGAGGTTCAGCATCTCCTAAATCTTCAACCACTTCTTCCTCTGTAACTATTATGGCTTCCTCCACTTGTTCCAATACAAATCCATGTTCTTCATTATCCACCGGAGTTTCTAGTGTCTCTTTCATGCTACGCTCTTCTTTTGATCCTCCACATGTAGCCATGGGAGTACTTTGAGTGCTCAGATGTTGGGAAACCAATTGATTTACTATCTCGGTTAAGGCAGTCGCGAATTCTAGTACTCCCCGTTCCATCTCTCTTTGACCTCGAAGAAGAACACCAAGAGTGTCATGCATTGAAGGTTGAGGTGGATATGAGGGCTGATTACTTGGGAGGAAAGGTTCATGATAAGAAGGTGGTTCATCATAATAAGAATGTGGTGGTTTATCACTCTCCATCTTTTCCACTTGTTGCACAGTACACTTCAATTCCTTGTTCTCAAGTTGAGATTCTTTAGCCATAAAAGCTTCGGGTGCTATTTGGTTTACCGCTCGATCCAATTGACGCAGGGTTGCTTGAAATTGATCCACTGTTTTTTTGAGACGATCCCTTGACTCTTGTTCTGCTTGGATATCATAAGTAGGACCATAATGCTCTTGGATTGATGGATATGGACATGGTGCATATGGAGGTAGTGGTTCTTGGGAGTAATTGGGTTGGAATTGGGGTGGCTCTATGTATGATTCATACAGCTCATAGGGTAGTTGATAGGTTGGATAAGGGTTAGGATCATGTGATGGTGTTTGGTAGTAGGGGGCTTGTGAGTATGGTGGTTCAAAGCTATGTTAAGGAGGTGGTTCATAGGCATACGATGGGGCTTGTTGGTAACTACGAGGGGGTCCAACATATCTATCATCTTGGTAATGGCTCTTGACCATAGTAATTTGGTGGGGGCTGGTTGTCACAAAAAGGTCTACTGTAACTATTGTCTTGGTATGCATCATATAATGGTTGTTGGTTATAGTGCATTGGAGGGGGTTGTTGCCAAGAGGGTTAATCAAATCCTTATGGCTCCTCCCATCTTTGATTCTACCAACCTTGATGCCTATTTTCATTATAGTTTTCATTCCTTACAACAACATTGGAACCAAACTTGAAACCAGATGGGTGAGAATTCATAGTAGCTAAAGAAAATAAAATTAATGAAAATAAACTCCTAAAACTAGAAACACTAACAAAGAAACAAAAAAGTAAATATTTACAATAACCAATAATATGGCACACGTTTGCAATTCCCCAGCAATGGCGCCATTTTGACGAACGGATTCCTGCTAGTTTAGAATTTTATAGATAAAAGCTCGTTATAAGTATAGTTTCTAAACCAACAAAGAATCCTTTCGTATAAAAATTTTGGTTGTCACTTAAGCAAACCCAATAAAATTTATAACTGAAGTATTTAAACCTCGGATCGTCTCTCAAGGAATTGCATGGAAGTATGATTTATTATTGGTTGTGGAAAAAGATATATTTTTGGTTTTTTGAAATAGGAAACAAGAAAATAAATTAACAATAAAGTAAATTAGTAATCATAAAAACCATTACAAGGTATAAGAACTGGAAATCCCATCCTAGTTATCCTTATCAGGTGTGATGAGAATTGTTTATTGCTCCTACTTAGTTAACCCTTACTAAATAAAGGAAAGTCAAGTGGACTAATCAATTTGATTCCTCAAGTCCTAGTCAACTCCTATGGAAAGACTAGCTTTCGAGGGATCTAAATCAATCAGCAAATTCTAATTTTCAATCAACAGCTGAGTTTGATAACTCAAGTGTCACCAATTACTCAACCAAAGCAAAGGGGGAAAATTCTAAATTATTTATATTATAAATAGAAGAAAGAAACCATAAATCTGAAATACCTCGAATTATATTAAATAGAAATTCAAATCTAACATAAAGAGTTTATAAGCCAATTTGGCAACATAAGTAATTACCAAGAGAAATAGAGAAACCAAAGTGTTAGCATAAATAAAAGTAGAAAAGAAATTAAATTAAAGGAATATTGAACCTGGAATTGAGAAGAAGAAGAAATCCTAAAACTAAGAGAAATCCTAAATCCTAAAACCTAAGAGAGAGGAGAGAGCCTCTCTCTAGAAACTACATCTAAAACCTAAAATTATGAATATGAAAGTTGTATCTATGAATGGATGGATTTCCCCACTTTATAGCCTCTAATCTGTGTTTTCTGGACCGAAAACTGGGTCAAAAATAGCTCAAAAATTGCCTCCAACGATTTCTGATACGTCCAGCACGCGGCAAAGTCACGCGTGAGCATCGTCCACGCGTAAGCGTGGATTGGATTTTTGCCAGGTCACGCATCCTCATGATCCACGCATGCGCGTCGCCTATCTTTGGGGAAGCTATGACAAATTATATATCATTGTGAAGCCCCGGATGTTAGCTTTCCAACGCAACTGAAACCGCCTCATTTGGACCTCTGTATCTCAAGTTATGGTCGATTTAGTACCATGAGGTCAAGCTGTACAGCTTAGCAATTCCTTCAGTTTCTTGTATTCCTTCCACTTTTGCATGCTTCCTTTCCATCCTCTAAGCCATTCCTGCCCTATGATCTCTGAAAACACTTAACACACATATCACAGCATCGAATGGTAATAAGAGGGAATTAAACATAACAATTTTAAAGGCCCAAGAAACATGTTTTCAATCATAGCACAAGATTAGGAAGGAAAATGTAAAACCATGCAATTAGTATGAATAAGTGAGTAAAGAGTTGATAAAAACCACTCAATTGAGCACAAAATAAATTATAGAATAGTGGTTTATCACAATACCCAAATTTTGAAATTAAAGAAGTGAAGACAACCAAGAAAAGCACTAAAAAGGGGATTGTGACCAAGAAACAGAAGACAAAATTCATGGAAAAGAGAAGGTTAATAAAAAGCAATTCAACCCCTACCCCAACAAGAAAGGTAAATCAAGCTAGTAACAATAAAAGAAAGCTTGTTAGGAGGAATTTATATCAGGGAGAACTAATTTTTTCCTCTTCTCCCTTGGAGTAATTTCTTTTAACCAACTGGAAGAAGAGGAAGAAAATTCAAGAACAACCGTCAAGCTAGTGACGTTAAAGAAGCGCTTGTTGGGAGGCAACCCAACGTTTGGTATTTTCTTTTCATTCTCTTTTTTTTTTTTTTGCTTAAGATTGTGTATGTGTTCATGGATTAATTTTGGTGTGCTATACCAAATTTGCATCCCACTGGGTACTTGGCCTAGTTTCACATAGATTATATCACACTAAGTTTGGTGTCCTCACACCAAGTTTGGTGTTGCCACAATCACCATGCAACACATTAGCAATCTAGCTATTCTATACTATTTTAGTTTTTCTTGAGTTTTGTTTTAATCTGATTAATTTATTTTAAATAAGGCCTCTGCATTGCTTGATTTTCTTTCACTTGCTAGTCCTATTTACTCTTATTTCCATCACCATTATTTCTCTTTATTTATTACTTCAGGACAAGCAACCATTCTAAATTTGGTGTTGGAAGCTATGCTCTACATAGCTTAAAATGAGATAAAGAAGATGATGATGAAGAGAAAGGCAAAGAGAGTTAAGGTTGTTTCCTTCCTTTTTAATTATATGCATGTGTGTTCCTCCTTTTAGATAAGCATAATATAACTTTGAATTGTAACATATTGCCTTTATATCATGACTATCATCTTAAAATTTGTGAGTCAAAGCAATTAAGCATCATGATCATCAACAAACAAGGTAATTAAAGAAGAAAACAGCATGAGCATATGAGTATTGGAAGGCTAGCATGACTATTTTTGCTCAAACACATTTGAATTTTGTTTGATTGAAATTTTTATCTAGAATACTTTATAAAATCTTTGAAATTTTGAAAAACCTGAAGAAGCTTATCCATAAATGATCAAGTAAAAAAAAGGAAATGAGAAAGCTGAAGGCTTTGAGTACCAATGACAACTCATTAGTCAAGTACTTGTGGTATTTATGTATTAAGCAAAAAGCTTGAAAACAAAATACTTAGAGTCAAGGCTAGGCTCAAGTGCAAAGCACCCCCTCAAAGCTCAAGGCTCTAAGCATCAATGATTAGAGAGTAAAGAAAAGAAACAAAATCAAAGCTTAAAGAGTTCTCTAGTTATATGCTTGTGGTGCTTATGTATCAGGTGGTAATACTTGAAAACAAAGCATTTAGAGTCGAAGCTATAAAAACAAATGGTGCGCACCCAAGAAGCTAAAAAAAGAAACAAATGAAAAGCTTGTTTCAAGGAAGGAATATAAGAAAAGATTTCATAAAGTGAGCAAAATAAAATCATCAATCATTTGAAATTCTTTTGTGAGTGTTGCATACATAGTAAACTAGCCAACCATGAACATTAAAATTGTTATTCTTCACACCTTGGATTGTCAATTTATATTGCATGATTCTTTGTTTGCTTGAAGACAAGCAAAGTTTAAGTTTGGTGTTATGATGCGTGCGCATCATGTTATGCTTTTCTATGCTTTTTCATATACGAAATAAACACATAATGTTTAATTATGGAGAGTTTTGGTGCTTAAATTGGATATTACTTTGATCCTTTTTATTTCATGATTCTTGTAGGAAATTTTGAGGAAAAGAGAAGCAAAAGTACAAGGAGGAACTAAGAATTGAAGACAAGTGCAAAAAGAATTCGTGGATGCTGTGAACCCTGAGCTCTTTGCACTCCAACGAGAATAACTTGAGTTACAGAGGTCCAATTGATGCGGTTCTAGTGGCATTGGAAAGCTAACTTTCAGAGCTTTCCAATGATATATAATAGTATACTATACCCTTCTTCTCTATTCTGTACGGCCACATTGGTACCTAACTTGGGATTACCCAAGTTAGACACCAGATGAAGAACTTGCACTCCAATTCATTCGCGTATGGTGGCGCCTAACTTGGCTTTTCCCAAGTGAGGCCCCAATCCTCAAGTTAGGTGCCAGCTTTGGAGTCTGCAGTGGTCCCGCGTGAAGATTTTATTTATTTTTTATTAAAACTTTATTTTATTTACAAATAGGAAAAGATATTATTTAGTTTTAGAAAATATATTTTACATTAATTAGGATTAGATATAAAAGAAGACGAGATCTTGACCTAAGCTCCTAATTTTCGTTCCACACTTTCATACTTTTCTCTACTAGGGTTTATTTTCTCCATGAGGAACTAAGCCTCCATTGTTAAGGTTAGGAGCTCTATTTACTTTGATGGATTAATAATTATTTGTTCTTCTACTCTTGATTAATGTTTTGATTATTGTTTAAGAATTGGTTTCGTTCTTCATCCTAAGAATTAGTGATTATTGAGAAATAACTCTAATTTAACTTTAATTCTGTTTAAATCTTGGAAAAGTTACATCATTAGAATTACATCTTGAAATCAATTCCTCACAACTCTCTATTTATCTGGATTTAATGCGATACGTGATATATAATCGTCTTATTTTTGGGTATCTAGGGTTTGTGTGGCTCATAAACTAGAATTGAACTTAATCTTATAATTCAATCAAGTGACCAAAGAATTGGCGGTTGATTGAGTTACAGGAGATTAACTTACTAAGGAATTAGGGTTTAATCACTTAAGCTTTGCCATGAACATAATCTTTGTATGATCAAGATAGTTAACATTGAATATTAATCTGGAAATTTAAATATCTCTAACACCTTAACTATTTTTATCATATTATTTTCTTAACCAATTTTAGTTTGCTCTTATTTAATTTTCTATTTTTATGTTATTTGCTATTGAAACCCTAAATTTTGATTGTCTAACTAGAATAATCAATTGACTATTGTTGCTTGATCTATTAATCCTTGTGGGATTGACCCTCACTCACCTGAGGTATTACTTAGTACGACCCGGTGCACTTGCCGATTAGTTTGTGGACTTTAAATTCCGCACCAATTACTCTATATAATATGATGTGAATTAATTTTCTTTCTTATTTTTTTGATGATGTTTTAATTACAATGCTATAGAAATATATATATATATATATATATATATATATATATATATATAGTATCATCTATGCTACAATTTTAATGAACAAGAATAAAATCCTCCTATGAAAACTCCCTACAAGTTCTCTCCTATTAAAACTCTTTGAAAACTTTATTTTATTCCCTAAGTTTGCTCTTAGCCTTCCTATATTCCCACAAACCAAGCTAGGATACCCCGGTTAAAGAGTTGCATCAAGAAACGTGTAAGAAGTTTGTGAAGCAACATGTCAAGACGTGAGCTCTCCTCGCCCAATTTCACTATTTTGCTATTCTACTTTTATATATATAAAGATTATGCTTGTTCATGCTTGTTTATTGCAATATTGTTAAATCATGTGTTAGTCATAGGAATTGTATAAATTAAAATATTCATTCCATTCAAATATTTATTAGACAAGAAGACTTCTATTACATTATATTACAAAAGACACCTTTCATAACTTTTTTTTCAAAATCTGTAATACATCACTAACAAAAACACCACCATCATACACACAACTAGCAGCAACAAGTGGGTCATGAATTTTTATTCTGTTCCAGACTACTATAGAACTGGCCAGCAGCCGCACCTACACCATTTCAGCACCCTTACACTTTTGTTCCAGTTTTGTTACCTCGTCTAGTTACCACTCAAAGGAGAGTGGATAGAGCTTCCAGCTATAGTGCTCCCACCTCTCTTCATAGTTTATCAACTAATAATGATGAACGACAAAACCTTGAAAAGAAGAAGAACAAGAAGAAGACAATAAGGAGGAAGGAGGATGAAGACAACTGGAATCTATGATATATGGACACGGGATAGGACACAATACGTGACATGCCAACATACGAATTTTAAAATCTTATAAGACATGAGACACGTGTATATAAAAATATAAAGTATTTTTAGATAAATTCGTAATGATATTTTGTTATTTTATTGATATTAAAGCATAAGTTAATTTTTTTTAGTTATTTTTAATGTCTTATTTTAATTATATTAAAATATTTAAATTTTTTTGTTTTAATAAATAATAATATATACTATTTCTAAATTTATTTTAAAAATACATATTAAGAATAAAGCTAGACACACTGATATGTGATGGTATTTAGATGTGTTAACACGTGTTTGGAGAATAATTTTTTTATTTTTATTAAGACACGTAGAGACTGACAACTCAACGAAGTGTCTATTCTTCATAGACTGGAACTCAGATAAATAATAAATTAAGATTTTAATGATCACATTGGGTACAAATACAACTTGTCATGTCAGCTAACCATTGCAGCATTCAACATGGCAAGAAGGGTCCACATCAATATTCCGTTAGCTGACTTATCGCTGAAAAAGGTTAAAAGGCCAAATTGACGCCCAAACCTAAATTTCGAACACCATTGGAAGAATTTTAAAGGTCAAAGACCAAAATGGATAACTACCTAATTGTCAAATACCAAGTTGTTTCACTCATTTGTTTTCCATTACTTATAACAAATCTGTTACACATTCCAGTCTTATTGTCATCCAAGTACAATCAAGTAGGCTCAACACCAACAAAAATTACTCTCATTAAAAGTGCGTGTAACATGCGCCTGAAACCCCCAACAAAGGTTACCTCTTGCTTTGAGATCTAATATGAAAAACCGTTCACATCTACTCAAAACTGCAACAAAGAAATTTAAAATCTCTCTCAAAATCTCTCAAAAATCTTTCAAATTCTCTGCGAAAACTACATGAAAATCCGGTTCTGTGTTTGAGATCATCAACAAAAAATATAGAAAAAGAACAACAAAGATTTCTCAAGGTACTAACAAAACTACTTGTTCATTATGTTCAGTTTTCTCCTTCGCATTTCTCACATTTCTACTAGTTCGGGTTAGGATTTAGTGGATCGAGTTCGTTCCTTTAGTAAATCGTGTTTCTCTGATTCAATTTTTTCTTTTTTTTTCTCTGTAACTAGGGCATCGTAAATAATTTCGGTTCATTTCTTAGTTTATTTGAAGTTCATTTGGATGCAAAAATGAATTCAATGTGTTTTTATTAATTATTGAGTCTTTTTGACTACTCGTTCAAATCTGAACTAATTTCGATTCATTTGTGAATTAACTGAGGTTCACTTGATGCTGCTCTTAAGTATTGACCAAATTTTTTATTTCTTAATTTTTTCTGGTGCCATCATTAAATAATTTCGGTAGTTTTTTTAGTTTAGTTGAGGTTTATTTGGATGCATAAATGAATTCAATGTATTTTTGTTGATGATTGCGTCTTTTTGACTACTTGTTCAAATATGAACTAATTTCGGTTCATTTGTGAATTTAATTAAGGTTTACTTGATACTGCTGTTAAGTATTGACTAAATCTTTTATTCCTTACAACCAAAATGACAAAAAAGACCATCTCAAAAAAGGAGAAGCCACTTTACAATGTAACAAATGAACCGAAATATAATTATAGTAACACTATTGTGTAATAACAAATTAACCGAAAATTGTGCATTGTATAAATTCAAAAACTCCTGTATTCTATCCAAAATTTAAATTCATAAACAATACAGATTTTAGCAAATAAGAATAAAATTATTTATTATCACTTTATTCAATTGCATTAAATTCCATTCCATTCCATTTGTCTTGAAAGTCATCCCAATTTTTGGGACAAATTATTCATCGACAACACACCTGGACTGCAAATGAACTAAAATTGTGAATTGTATAAATTCAGAAACTCCTGCATTCTATCCAAATTTAAAATCATAAATAACACAGATTTTAATAAAGAAGAGTGAAATTATTCATTATTACTTTATTCAATTGTATTAGATTTCATTCCATCCCATTCATAATTTGTCTTGAAAGTCATCCCAACCTTTAGGATAAATTGTTCATCGACAACACACCTGGACTGCAAATGAACCGAAATATAGTTATAACAACACCATTATGTAATAACAAATGAACTAAAAATTGTGCATTGTATAAATTTAGAAACTCCTATATTCTATCCAAATTCAAATTCATAAACAACACAGATTTTAGCAAAGAAGAATGAAATTATTCTTTATCACTTTATTCAATTGCATTAGATTTCATTCCATTCCATTCAATTTGTTTTAAAAGTTATCCTAACCTCAAAGACAAATTGTTCATCAATAACACACCTGGACTGTAAATGAACCGAAATATAATTAAAACAACACCATTATATAATAACAAATGAACCGAAAATTGTGCATTTTATAAATTCAGAAACTCTTACATTCTATCGAAATTCAAATTCATAAACAACACTAATTTAGCAAAGAAGAATGAAATTATTCATTATTACTTTATTCAATTGCATTAGATTCTATTTTATTCTATTCAATGTAAAATAGTTGAAGAATAAAACTAGATAAAATTAAGAAAGATCCAAATGTCATCTACTTGATTCGATTCAGAAGAATATTTCAAATCGTCCTATTTTAACTTATTTGAGCTTGAATTATTCATTGTTTTAGAACACGCAAAACCTAAATAATTTTAATTACACTGTTTGATTTCCAAAAAAAATAAATACAGATCTTTGAAGAAAAAGAGAATAAAATCTTAGAAAAACACAGAAATCGAGGAAAGAAAACAAAAATCTAAAGAAAAAGAGATAATAATCGGACAAAAATACAGGAGAAGAGAATGTTCATCTTGAAGAGAAACAAATAAAAAGAAGTTTATGTTAAAAATTTGTCATAAGTGGTACAACTCTAAATGACTTTGTTGAACTTGGCTAGTGAAATCACATGGAGAGCATCTCCTTAATATACTAAAACTGGATTTTTTTCCCAGCTCATGGAAGTGAGATGTCGATTCCTCATGAATCCATTTTCCCGCCAAAATGGATGCACAATTTTCTCTTCTAAGTTTATTTTATAAAAATATCTTTATTATAATTATACTATGATTAGCATTTAAGTAATAATGCATAATTACACTAATTTAGAAAAATATCTTTATTATAGTTATATAAAATCAATATTTAATGCATTATTAAACTACTTATCAATTATCAATCGGAAATATTTTTAATCATTTTAATTATATTGATAATAATAATTATTATTATATGATAATGGCACCGGTTATTAATAACCAATTTATATTTCTCTAAATAAATTTATTTTAGCAAAATATCTTTATTATAATTATATTACAATATTATAATTAATATTTAATGAATAATGTATAATTATACTAATTTAAGAAAATATCTTTATTATCTATCTATTCTATTATATAAAAATCGGATTTTTGTACTTAATGATGGAACTGATGTGGCATGCTCTTGGGGTGTTTCTTAATTTATTTCGTTTGATTGGAATAAATATCAAATTATTTAATAAATAATAAATATGATAATGAAATATATGAATTAATTTAATTAGTTTATTTTTCTCAATACCATCTATTTATACAAGATCAAATGTTTTTTATTCAGTCGCTCTCTTTTCTCTCTCTCTCTCTTCCTCCTTCCCTCCCTCCCTCTCTCTCGTGTTTAGGGTACAATTTTTGTAATTTATTTATTTATTGTCTCTTTTTTCTTTATTTATACATTTCTTTTTTTATATATTTTTTAAATTTTTGTTTATTTTAATTTCTTATTATTAGGCGCATACTTTTTTTCTTTTAGCTTCTGATTAACAAAAAAGATGTCATCTTTACGTTGTTTTTAAATAATCTTACTATAATTTTGTTTTATAATATTCTATTTTGCCATGTGTACTTCAATTCATATATATATTGTCTTTTTTTTGTGATTCATAATTAATATATACATTGTTCGTGTATGTTGTTTATATGTTAATGTTATTATTGATTCTCTTTATTATTATTTTTTTTGTGTCTCTTTGTTGCTCTTTATTTTAGTTATATTCATTGATTTCTCTGTATTGATGCTCTTTTTATTTGAAATATCGTGACAATTTGGAGTGTATGTTGTGACCTAAGTGATATTCGCTAATTTAGTGTATGTTTTTAGATGGTTTATGTTATAATGTATTTAAGGAGTTGACTTAAAATTATAATATGATATATAAATTTATAATATGATTTATAGCATGCTAAAATATTAGGACATTATCATATAGATATTTTTTTATTTGGCCATTAGATTCAACTATATAGGATCTTAAAAATTATGTAATTATGTGATTAGTTATTTTTTCATATAATTATTGTATTGATCATTTACATTAGTGAGACTATTTTCATTATTAATATTTATAAATATGCTATTATTTATATAATTGATTGAATCATCTTATTCGTTTAAATTTAATTCTATTGAATTAATTATTCAAGGTGCCATCCCTATTTCTATTTTTAAAGTTTTTTTAATATTATTTAACAAATCTAATAACATAATAACAATTAAAAAAGACAGAACAAAAATTTTTTTAATATAAAAATAAGGAAAAAAGAATAAATTTATTTAATAACTTTTTCAAGATATATATGTTTTTTTATAGATAATTATTTTAAGGCATGAAAAATTATTAATTTCTAACAATAATTATTAAGGATAAATGATTATTATAATTAAAAATAATGTTAATTTAAATGATATACAAATAAACCATGCCAAACATAACAACTTAAAAGAGTTACTTTTGAAAGAATATAGTTTATGATATTTAATTTTTTTACTATTTATTAAAAAAAAGCATAATTACTTAACGATATTTATTTTTAAATTCACTATGTATTCAATTTTATTCTTTCTTTCTTTTTTGACAAAATTTTACTCATGACGGTAATTCTTCTAATGGTGTAAATGCAAATAATTATATTTTATTTTTTGATATAATTGATATATTATTAATAATAAATGGTAATTAACCCCTCATATTTTTAATCAAAGCATTTTGACGATAGTTTTTATTTATAGATATTAATGGATGATTGTTTCTTTAAAATAAAATGCATTATGATTTTAGGTTATTTCATAATTAACAATAATACTTGATTATTTCTTTAAAAATAAATTGTATTATGATTTTAGGTTATTTCACAATAATAATTAATGTTCATAATATTGAATTACTCTAAAAAATTTTATTTTCTATCGTTAGTAGTTAATCCCAAATTAAAAAAGATTATGTTGAATTGTTGAATAGTTCAAGTATAACCGGAGTTAATTTCGTTTATTTGTTTATTAATATACTTGATTGAAAGCATAAATGATAAATAAGACAAGCAAATAATTAGAAAAATAGAATGTTAGTAATTACTTAAAATTGATAACAAAATAAGTTATAAGGTATTACTTTATTTATATTATTAATAATTAAAAGAATAAAAGATCAGTAATTATTTTTGAAATAGACATTAAATTTAGTTTTATGGTACTAATTTATTTGAGTTGTTAATAAAATTTTATAATTTTCAGATTTATATCTACTCAATTTTTGAATTTTATTTTATTCTACTTTAACAAAAAATTGAGACGTGCATTTTTAATTATTTATTTAGATAGTATAGCGAAATGAGTTATATCAATTATAATTAATTATTGATAATTGATATCAATTAATTGATTGTATTAATTTATAAGATGAATAACGTATAATAAATGTTGTTAAATTAATTATAATAAATTAATAATTAATAAATAAAAAACTAAAAAGGACTTTTTTATTGCTTTTTAATGGCTAAACATTTTTATAATTTCACTTTCTCTTTATCTCTTCCTTTTACATTTATTTCTTTTAATTTATTGAACTAAATTAATTATACTAATTATTTATATTAACTAATTAAGTAGTTTTTAATGGATTATTATAATTGTGCCTTTAGACCATAGGTTAAAAATATTATAAAAAATATTTTATAAAAGTTGTTGAAAAATAAATATTTTTAAAATGTGTCCTTAAGACATAAATTAACTAAATTATTTTTTAATTTAATGTGTTTGATTCATTCAATTGTATTAATTATAACTAATCAATTATGTAATTTTATTTGATTAGGATAAATATTTCATCATTTAATATTTTATTTGATTCATTATGTAAGAACCGGAGTTTTTCACGTAAAATCGTTTTAATAAAAATAATAATTTTAAGTGCCCGGTGTAGATTCAAAATTTAAGTTTTGATTTAAAAATATAAAGGTGAAATCTGATTTCAATAAATTTTTCTAAGTTGGAAAATGTATCTTTTTCGAAAAGTTTTTGTAAAGATGTGTACTGACGCTTAAGCTGGCACTACCGACTCTAGTCTGTCCAATACCATGTATTTTGAAAAATAAGATTTTGAAAGTTGATTTATTGTTTTGAAAGGATAAAAATAATTTAGAATTGAAAACCGGGCACTAATCTTAAAAGTTTTGGCCCAAAATGGGCCAAACGGATCGAAAATGCTAACGGGTTGGCAACTCACGGATGAGTTAGTGAGGATGACTAGCTTAGTCAATGTGTTTCGAGCTCAACATGTTCAAGAGGACCAGTTCGTAGAGTTTGCGGCCTATCGGTTGATGGGTGTGGCTCAGCACTAGTGGCAACGGAAGTAACGACGGATGCTTTTGCGGTTTTTAACTATGATTTTCAGTTTCTAACTGGTATGGTCTTCAATCTTATTGAAAAAGTTTTCAAGATTAAAATGGTTTTGAAATTTGGTTTGGAACTTTGGTTTAAAAGGAAAAGTGAGTTCTATGATTTTGTTAACTTGTGAATTTGGTTTGTAATTTAACTTATCAAAGGAGATTCACATTGAAAGGTTCTGATTTAAGGATTTTAATGAATTTAGGAAAATCATATTTTAAAGTGATTGATTTGCAAATAAATAATTTTTGACTCTTGAAAAAGTTTTAACAATGAACTCATTCAGATTGAACTTGTTTTAAAGGTTTTGAAAAGTATTACAAAATTGGTATTTGGCTTAAAGGATTAATTCCAGATTCTTAACGATGATAATCAGAATGACGCAGTGGAAGGCGAGAGGGAACACCGACATACTAAGATGAAGGAGGATATATCACGCGGTTCGAATTTTCGAGGGCGAAAATATTTTTAAGGAGGGGAGGATGTAAGAACTGGAGTTTTCACGTAAAATCGTTTTAATAAAATAATAATTTTAAGTGCCCGGAGTAGATTCAAAATTTAGAAGTTTTGATTTGAAAATAAAAAGGTGAAATCTGATTTCAATGAATTTTTCTGAGTTGGAAAATGTATCTTTCTCAAAAACTTTTTGTAAAGATGCGTACTGACGCTTAAGCTGGCAGTACTAGCTCTAGTCTGTCCAGTACCGCGTATTTTGGAAAATAAGATTTTGAAAGTTGATTTATTGTTTTGAAATGATAAAAATAATTTAGAATTGAAAACCGGGCACTAATCTTAAAGGTTTTGGCCCAAAGTGGGCCAAACGGACCAAAAATGCTAACGAGTTAGACCGGGCTCAAGGCCCAACATATATAAGCTCATTAAATGAGCTTTGAGCTCATGTTCCAGCCCAAAGAGAGACAGGGGCGTGGTTTGAAGAGAAGAGAGGAGAAGAGGTGACGTTACTATTCACCTCCATCTTCCGGGAGCCATAACTTGAGCTACGGAACTCCGATTGACGAGCTGTTTGCAGCCACACGAAGCTCTCGATGAGCTCTTCTTTTTTATCTAGGTTTTATTGGTAAGATCTCGAAACTTACACACCAGTTTCTTGCCCTAACTTCTACATTTTTGGGGTTTGGTTTTTGAGTAGATTTTGTAGTTTTGCTTGTTTAGGTTATCTCTAGTAGCAGGTAATTATTGAATTTTACCCCTAATCTTATTGGGTAAGATAAGATTTCACTAACCCCTTGTGTTTAGTTGTTTTGTGTATCTTAGGTTTTGATTTTGGTATATATGTGACGTTAGATTGAGTTTTGGTGTTTGTTGGAGTTGGTTGAGGCTTTGGATCGAGCTTGGTGGCTTTGTTTTGATGTTTGGTACATTTGGGAATTGACTAAGATATGATTTCAGTTTTCTTTATGTAATATGTAATATTTTTGGACACATAGGCTAGTTGGCTCTAAAATAGGATTGGATGTGGTTGGTGTATGAATAATTATATGTGAAAATTGATGGTAATTGTTGGTTATTTTTTATTATTGTGGTTGATGATGATTGTTGGAAATTGTTGATGTCAATAAGTATTGATGTTGGGTTGGATTATATATGAGGCATGTGAATTGTGATGAAGATTTTATGAATTGTATATATTGGAGTGTGATTATGATGTTGTTGAGAAAATTGATGATTGGTGTTGTTGATGAGAATTGATAGATGAAGTGGTGGTGTTGTGTGGAATGAATCTGAATAATAATAATGATGATTATATGATTTGATGATGGATGTTGAGATTTATTATAGTTATTGAGAGTTGTTGATGTTGTTGATGATTGATGATGATTAATGAAAATGTCATTGTTGAATGAAGAGAATTATGATTGTTCATGATATTTTTAAAATATTGATGAATAAGGACTCTGATGGTTCAAAATGGTGTTGATGAGTTATGATGTTAATTGTGTAGAAATTGTGAAGTTGATGTTTAGATTTGTGAATTATGGATTATGGTTGAGTTATAGTGGAAAGATTGAGTGAAAGAAGTTTGGGGTTAATTAAAATTATGATGGGAAGGAGAAGTATAGTATGTGCTAGTGTTTTATAGTGTAATTGAAGAGGTTTTGGTTTGTTTGGGTTATGATTAGTTTGGTTTTGGATTGGGAGTTTTGGTAAATTTGAGGTTCTGAGACTTTTGGTAAAAATATATTTTTGGTAAAGTTTGACGGATCATAACTTGAGCCACAGTTTTCAAAATTTGTTAAAATTTTCTTTAAATTAAAGTTCATTGGAAACTCTTCAAATTGATATAAAGTTTGTAAAATTTAGATTTTTGTAGAGAAAGTTATGATCATTCAAAGTTTGGTGTCAAAATCTGAAATTCTGCAAAGTTGCAGAATTTTGTTATTTCTGGTATGTGCGCACGCACAACCTTGTGCGCACGCACACCCCTATGATTTTTCGAACCTGTGCACACATACAGCCTTGTGCGTACGCAGACACAGGGGAAGGCTTGCTGTCAAGAGTGCTAGCACGACCTGTGCGCGC
The DNA here is from genome assembly GCF_059453495.1 of Arachis ipaensis. Lineage (NCBI taxonomy): Eukaryota > Viridiplantae > Streptophyta > Magnoliopsida > Fabales > Fabaceae > Arachis > Arachis ipaensis. Next base: position 114,610,729 of record NC_142443.1, on the reverse strand, counting down.
ATATAACCAACGAAGTTCTGCAAGCTGTGCGCATGCCCAGCCCTATGCGCATGCACACGTTGGAAGGTGCACTCTGTTGAGGGCGTTTGCATGCCTTATGCAAGCGAACAGAGTTTGGAAACTTTTGCACTTGTGTGTACGCACACCTCTATGCGTACGCACACGTTTTGAAAATCTCCCTGGGCATGCGAACGCACACCCCTGTGCGTACGCACATGCCCTGTTTTTCAACCGAACTCTTGTTTTTAACTGTTTCACTTTCCTAACAAGCTTGTAAACTTCTGTGACACCTATTTAAGACTTTTTGGCTTGTTTTTGGATGTTAAACATAGAGAAGGTCTTGGGCGAAATTAATTGGGTATCACCTTGAAAAGTTAGAGGACGGAGGTTTAGGTTTCTGGTGTATTAAGGATGAGTTTGGTTGAGAGAGAAGGAAGAGTAGTGGACTTGGTGATTACTGATAATGAATTGAGAAACTGATGAACTTGAGAAATATGAATGTTTAAGGATGTAAATGGAAATGATGATGATTATGATGACTTGAGGACTCAAAGAGGAATGATGATCTTGTTGAATGGGAAAAGTGTGCTAGGCATTATATCCTTGGAATGATAATATTTGAAGGAGAGTCTGCCAGGCACTATATCCTTGGAATGTTGAGAATTGATAATTGAAAGTGGGTTGAGATGAGAAATGGTGATGACTGGTGATGATTTGAGGTGGATGAACTTGTTGGATATGGAAAGTGTGCCACGCACTATATCCTTGGAATGATTTATGATGAGATAAATGTTGTTGTTGTTTTCCTTCTCTACCGCAAGAGTGTGCCAGGCACTATATCCTCGGAATGAGCATGCAAGTGTGCCAGGCACTATATCCTCGGAACAAAAGCATGCCAGGCGCTATATCCTCGGACTTGGCAGAAAAGCGACATCCGAAAGGAGGTGTTAGGCTGGCATTCATAGACCGATAAGTGATATCACGAGCCAATAGGACAGGCATTCATCATATGCATCTCTTATGTGTTTGTTTGCTTTGATTATTTGAGTTTGCCTAATTGTATAATATGCCTACTTGCTTCTTGAATTACTTGTTATAGGTGGTGGCGATGGGATCGCACGAAGGTTAGGTTGGCGAAGGCTGTGGGATACAGTGGTGTGATTAGTATTAGTTAGAATTCCCCTAAGCTTAGATAACCCGGTTTATAGTTTAAGTTCTTTATTTATTTAATTTTGTTAAGGCTTGAATATTCCGTATTCGATGTGATGTTCTAAGATTGCCTTCGGCATCCCAGAGCCTTACATTTTACATATTGGGCACTGTTACCATACTGAAAACCTCTGGTTCTCATTCCATACTTTGTTGTTATTTTTCATATGCAGGTCGTAATTCACCTCGATGAAATTGCGGACATGGTGGCAGAGCGGAGTATGGTTTCTCTCTGGTTTATTTCTATTTTATTTTGTTGTAGTACTTTCTCTCACCCTTTTGTTTTAGGCTTTATGGCCTTAGAGACTTACTTGAGAGATAAGTTGTATAAGCTGTTTTTAACTCCAAAACTCTGTATTTTTCTGTTTGTAACTAGTCGGCTTAAACTCCGCAAGCTGCGGCTAGTTTTCTATGATTATTATACTCTTATATCTATATATGTTTTATTCTCTTGCATCTATATCTTGTGTCTTGTGAGTTAGCTTCGGGTGAACGTTTCGCACTTTTGTAATTCTGTTTTGAGCTTAATCCTTCATCGGGCTTCTAGAATATATTATTTCCTTCTATACAAATATGTATAAGCCTTAGTATGTGCAAGTATTTTATAGTGTAATTGAAGAGGTTTTGGTTTGTTTGGGTTGTGATTAATTTGATTTAAGATTGGGAGTTTTGGTAAATTTGAGGTTCTGAGACTTTTGGTAAAAACATATTTTTGGTGAATTTTGACGGATCATAACTTGAACCTCAATTTTTAAAATTTGTTGGAATTTGCTTTAAATTAAAGTTTATTGGAAACTCTCCAAATTGATATAAAGTTTATAAAATTTGGATTTTTGTAAAGAAAGTTATGATCATTCAAAGTTTGGTGTCAAAATCTGAAATTCTGCAAAGTTACAGAATTTTGTGATTTCTGATATGTGCGCACGCACACCCCTATAATTTTTCGAACCTGTGTGCACATACAGCCTTGTGCGTACGCACACACAGGAGAAGGCTTGCTGTCGAAAATGCTAGCACGACCTGTGCGCATACACGGCCCGGTGCACACGCACACGTTGGAATGTGCACTCTGTTGAGGGCGTTCGCACGCCTTATGTGAGTGAACCGAGTTTGGAAAATTTTGCACTTGTGCATACGCACACGTTTTGAAAATCTCTCTGGGCGTGCGCACGCACACCCCTGTGCGTACGCACATGCCCTGTTTTTCAACCAAACTCTTATTTTTAACTGTTTCACCTTCCTAACAAGCTTGTAAACTTCTGTGACATCTATTTAAGACTTTTTGGCTTGTTTTTGGATGTTAAACATAGAGAAGGTCTTGGGCAAAATTAATTGGGTATCATCTTGAAAAGTTAGAGGACGGAGGTTTAGGTTTCTGGTGTATTAAGGATGAGTTTGGTTGAGAGAGAAGGAAGAGTAGTAGACTTGGTGATTACTGATAACGAATTGAGAAACTGATGAACTTGAGAAATATGAATGTTTAAGGATGTAAATGAAAATGATGATGATTATGATGAGTTGAGGACTCAAAGAGGAATGATGATCTTGTTGAATGGGGAAAGTGTGCCAGGCACTATATTCTTGAAATGATAATATTTGAAGGAGAGTCTGCCAGGCATTATATCCTTGGAATGTTGAGAATTGATAATTGAAAGTGGGTTGAGATGAGAAATGGTGATGACTGGTGATGATTTGAGGTGTATGAACTTGTTGGATGTGGAAAGTGTGCCAGGCACTATATCCTTTAATTTGAATGATAGTGTGTCAGGCACTATATCCTTGGAATGATTTATGATGAGATAAATGTTGTTATTGTTTTCCTTCTCTGTCGCAAGAGTGTGCCAAACACTATATCCTCGGAATGAGCATGCAAGTGTGCTAGGCACTATATCCTAGGAACGATAGTGTGCCAGGCACTATATCCTCGGAACAAAAGCGTGCCAGGCGCTATATTCTCGGACGTGGCAGAAAGGTGACATTCGAAAGGATGTTTCGGGTTGGCATTCATAGACCGACAAGTGATATCACGAGCCAATAGGATAGGTATTCATCATATGCATCTCTTATTTATTTGTTTGCTTTGATTACTTGAGTTTTCCTAATTGTATAATATGCCTACTTGCTTCCTGAATTACCTGTTATATATGGTTACTACCTGTGTTTTATTTGCTTGCATTATTTGTGATTGTCTGGTGCTGAGGAGGTTAGGTAGGTGGTGGCGATGGGATCGCACGGATGTTAGGTTGGCAAAGGCTATGGGATACAGCGGTGTGGTTAGTATTAGTTAGAATTTCCCTAAGTTTAGATAACCTAGTTTATGGTTTAAGTTCTTTATTTATTTAATTTTGTTAAGGCTTGAATATTCCGTATTCGATGTGAAGTTCTAGGATTGCCTTCGGCGTCCCGAAGCCTTACATCTTACATATTGGGCACTGTTACCATACTGAGAACCTCCGGTTCTCATTCCATACTTTGTTGTTGTTTTTCAGATGCAGGTCGTAATTCACCTCGGTGAAATTGCGGACATGGTGGCAGAGCGGAGTATGGTTTATCCCTGGTTTATTTCTGTTTTATTTAGTTGTAGTACTTTCTCTCAC